>NC_091821.1:10777200-11120950 GCF_038994185.2 Dermacentor albipictus
AGAAAGAAAGAAAGAAAGAAAGAAAGAAGGAAAGAAAGAGAAGAAACGCCGATGACGCTCGAACAAGAGAGGTTAAGAAGAAGACGAAGTGATGAACGGTGACTGAACAAGGGGACTACGTCAGCCCCGACGATGATTAGTGCCCTTGTTTAAACGTTAGCTTCAGCCTGAGACATCCGTTGTTCAAAAGCACTACATCGTTGACGATGAATGGAACACGCACTAATACCCTATAGTATTTATTCCTTTCTTAACATTATTGCCTTAAAGGTCCAAGTTCAGGTCTGGTAGGGTAGGGAAACGGAAAGGGCAAAGGTCCAGGATCAGAAAATGAATGTCTGCAAGGAGGAGTGCATCGTCGTGCTCACTTTGATTAGAAAAAAACCGTTACACGAAAAAAATGATTATATTAATGATTTATCAGTTCATGTACTTTGTGACCACTATCATGTGAAGTAGTTTTGTTAATGAAATTGAATCACACTCTAGTGCATCAAACAATTGGCTGCTTAAGGTTATGGGTTATGTGTGAAGTTCCGCTGAATATCTATTTGTTCTATACCGCTAGTACACGTTAATTGGACACGAAACACACGCCGACCGTCGCCTACACAGGTAATAGATTAGACGCGCGCTGCATTATACGTCGCGCAGCGAAAGCGCGTGAACGAAACTCTGTCATCCTGCATTGAGCGTCCGCGGCGTCTAGGATCAGTAGCGCCGCACGCAGGTGGCGCGGCTGTCGCAAAACTCACTGTGTATATCATACCGACGTCAGGGCCGGCATAATGTAAGGATTCCTCTCGCTCGATTCGCCAGCCTCCGCTCACGCTGGATGACCGCACTGCTCAGCTCTGACCTGACAGCACAACTCTGGGCCGTCCAGCGAGCCGAGGAAGCCGCTTCGAGACAAGGTCTCGGAACCGCGTCCGCGGCGGGTGCCCAGACCCACTAAAAAGACGCCGGACTCAAATCTTGTTGATTTGAAATTAAAGTTTGCGCTCTCGCTCGATTCTACTCCTCATCCGTCTTTCACGATTGGCTGATCCCGATGTCAACGCAGGCCGTGGGCTCTGAGATTGCAACGGCAGGAGCGCCGTCGCGATCTCGGAGGTCACGCGTAGGCAGAACGCCGCTCGGACCCCTGACGAAACGGGAGAAGGAACAGTATCGTTACATTATCCTGGCCCAGGTTGCTTATCAGCTGTAGTACTTCATACTCAGTTATGTAAAGAATGAAAAATGATATGAGCGATAAACGAAAAAGAAAACGCCGAGCCCCCTTACCAGACTGACGTACTCTTGCGGTTCACGACATGCCGTTCGCTGCGACAACGCTGTGGCAATCGCGCAACCGAGAGGAATATTCTGGAAGAAACATTGCACGCGTGAGATGATTAGGATTTGTAGAATAACGTCTGAGCGTGCTCTTATACTGGCTGTTGAAAACACTAGCCAAGCATTAAGCCGAAAGAAGAATGTTTCCGCCTCCGCATCGGTCTATCTCTGGAGGACGCTCGCATTTGGCGACGCCTCCAGGGAAACAATTATACATCACCACATTGGATCTACTTATCACAGATGAGGGACTATAACGACGCCCTCTGCAAAATTCGTAAGCAAAAAAGTCCGCTAGACCTATAATATAGGAGTGTGCTGGCTCCCCAGGGACCAAGGAAAACATTGACAGTAAAGAAGCCTGGGAGGCCTTGCTCCAGAGCGAGGCTGAAGATGACCAGCGTCGAGCAATCCGCCTGGCCGTTGAGGCCGTGAAGACTCACCGTCCTCAATGCACGGGGAATGCGTCGTCCTCCCCTCCTACCTACGTGTAGGTTAAGAGGCGGGTACCCCAGCTCGGTGCAATAAAAAAGTTTTCAATCAATCAATCAATCTCCGGCAATTTGACCACCTGGGTTTTTTTTAACCTGCACCTCAATCTAAGTACACGGGTGTGTTCGCATTTAACCTTCATCGAAATGCGGCCGCCGTGGCGGGGATGCGATCCCACGACCTCGTGCTTAGCAGCCCAACACCATAGCCACTAAGCAACCACGGCGGGGCTAGCTTCCTGGACTGAGGTTGTCATTCGTAAGGACGGGGAGCAAACAACTTAGTATGCTCTCGATAAAGTTCAATCATCATCATCATCATCATGTAATCGTTTGCACAACCCACAACCCACCACGCGTGCTTTTAAAATCGTGAGTCCCTTCCAATTCACTGAATTTTCTGTTTTAGAACTGACCCATTACAGAATATGGTGTTTCGAATGTAGCGCTCTCTCGAATGTAGCGCTCTTCAGTGCATATTTACTCAACAAAACTCATGCCGGGTGCAGAGAAGTGACCAGACCCAAAACCCAGCAAGCCGGGTCGCATTTTTACAATTGCTAGTAGGTACAGCGGGGCGTGGAGTCTCTCGCGGCGCTCTACGTTTCTTCGCAGGCGCGAGTAAGAGCGGGTGCTGTTACGTTTCGCCTCCGACGTGCGGTATAGCCGGCGCGGATGCGACGGACGCCGGGGCTTCGTTCACAGCGGTGGACATTTTGGCCAGTTCAGCGCTGTCCCAACGCCTCCTGCTAAGCGCGTCCAGGCATGTTTCAATTCCACGTGTCTTCGTGTGTGTGTCAGTGGCGTAGCCAGAAATTTTGTTCGGGGGGGGCTACGCCACTGGCCCAATACACACACACATATATATATATATATATATATATATATATATATATATATATATATATATATATATATATATATATATATATATATATATATATATATATATATATATATGTAGCTGCACGTTTTTCCCTGCAACCACTTCAGCAAATTTGAGGTTTGTGGCATTTACAAGAAAAAGTTTAATTCTAGTGACTACTGGCTTCGAATTTTTCAATTTAGGAGGTCAATTATTTATTAAAAATTGGCCAAAATTGAAAATTTTCGGCAAACGAAACTATCAAGTTTAATACTCCGTGACTCAACAATGAAAAATGATATCACAATTCTGTGAATTGCATCTAATAGTACATCTACAGCGGACAAAATAAATATGTTACACATGAATCTCAAAAAAATTTAGTATTGTGGAAATACGGCTTTTGCAGAACCCTTGTACACAACGTAACCAATTAACGTAAGATACAAATTGACACAGCAAACTTGTCCGCTTTGACTGTTATAATGAATGCCGTTTACAGAACCACAATATCTGTTCTTCATGCATAGCTATTAGTTTGTAAACGCCGTGCTTCTATTTTTTCAAACTTTCGAATTTTCCAAAATATTTTAAACAAAATTCAGGCCCTAAATCGAAGTTCTGTTTCCACAGGCACTAGGATTTAACTTTCTCTCTCAAATGCAACCAATTTCAATGAAAGCGATTAGCAGGATTATCTCAGAAAAGCGTTTCTGCGTTTTACAAGTATTTGAATAGGCCGCGTCGGATTGGGCCCGAGCTAAAGCTACCTCTTAAACAATTTATCGAGGGATCAAATACATGAATAATAACTGCATTGTCATTGCCAAAGATGCTGCAAACGAATTCTTGAAAGCTACGCTCTGTAAATACAAGTAAAATATGTATTTTTTTAATAAAATATTATACTCGTATGTGCCAAAAATTGTGCCCAACATAACTGACGTCAATGCTTCCATGTTTTTTGTCTATTTATTAAGTAAAGAAAATATCACACGAACTTTAGAACTATATTAGTTCGAAACCAGGAAAGCAGTGCATGCCGCTGATATGAAAAATTAAAAGGCAATGAACTGAACAAGTTGAGGACAAATATCTTAATGAAACTTTGTCATTCAAGAACCGTGCTTACATTCTTGTATATATGCAATGGCCAGTGAAAAATCTCAATGACGCTGTCGTTTGTTCCATTGTATTACGCAGGAGTAGCTGTCCCTTGTCGTGTATCGTGAGTAATTGCAGCGAAGTTATAGTCGCGACAGAGAGCACGTATAAAAAGCAGGAGTTCTGCAAGATATATGAGGGCAAGTCAAATGAATGAGCCAACAACGGGGTACTTTATTTAAAAGTAGTCTTCATGAGAATTTAGACATTTGTCCTATTGACTAACGAGTTGCGTGATTCCCGTTTTATAAAACTCCTTGGGTTGCTGCTTCAAAAAGATTGTATCTGGTTCCCTTGAGCTGTTTTTTCGGTTGCCCCAAAATGCAGAAGTCGCAAGGTGACAGGTCTGAGCTGTATGGCGGATGTTGCAGCGTTTCCCACTTGAACTTTGCCAGTTTTGTATTAACCACATAAGCGACGTGGGGACAGGCATTGTCGTGGAGCAAGATGACCCCATTCGTCAATTTTCCACGTTGTTCGTTCTTGATTGCGACACGCTGCCGTTCTGGCGTTTCACAATATCGGAAACAATTTATAGCCTCTCAAGATTTAGCAAATTCTATCAGTAATGGACCCTGTCGATCGAAAAAAAAAGTCAACAACACCTTTCCAGCGGAAATGATGGCCTTTACGTTCTTTGGGCGTGGTAAATTCGAATGTTTCCGCTGTAAGCGTTGCCGTCGTGTTTCAGGCTCGTAGTAGTGGCACCAAGGTTCGTCCCCGATCACAGTTGCAAACAAGAAGTCGCGATGCTCATTGTGATACCCGATCAGATGAGTCAAGGCAGCGCGAAACTTCTTCGTCTTCTCGCGATGGATAAAAATCTTGGGGATCCATTGCGCACCAAAGAGCCGATAGCCGAGAAGCTCATGAATTATGGCGTGAACCGAACCGTGACTGATGTTCAGACGGTCTGCCAGTTCATCGATGCTTATCCTCCGTTCTTGTTTCAGCAGCTCATGAACCTTTGAAATTGTGTGGGGGGTGATTGCACGATGGTTTTGGCCCGGTCTTGGAATGTCTTTGCAACGTCCTTTGAACCGTTTGCTCCAACGATTCACAGTGGTCAATGAAATGCAGTGTTTAACGTACACGGCAGTCATATGGTGATTAATTTCTGTTTTGGAAACACCTTCAGCTGTCAAAAACTTCGCGACACCGAGTTGTTCAACTTTTGAAGTGTCCATTATGTGACGCAACCATATTCAACCCAGTGTATGAGAGCATTAAGGAACATTTATCTTCACACCTGCGTGTCACTTTTGTAAATGAGACATGCCGTTCTCCTACGCGCATGCCTCGCAGATAATGAACCGAACCATTATTGCGCGGTTAGGGTAGGCTCACTTTCATTTGACTCGCCCTCGTACATTAGAAATGCAAACATACAATGGGATATGCAAATGCGAAAATACTGCTTGATAAAGGAGAAAAAAGTGTCACTGAAAACAAAGTTCACTGCATGTATACACAAAACCTCGCAACAAGATATTTAAGTATACGTATACGTCTCCAATGAGTCTATGTATGTAACTGTATAAGTTAACTGTATTTATAGCGTCTAATAACTCTATAACTGTAATAACTGTATAATGCGTATATAATACTGTAATAAAGAAGTAACTGTATATAATGCGTCAAACAAGGCAAATAAACATGTTGCACAATCATAGATTCACAGAATCCTAGATTCCGCCCCCATTCCATCCACTCCCCCCGATGTATTGCGCGCGACGGAAGGCGGCGCGCTTGCTCCCCGCTTTTCTCCTTTGCGCACACAAGACTGAGCCACCATCGTCGGCTCACCCATTCCACCTCCCCTCCTATGCTTTCACTCGCACATACAGCATGCAGCGCGTGGTCACGATGTTATCACCCTTGGACTTTATACGAAACATGAGGGAGATGGCAGGAATGCGCCTGGAGTGTCCATATAATTGCTTTCGCAATAATATAATAAACGTATCCGGCAACTGAAGCGTCCCGTCGCCCATTACTTTCCGCAAAAGAAGTATCAAAATCGAACTTTCACCATGCGACAATTCGCTGCGCCACAACAATGTATTTTTTTTTCTGTGAGGCGGAGGCACCGAAAGGAAAAGGAAACGCATAGGAAAGTATCTTGGCCAGAATCTAATGCCTACTTCGGGCACCTAATGGGGCTACGGAAGGAATACCGAAGAAAACATGAGACGCTTGGTCCACTGAGAACCATAAGCATACTGCTCAGCATCCTACAGCGGCGAAAGAAGACTTTCCGGAAAGGTTCCGCTCAAGGAATGCGGTGCAATCCTTTGAGTCCCCACAGTGATGGCGGCGAGCGACCATCGTTTTTTTTTTCTCGTCTGCTAGCCAGAAAACGTCCAAAACTCTGTCCGATGAAAATCCACTCGGCCAGAGCAAACCGAACGCGCACCGAAGTGTACCGCATGGTGGTCGGGGCCATACGAGAAAAACGTATGCGCTCTGGTTGGCTCTGGCAGCCCGCGGTTAGGGTAGCGAGAACAAAAAAAAAAAAAATCGAAGAGGCTCAATGTGTCCTCGCGAATAAAAGTCAAAGTAGAAAAAATAAATAAGAACGTATTTACTTTGGCTGGCTTGAGTGTCTTGACATGGATGTTCTGGCGTAGGTTAAAAAAATGTTTATATTTTTTATGTGACATGACGGCACAAATGAACCACCCCAATGCTTCGTCTCATTGGACCTCGCTGCCTGTTTGTCAACTCGTCTGCTAGTGTGTTGATTTGGCTTGTCTCGTTGTATGTTCCGATGTAAGGCTTTAGAAAAGTCAATAGACATTTGGCGTCAAATGTTTATAACAACATTAAACCCACAAAGTTCCGCAATTGAAAATCGAAAGCACAACTTTGGAAATGTCAATGCACCTTTCACATCTAGAGCTTATGAGATTTATACCCATAAAGTTTCGCAATTGATATCCATGCGCTCCATAGATTCCGTGGCCTCAGTGAGATGCCGCGGCGAGCCCGCTCACCATCAAAGCGCCCTTGAAACTTTGTGCTCGGATGGGACTGCTTGGCGTTATGTGACTCCCGGTGTATGGGCGTTGCCACGAAATCCAGCCCGAGTTTGCAATCTTCGCGGTTAAATGTCTTTTTGAGCGTCAAAAAGACATTCTAGACAAAATCCAGAGTGATTTCCGGCGCCGGAGGTCACTTTGGTCGGCGGTGCATGGACAGCACGAAAAAATTTCGGGGGCGGCTGAAGCCCCATAAGCCCCCCCCTGGCTACGCCCCTGGTGTGTGTGTGTGTGTGTGTGTGTGTCTGTCTGTGTGTGTGTGTCTGTCTCTGTCTCTCTGTGTCTGTCTCTGTGTGTGTGTCTGTCTCTGTCTCTCTGTGTCTGTCTCTGTGTGTGTGTCTGTCTGTCTGTCTGTCTGTCTGTCTGTCTCTCTGTGTCTGTCTCTCTGTGTCTGTCTCTGTGTGTCTGTCTGTCTGTCTCTCTGTCTGTCTCTGTGTGTCTGTCTCTGTCTGTCTGTCTCTGTGTGTCTGTCTCTGTGTGTCTGTCTCTGTCTGTCTGTCTCTGTCTGTCTGTCTCTGTGTGTCTGTCTGTCTGTCTGTCTGTCTGTCTGTCTGTCTGTCTCTCTGTGTCTGTCTCTCTGTGTCTGTCTCTCTGTGTCTGTCTCTCTGTGTCTGTCTCTGTGTGTCTGTCTCTGTCTGTCTGTCTGTCTCTGTCTGTCTGTCTGTCTGTCTGTCTGTCTGTCTGTCTGTCTGTCTGTCTGTCTGTCTGTCTGTCTCTGTGTGTGTGTCTGTCTGTCTGTCTGTCTGTCTCTGTGTGTGTGTGTGTCTGTCTGTCTGTCTGTCTGTGTGTGCGTGTGTGCGTGTGTGCGCGTGTGCGCGTGTGCGCGTGTGCGTGCGCGTGCGTGTGCGCGTGCGCGTGCGCGTGCGCGTGTGTGCGTGCGCGTGTGTGCGTGCGCGTGTGTGCGTGCGCGTGCGTGCGTGCGCGTGTGCGTGCGCGTGTGCGTGCGCGTGTGCGTGTGCGTGTGCGTGTGCGTGTGTGCGTGCGTGTGTGTGCGCGTGCGTGTGCGCGTGCGTGTGCGCGTGCGTGTGCGCGTGCGTGTGCGCGTGCGTGTGTGCGTGCGTGTGCGCGTGCGTGTGTGCGTGCGTGTGTGCGTGCGTGCGTGTGCGTGTGTGCGCGCGCGCGCGCGCATGTTGATGCCCACGCTTGTCAAAGCGCGGCAGCCGGGGAGAGGAGCTCCCCAACTGTGAAGCGAGGAGCTCTGACCGGCGCCGGCCCGGCGGATACGTCACTTTTTGTCACAACGAGTCCGTGCGCCGCCGTCACGTGCGCCTCTTCCGAGCCGTTCCTTCTTGCCCTCGACTCCGAGAGTATAAAAGCAGCTGCCCCCGGACGCCAAGAAAAGCTTCGATTTACTCAGTCGAGTAACGTGGTCTCCCGTTTCTCTACTTCGGTCGACCTGACCGGCCGCTCTTTTGCGATGCTAGAATAAACAAGTTGTTTTGTTAGCAGTCGACTCATCCTTTGCCAGGACCTTCGGATGCTTCCAGCTGTGGCCCAGGCCGCCAGGCTAACGCTACCCTTGGGGCTTGCGACCCATTTGCAACAGTGCGAAAGAGAAAATCTGGAGGCCTTTGCTCCTTTAATATGACTGCCTAGGCACTAGAGAGGAGGTTTCTTAGCGCGTATTGTATGCGTTTGTCCTCTAGACATGCCGGCATTGCGGAGTGCGGTCGAGTTTGTATACGCTCCGCCGCTGGCTGCCCGCGCGGTGAGGAAGTGGGCACGGACGCCCCATTTGGCGATCGCTGCGTCTGAAGGGGCGAGGTTCTGACTGGTGTTGTAGAAGTCGCGGGTCGCATTTTTTGTCGCTCCGATAGATTGTATTTTTTACAAGCACTGCTCCATGAGGGCAGATGTAACCGGCAAATGGAGGCCTCAGGAGAGCACCTGAGGTTACAATAAAGCAGGCGGCTCAGGAACTACAGGGCACCCAAGGGGTAGCGTGGGGATCAAAGCTGGAAGCAGGGCGGCCCGCGGGTTGGGGCCGTGGAGGCCGAAGCATGCCAGAACCCGGACCAGTCTAGGTTCTAGATTTGGTGTCCCCGTTGCCGCTTTGGTGTCCCGGAGGCGCCGCCAGTACTGCGAAATAATGACACGTTGTTTTAATAAGTAAAAAAACACGATTGCATAAATATAGTTACGTCCAGCTGCCAATTTGCGACGCTAAGTTAAGCACTACCGTTAAGCGCTACGCACACAACACGCGCTAATCCTTAGTGCCTAGGCAGAGTCATGTAGTCAAGGAGCAAAAGTCCCCACATTTCCTCCCTGGCACCCGCTCTTACTCGCACATGCGCGCACACGTCCGGCGTCTCAGCAAGTGCCACGCCCCGCTGTACCTACTAGCAGTTGTAAACACGCAGCCGAACCATCGACGTCGTTGTAAATATGAGGCTTTCTGCCGAGTGTTTCACACAACTTGAAGCAAACTTCGAAAATGTATAGAGTGGTACAGACGAATGAGACCAACGGTATATTGTTCGTAGTCGTCTTTTGTTACTTAGACTATTAAATTTTGATTAGCTAGCAAATTAGCTATGTTTAAAACGATTTTTGAATATACGTTTTAGGGCTAAGTCGTACTCGGTTTGTGTAAAATAATTTCTGGGGTTTTACTTGCCAGAATAATGTGCATGCGCGTATGAAGAGCGGAAAAACAATTGCAGAAGTTTGCAATTGCAGAACAGATAATGTGGTTACTGCAATCGAGCCTCGCTACCCTCTGTGCATGCATAACACACGTTAGCTGTCTCGTGTACGTCACGTGCGTCACTCGAATGCAAATATTCCCGTGACTACGCCTCTTTTCGTTCATTAGTGTTTTTCTTGTCGTCGCCTTGTCTCGCGTAACCGCACTTATAACGACTCTTTACCAACTAGCCCGGTTGTCAGTTCGATTGTGTGGTATTTAAAGCGATGTAGAATGTCTGTAGAAGATTTATTCACTCTACATTTTTTTTCTAAAGTTAGGGCAAATCCAAGACTCATTGGAACTAACGTTAAGCGAAGCTTGAAACGTTGGTTGCAACGTTTCAATTAAATGCTATGCAACACCACACATGATGGGCGCAATTTTATAGTACGTACAAAGAACTTTTCATGTTCGTGTCCTGTCGCAAAACTTGAATGTCACTTGGCTTAGCGGTAACGGGCGTGTTCTCGAACGCCTCTTACAGCGTGGCGAACACGTACACGCTTTCACGGCAGGTCGGCAAAATGCAGATACCTCCCACCACGCTGCGGCGGATCACACGGTGTCCCGGATCGGCCCAGGTTTAATTGCACAATCTCCGGGATAGGCACTCTCTACTCGATATTACGTCTGGAGAACTTCCTTTTCGTTCACGCTTCCATATTCAGATAAGTTTGCCACACTCGGTGATACGTGCTTTTCTTTTTATGCGTGCTCTATGCGATTGGTCAGGAAATGCAGAAAAAAAGAGCGTTTCACAAAAGTAAAGATGACTGTCTTCCAGGCTTGCAGTTCCATGGTGGTTCGTTTCTCGACTACCGGCGGTCGTTTTGTCGCCGAATGCGTAACATCGGCGAGAAACCAACCGAGCCACAACACGGGTAGGAAAGGAAAGAGCTTTGCTGTAGGAGTGAAATACGACCTTGAAGGAGTATATTGAAGGAGACGACTTAGACACTAGTTTGATAATGTGTTAATTTTTTTGCTGACATGGCCAGTTATGGCCAAAGCGCGCCAAGACAGGGTTTTAGAGCCAAACAATGAAATCTTCCTTTCCTCAGTAAGGAAGCCTTCATTGCGACGAGGCTACCTTATGTCACTGAAAGCGTCCTTACTGAGGGGCCCTCGGTGAAGGCTTCCTTGGTGCTTCCTCAGCATGAGGTAGCCCCAAAGCTACCTTCATGCGTTATTACGCCGCTCCTGGCCCTGAACGAGTGCTTCACCTCACTGCTTAACCACGTGACCTTTGCTTGCGCATGCGCGCTGTCACCCACCTACGGAGAAGCGCGAACACGGTACGTCTTGCCAGGCATGTTCGTTTCAGTCACGCGTGCGGCATGAAAGCGTTGCTAGGCATTGCACGACGCCGGCGTGCCAGCGTTGATGGAGCACATCAAGTTTTGCACTGTAATGCGCTACTTTTTTTAAAGTTTAGCAAACAAAACTAGAAGAAAGCGTCCACGCTTCTCTATATTAGCTCTTCAATTTAAAGATTGTGCGACAATACAATATTTTTATTGAATAATGGTGTTCGCGTAAAGCTTTTAAGAGATAATCTCGAACCTAGGCATGCGGCAACCGCTCCTCACGTGAGGACGGGTGGAGGGAGCTTTCAGAGTACGCTTGCTTCCTCCATCGGTCCTTCGCTCTAAGGAGGCCTCACGTAAGGTTAGGAAGCGCTCGAAGGAAAGGAACGTTTCATTGTTTGGGCCTTAAGCTTGACAATGGACATGACATTGAATACGCAACATGGCTGTAAATTCGCCTAAAATCAGTCATTGTATAAACGCACACACACACACACACACACACACACACACACACACACACACACACACACACACACACGCACACACACACACACACACACACACATATATATATATATATATATATATATATCTATCTATATCTCTATCTATATCTATCTCTATATACATCTATCTATCTATATCTATCTCTATATACATCTATCTATCTATATCTATCTCTATATACATCTATCTATCTCTCTCTCTCTCTATATATATATATATATATATATATATATATATATATATATATATATATATAGTGTCAATGAAAAAAAAAATATGCGGATGCCACGCACTGGGGGAATGTATGTAAGCGAAGCTTTCCGTGCTGTTTTCTTTAATTGACGATAATCATTACAAGTACGACAATGAATGTACTGAGGTTTGCCTTGAACATAAAAGATAACTTACGAAGTAATGAATGATTAGAAATGTTACATGGTGATAGTTGGCAAGTAGCACTACTGCCACGCCATGGTCCTTGAACTCAAGGGCCTGGAGGCACGTGCTGCGCTATAAGAGCTGACGACGAAGCAAGAACTCATTGCACTGCTAAACTCGGAGGCATGTGGCCATATCACGACCGCCGCTTTCGCATTGCGATAGGGGCGAAATGCAAAAATACCCGCGTGCTGTCAATTTATCCGGAGTCCCCCACGACGGTGTGCGACATGACGTGCTTTTGGCCCTTTTGTTTGATGCCCTAGTGCCGCAGCACTCATGCTAGTGCTGTTTGCAAAACGTCAAAGTGCAATCAAAATAAATGGTCGAAGCAGAAAGACAAGTGTCAATGAAAAAAAAAAAAATATGCGGATGCCACGCACTGGGGGAATGTATGTAAGCGAAGCTTTCTGTGCTGTTTTCTTTAATTGACGATAATTAGTCTTTTTGACGGCAAATGTTTAATTTCTTCAACGTTTTGTCCAACACGAGAGTGGTGAGTTGATGTTAAACGTTGCCTTGCGTGCACCACTGCTGTTTGTCTGCGTAGTACTTACAACACACAGGGAGAGGCATTTGCTTGAGGCGTTGCTGTGCGCCATATTTTATAACCTCTGAGAGGGTTGAGCATTGTCATTACCTCACATGGCACATCGCATCGTAGCAGAATTATTACAATTTAATTGAATTATGGGGCTTTATATGCCTAAACCACAACCGGATTACGAGGCACGCCGTAATGGCGTACTCTGGATTAATTTTGCAATTGGTCTGTTTAACGTGTCCCTAAATTTAAGCGCACGAGCGTTTTTTATTTCGGTCCCGTCGAAATGCGGCGGCGGCAGTTCGGTTGAAATCCATTAACTCGAGCAATGCCATAGTTGCAAAGCTACTGCGGCGGGAACAGAAGTGTTGATGCGGATAATTACAGCTGTCAAGAGGCTAATGTGGCGAGACCAAGGGAGCTCTGGAAAGCATTGTGCACAAGCGACGCGACGGAAAGGTCCAAACAAGTTTTTCGCGTCGCATTTCCTCTCTGCCGCGCTCCTATCAGGTATACGCATGGGTGCTATAGCTCACGACGCTATCGGCCA
Source organism: Dermacentor albipictus (assembly GCF_038994185.2). Lineage (NCBI taxonomy): Eukaryota > Metazoa > Arthropoda > Arachnida > Ixodida > Ixodidae > Dermacentor > Dermacentor albipictus. Next base: position 10,790,141 of record NC_091821.1, read on the forward strand.
TCGGTGCACTACAACCGCATACCTTCCTCCTCCGCGACTCTTCACCTGGTTTCTCTATTTCCACTTCGCTCAACGTTACCTACACAGCAGTGGCGTAGCCAGAAATTTTGTTAGGGGGGGGGGGTGGAGCTCACGTTGCAGCTCAGCCTCCTCGTCATGAATTGGTGGAGGGATCAAATACATCAATAATAACTGCATTACCATTGCCAAAGATACTGCAAACGAATTATATAATGCTACGCATGGTGAACAAAAGTAAAATAGATATTTTTTCATGAAAGAATATACTCGTATGTCCCAAAAGTTGTACGCGAAATAACCGATATCAATGCTTCCATGTGTTTTTTGTCTACCAAGTAAAAAAAAATACCACACGAACTTTAGAACTAAAGCAGTTTGAAACCAGCAAAGCAGTGCATGGCGCTGATATGAAAAACGTAAAAGCCATGAAATGGAGGAGTTGAGGAAGGAAGGAAAAACTTTAATGTACTATTTACAGCTTTCAGTGGCTAACAGAGGTCTTCATGTATTACTGATCTCCGTCATCTTTAGTGGTCGGCGCCCCTATTCCAGAGCACCGCTGAGCCTGGCCACTTTGAGAGCGTGTTGCACCAATCCTTTTTGGACTGTGAGCACGCCGGTGGTGAGCAGGCCCTCCCCACTGTTCCACACTGGGTTTTTTTTCTTTGTGGAAAGAGAGGTTATTTCTGCACTCCCATGTGATGCGATAGAGTGTTGAGATGGCCCCACACCATGGGCATGTGTCCCTGTATTGACTGAGAAACATTTTATGTAGGATGTGTAGATTGGAGAATATTCCTGTCTGCAGCCTTCGCCGGCCGACTGCTTCGTGTTGTGTTAAAGATGGGTGGGGTGGTGCATATATTATCCTGTTGCCTCGGTGATGGTTTAGTATTTCCGCGTACGTTGGTTCCACCGTCATAGTGGTATCCGGGTCCATTGACTGTCCCACTCGGTATGTGAGCTCGCGAGCTAGACTGTTGGCCCTCTCGTTACCCTCTATTCCGGTGTGGCCCGTGTTGTGCCATTACCACCGGCCCGGATTCCGAATCTGCAAGATGCAGAATTTATCCTGCGAGCACCCAAATTCTCCCTTGACAAGTCAAGATGCTGAGCCGTCAGGCAGCGGTGTCCTGCAGAGAAGCATCGGCGGGCAACATGTCCGAACATGCAACCGAGTGCCAGACAACCCGGCGCCACACCTCCTTTTGCTTGGAGGTCACCGCGCGCGCGAACTTTGAACCGGGTGGCCAGCGCGGTCGCTGGTTGGACCTCTCGGACGACCGTCGAGTGCTGACTTTGTATTGGGCCGTTTTAGTGACAATGGTTCCTCGGGGATTATAAAGCGGCGAGGCGGCCGCCTCGAAAACCGGATCCGCCGACCCACCGGGAGCAGAGTGCCGCTCTCGACTGGGGTGAGATGTGTCACGCGTTTTCGCCGGACGTCGCCGTGCGGGAACAGTCGCGTTTGCTGTAAGATCTCGGCCCCAGTGCCGACCCGTTCATGTCCTGTATAATGACCTGTATATAGTGTATAAAGTCCCTTTTGTTATTCTCATCGACGCCTGGCTCGGAGTCTTCGCTACCAACGCTCTGTCGCGAAACGGGTGACGAGCGCTACGGGACCACAAAGTCGTAATAGTGGTGCAGCGGTGCAAAGTCGTAACACCCGGCACCCAGAAACTCGTACGCAGTATCTTTTCGTTCGGAAGCCCTGCCTCGAGGAGGATTGATTCTACCTGCAATGTAATTTCTGCACGCTTCTTTGGAGTCTGATTATTATCAAGGATCTGTTTCTATGGTAACCCTCCACCGCTGCTAGAGCCACAGCTGCTCATTCCCCCTCTGTTACCGTGCAGCTCTTTAGGGTTGCGCTGCTTATCAGCTCTCCCATGTAGTCCACGGTCACTGCCGCCACTCTATGTTCTTTGGTGTTGTGGTCCCACGGGTACAGGGCTGCATCCGTGTATACCACATTGTTTTTAGTGGCCAGGTGTTTTTCTACGTATTCTGCTCGCACCTGTCTTCTGGTCGCATGCAGATTCGGGTCCATATTCCTCGGTAGGGGGCTAGCTTTCAGTGTCTGGCGAAAATAGTCTGTTATGTTAGCCATCCTATCCTTCGTTGCTTCTATGTTTTTATAGCCTAATCTTTTAAGGGGCGTCCTGCCGGTGGCTGACTGCTGGAGCCTGTGCAGCTGCGCACCCAGTTGAGCCTCCTTGAGCTCTTTGCAACTTTGCAACTTTTACGTCCTTCTTTTAACTGTTTGCTCCAACGCTTCACATTGGTCAATAAAATGCGATGGTCAACGTACACGGCAGCCATACGGCGACTAATTTATTTTTGGGAAACACCTTTAGGGGTCAAAAACCTCACGACACGACGCTGTTCAACTTCTGGAGCGTCCATTATGTCACGCAACCATGTTCAACCCAGTGTACGATAGCATTAAAGAACATTTATCTTCACACCTGCGTGTCACTTTTGTAAATCAGAGATGCCTGCGTGCTACGCGCGTGCTCGCAGATAATGAACCGAACCATTATTGCGCGGGATGGGTTGGCTCACTTTCAATTGACTCGCCTTCGTACATTAGAAATGCGAAGATACTGCTTGATAAATGGCAAAAATGTGTCACTGGAAAAAAAGTTCACTGCACGTAAACACAAAACCTCGCAACAAGATATTTATAAGTCTCCAATAAATCTACGTATCTAAAAAAAAGTCACTGTATATAATGCGTCAAACAAGGCAAATAACCATGTTGCGCAATTACAGATTCACAGATCACAGAATTTTAAAGGCCGCCTCCCTCTCTCCACCCCCTCGATGTATCGCGTGCGACGGAAGTCGGCGTGCTTCTTTTCCACTTTTCTCCCTTGCGCACAGAAGACTGAGCCACCATTGTCCGCTCACCCATGCCACCCCCCCCCCCCCTCTGCGCTTTCACTCGCACATACAGAATGCGGTGCGCGGTTACGATGTTATCGCCCTTGGAATTTATACGGAACGTGAGGGCGACGGGAGGAATGCGTCAGGAGTGACCATATAATTGCTATCGCAATAATATATTAAGAGTATGCAGCAACTGAAGCGTCCCGCGGTTAATCACTTTGCGCAAAAGAAGTAACAAAATGAACTTTCACCATGCGACAGTTGGCTGCGCTGCAACAATGGCTTTTTGTTTTCTTTGTGGGGCGGGGGAACCGAAATGAAAAAAAAATGCAAAGGAAAGCATGTTGGACACAATCGAACGCCTACTTTGGGCACATAATGTGGCTACCGAAGGAATATTGAAGGAATCGTGAGACGCTTGGTGCACAGAGAACCATACGCATAGTGCTCGGTATCCTATACACTGGCGAGAAAAGTCTTTCCGGAGAGGTTCCGCTCAAGTGAACGCGTTGCAATCCGTCAAGTCCGCACAGTGATGGTGTCGAGCGACAACTGTCATTTTCTCGACTGCTAGCCGGAAAGCGTATAAAACGTCTATAAGGCGAATTTTCTGGGGGGTTTTACGTGGCAAAACCACTTTCTGATTATGAGGCACGCCATAGTGGAGTACTCCGGAAATTTCGACCACATGGGTTTCCTTAACGTGCACCTAAATCTTAGTACACGGGTGTTTTCGTATTTCGCCCCCATCGAAATGAGGTCGCCTTGGCCAGAATTCGATCCCGCGACTAGGCGAAAATCCATTTGGCCAGGGAAAAACGAACACGCACAGAAGTGCGCCGCGCGGTGGTAGGGGCAACACGAGAAAAACGCATGCGCTCTGGCAGTCCGCGGGTAGCGAAAAGAAGAAAATTGAAGAGGCTTAATGTGTCCTCGCGAATAAAAGTCAAAGTAAAAAAAGAAAACATAAGAACGTAGTTAACTTTGCTGGCTTTAGTGTCTTGACACGGATGCTTTGACGCAGGTGAAAAAAATGTTGATATTCTTTTCTGTGACATGACGGCACAAATGAACCATCACGTACAACGCTTCGTTTCATCGGACCTCGCTGCGCGCTTTCTCAACTTGTCTGATAGTGTGCTGATTTGGCTTGCCTCGTTGTATGGTCCGATGAACGACTTCAGAAAAGTCAATGCACCTTTGGCGTTCACTGTTTACACAATCAAACCCACAAAGTTCTGGAATTGAAAATCTAAAACACGACTTTGGAAATGTCAATGCACCTTTCGCATCAAAAATTTAAGAACCTTATTGGGGGCGAGGCCTTACGGCATCGCCATCTGTCGGAAGCGCCTCCATTGCGTAGTATGAGGATCGCACGGCGCGCTGCTGATAGGTTTGGCTTACCGCGCTCAATAAAAACACCACGTTGCAGCCCCCTGGAGATTTCTGTAAGCACCCTCAAAACGTGGGAACCTTTTACTGTCAAACTACTAATCCTGGGAAACTGAAAGCACAGAATCGTTTACAGACGCTATCTCTATAAAATGCGTACAGTGAACGCTACTGCGCGCGGTCGCCGCGGTGGAGTCTCCCGAACCGGCTATCTAGCGTGAAAGGTAGGCAAACGTTTAGAGCAAGCTATGTGAAATATGTTCTTATAGTGGGCTGTCTGTTAACCAAATAGAGCATCACAGAATGCATCCTCAATGAAGCGATCGCATGTGTTCGCAGCGACCGACTGGGCGTCTGCATGCATGTCCGAGCACAATGTTTCGCTTTCGCTGCGAGCACGTTGTCGCACCGGGCCGTGATCTTTAGGTCGCAGAATATGGGCATTCGACAGTACACAAGCAACCATTGTTGCGTGGACGCTATCAGAGCTGTTCAAAAATAATTTGATTGCGGAGACTGATGCCTACGGCGACTGTGATGTGCAGTCGCGATGATTCGATCTTCTAAATTCTTCGACGTTTCAATATTATTTCTCAAGCTGCGTCTATCTCTATGTTTGTCGGTCTTCTCAGCGTGCGATTTCCTGCTGCTTCTTTTTTGTTATCCAGTAGATTAATTCATAACACAAGCATGACCATGTGCCATATGCCTTTCTTTAATATGCTTCTTACAGCGCTCTTTCCATTCCAGTTCACTTGCCAGAATCTAGCATCAACAAGTTCATAGACCAAATAAAGCGTCATGACATTAGCTGGGCAGCGGATTCAGTGCGCGTTTTCTGCTACTCATCGAACATCGCAGTCCCGACGCCATAGCAGAAATCTTCCTCGCGTCTGCGCTTGCTGCATACCCGAGTTGTAGTCGATGGCTGTTTGCCGGTTCTAAGTTTCGCGAGCCAAACTCAGCGCAGCTTCTTGTCCTGCGGCTACGCGTGAATAAGGCTGACACCAGGCTTCGTTGAGCACGCCCGGCACTGCGGCACCGAGCAGTAGCCTACCACGTTGGACGCCTTCAAAGACGTCCTACTTATTATAGTGCTTTCAAATGCGGTCGAGCAGATACCCAAGGCGGGAAAACCTCACCTCTTAATCATAACCGCAGCGCAGGTAGGACTTTATAAAATTTTGTTTTCAGTTCGCTTCGGCGCTTCCGAAGCAGCCGACGCGGCCGCCATGTCCACGTGATCCCTCATGCCACGTCACGCCGACAGTGGCGTCAGCTTTTCCTATGGTGGAGCATACACCCCAGTACACATAATGTTTCATAATTGAAATCCATGCGCTCCGTAGATTCCGCGGCCTCCGCGAGATGCCGCGATGAGCCCGCTGGCCATCAAAACGCCCCTGGAACTTCGTGGTTGGATGGGACTCCTTGCGTTATGTGACTCCCGGTGCGTGGGCGTTGGCGCAATATCCCGCCCGAGTTCGCAATGTTCGCGCTGAAATATCGTTTTGAGCCTGAAGATATTCTAGACAAAATCCCGAATGACTTCCGGCGCCGGGGGTTGTTTTGGTCGGCGGTACATTACAGCACGAAAAAATTTCAGGGGGGCTGGAACACACGCACTTGGTGTACCAGCTAACTTCAGCCAGATTTTAAAAAAAAATATACCGATGCACTCTAAGACGACGCGACCAGATGTATGTTGCTGACTGTTGTATGTTGTAAGTCATTTGTTGTATTCTGCTTAATTGCATAATTAGTCAGGATTGATTAACCAACTTCGGAGGGACCGATGTTAGACAAAAAGTTCCAATTAGAAAGTTGTAGAGCGCTTTGCATAACTTCCGATTAAACCGTTTCTAACTTACTATAGGTATTAGTGCATTTCCAGTTATTGCATATGCCCGCGAAATGCAAGAAATACTACGTGACATGCTCGCTTAAGCGCCGTGTTTGCAGCGCTCACAAACGTTTCTCGTACAAACGAACATAGCATCAAGCAGGGTGTGCTGTCGCTTAAAAGGCGACAGGGCAGAGACAGGTGTTGGCTGTGCGATTTACGCCACAGATGTGCTTCCCTCACGGCGGTTCATGATAGCGATAAGCAGGCGCAGCGGCAGCAAACCCGGCTAAATGCTATGTTCGTTTGTACCCGGAGCTTTCGGCAGCGCTGCAATCACGGCGCGAAAGCGGACATGTCACGTGGTATTTTTGTTCTATTTCGCGGGCATCTGCAGTCAGCGGAAAAACACTAATGTATAATAGATACAAAGTTATAAACTATTCAATCGACGTTTTACTAAGCGTTCTACAAATTTCTAATTGGAATTTTTTGCCTAACTACGTTTCTTCCGAAGTTTGGTAATTAAAATTGACTAATTATGCAATTAGGCAGAATAAAAAAAATGACTTGATCCATACAATAGTCAGGAACATGCTTTTCGTCGCGTCGTCTCAGAGTGCATCGGCATATTTTAAAACTCTGGTTAAGGTTAGCTGGGACACCCTGTATATATGGAGGTTGTACATTACGAAAACTCCTAGCACTCCCTGGTCACGAATGCTTTAATAACGAGATCGCACGTTTTGCAGCGACTTCGCATCAAATTATGCTATTAACCATATGCTACTTTTCAAAATTATATTAAAAAAACTAAAATTTCGTTTACGAATTGATGCATTTATATATGTCGGTGACCTAGCTGGTACATGACTTGGTAAATTGGACAGAGCAAAAACGGAGCCAAACAAAAAGAAGGCAGCGTACTATTGTGTGTCTTTTCGTTTGCAGGCCAGACTTGTCGCAGCCCAGGTAGCGGCGGAGATCACCGTTGTTTTTCAGCCAGACCTTCTAGTGAGTGGCACGTACGGTCACGGCTACGTACGCTAGAGGGCGGGCACTATTTTGCAACTTTCCTATCCCTGAATCGCACTTTCGGCGTTGTGGGCAGGCTATATTACTCTAGATTTTGAAATAAAGAAACGAAGCTTTGCGCTAGAACTTCGATAGTATCATATGGTGCAGGTTTCACTCACTTTTGGTGACCTGCTACCCGAATTGTTTGAAGAGATGTTTGGAAGTAACTTGCGATCATGGTATTGTAGTCGTCACGGGACGCATATTGTTATTTAATCACACTCGGGAACTTGTAAGGCAGACAGTCGGAAGCAGGGCTCGCACCAAGCTTTTGATGGCTCCACTTGCCCGAGCTTTCATACCCGAATAGAACGCAGACCTTATAGAAGGATTGTTCTGGGTATTTTGAACAAAGCAACCAGGAATACTTCTCCTTCCACCTAGACTGAAATTTGACCTTTCGACTGTTCACAGTTGTAAAGAAATAGTTACTATCAGGCATCCATGGGTTCGATAGCAATGGACACCTTGTCTCGTCGTTTTCGATGGCTCGACGGTTCGGCCCGTTGGCAACGTGCAGTCTGAGACGCCGTCGACTGCTCCTACAGCAGCGTCATCTCCAAGTGGGTGTTGGGCGCAAGTTTCTTCCCGAGTCGTCAGTGAGCATTGGCTCAATGTCAAAGCATCACGATCGGTAAAGGCGCCACTGTCCCTCTTGAAGAAACTGTCGATGGTTAACCTCGTCCGTTTCGCTGAGGCCATTGCTCAGAATGTACAAGCACGGCCGCTGCAGATGTTCTGGCAGTGACTTGCATGAGTCGAAACCTTCTACTATGTAGACAAGCCCGCGTCAAGTTTCTCCGCCGACGCCAGAACTTTTTCCCCATACGAGCGCAGTGAGCTCACATGGGTGTCCCCGCCCGTCCTCTGTGCTCATCGCTTTCCTAGCTGCATCGGGCTTGCGTTGCACGTGGCAGCTTCTTTATTCAAATCATGTGAAAAGATACAACAGTGACGTACATGGAATTTCTCTTGAGCCAGCGTTTCGACAATGCGAGTTGCATGCCATGGCCGTCAAAGTTTCAGTGATGGTGGACACGCGTATTAACACCGCTCGTAATGGCGAACGCTGTAGCAGACGACGCGTTTGTCCTCATACTGCACAGAGTGTGGGAATGAGAGAGCCACCTGTGACGTCGACAACTGCTTACAGCAGAGCGTCATCTTCAGCATGGTGTTGGGCACAAGTATAATCCTGGGTCGTGATGGCACTTTGGCTGAATGTCGAAGCATCACGATCGGTAAAGCCCGTGTCAGGTTTCTCGAACAGCCAAGGCCGCTCAATGGACAGTCCCGACCATTAAATTCCTATTCTTCGCGTAGTTTAACCAGCTTTCTCCCCCACACCAAGCATGGCGAAAATTGGTGGACGCTTAAGCTTCGCCTTCATGAGTGTAACGCGATAGCGTTATCGCACCCCGTTCGCACCGCCCACTCAAACGATCTACGCGAGTCAAACGTCGCGATGGGCACAGACAGCCGGGCCGCGACGCGCCATGAAGGCAGACGCGATCATGGGGCGAGTGGCGCGCCACGTGTCGGGATAGCGCCGTGCATTGAGAGGAGGGGGTCTTCTGTGTTTGCCGCAAGAGGGCTCTGCGTGTTCGCAGAGCGCAGAAGAAATGTAGCGGCAACGTACTTCGCTACTCGTGTAACTGCGACTTCTGTAATTTACATGCTCATAATTACCGGTATACACCGCAGTATAACTTTCTACGGCACGTTTCTAAGGCAACACCGCATTCACTAGGGGTGCTTTTGTCCCTCTTTGAACTATCGAACTCGTGGCTGAGTGGCAGCGTCTCCATCTCACACTCCGGAGACCCTAGTTCGGTTCCCACCCAGCCCATTTTGCAAGTTGTTTTTATTTATGAAGTGCCTTCCCGGATTTATGGCTCACGGCCAAGGCGCCGACGCCGACGACACCGGCTTTTCTGAGACACGAGCTCCTTAAACGGAAGCTGAAAGGTTTTCCAGAAAGAATGAGTGAACATCTGTACATAATGGTTTTCAACCCTCCGAATTCGAATATTGTATCGAAATTGAGCGAATAAAGCGCAAATATATTTTATTTCGACGAAAAGTGCAGCAGCGGACACGCCCAGTTCACGCGTCTCGTTTCCGCCTGTGATTGGTCGGTGCGCCTCGTGACGTCAACTCTAGTAACCGACCGCTGCCGCTACACATGAAGCGCGGTGCCAGGTAGTTTGGTGCTGTTTTTTCTGAGACGGTAATGGAAAATTTAGAGAGACTGCGTTTTTCTGAGGAGTTCGGCGTTACTCCCTGCATGTACGAGCCGATTGTGAAGAGCCGGGCTCTCGAAGAAGCAAACGATGCTGGTGCAAGCAGTGCTTTCGACGCGAACGAAAGCGAAGTCTTGGGATCTCCTCGTGTTGGAAATGCTCTTTGGTGAGTATGTTTTTTGCAAAGCGATCAAGTGATCTCGGCGATCTTTCGCCGATCTAGTGAGCTCGTTTCCGGTCAAACAACTGTGTGTTGTGTTCCTTCATGCCTCCTCGTGGAACGTAAGCGGGGATGCGATCGTCGGCGTTTGTGCGCTGTCCAAAGCTGTCGGCAATCTACAAAGACGGTTTAAACGCGTGAAAAGCTTCCCGGTTCATGCAGTACGTGTAGTGACCATCTGTTGACTACCACTCACGTTGACTACCACTCACGTTGACTACCACTCTACATACACGCAGACGCACCAACAAAGGAATGCAGGGTCGATCGAAGCAGATTATGATGGCACGCACGCAGAAACAAGCGCGGTCAGGCACGGTCACGGACGCTGCGAAGGAACGAAACAGAGTTGACGCCACAACACCGCGGTTTCCGGTCTCCGCTCCGCTCGCTCACTCAACGGGGGGCGGAGCTACAGAGCAATTTCAACCGACGATTACGTCGCTCCTAATTGAAAAAAAAAAAACCCAAATTCTACCTACATGGTTTATAAGGTTCCCGCATCCGTATATGAGCGTCTTATTGAATTCGACAGACTCTTCAGCTTCCCTTTAACGCTGTTGCGTTAAAATAGAAGTAGGTGCGTAGAGTAGGATGATAGGGTGCCTGCATCATCTCACGCTCCGTGCCGTGTGGAGATGACCGCGTCGTCTGCTACAGCACTCGCCATTACGAGCGGTGTTAATACGGTGGTCTGCGATCACTCACTGAATCATGTTGCCGTATTATTCACAAACATCGAAATCAATACAGTCGGTCAACTCCTCTGCAAAATCTGTCCCACATTGCAAAAAGCTTATTTCTTTAATGAAAAAAAAAAGCTGCGTTCTCTTACCAGCTAGGATTTCCCCTCCTCTTTACCACTTTATCCAGCTTCCCTCTGGACTTGCACGTTAGTAGAATGGTAAGCGCTGCAGTCTTTACAATGCTTTTGCGGGGAGTCACGGATAATTGCAGCTGTCAAGAGACCAATGTGGCGACGCCCAGTGAGGTACAGGCGGCATCGTGCACATGCGATGCTGTGTAAAGGTCCAAACGAGTTTCTCGCATCGCGTTTGCTCTCTGCCACACTACTTCCATGTATACACACGCTCTGAACTACCCCACGAATAACCACCATAGTGCGAACAGGGCGCGCCTGCGCGGTAATGCCGGGACGGCCGAGCAAAACCAGTCAAGGGGGCAAGCGCTCCTTTATAGAATGCCCCCGCTCTGCAGGGCGCGGGGCCAAGGAAAAGAGCGTTCAGGCACCTGTTTTCCGTCAGGTATGATGGAAGCCGAAATGTTCAAAAACGAGTGTTACGTTATGTTAGCGACGGAAGAGGGATGGTGGTGGGGATGAGCTAAAAAAATCGGGGGTGGGGGGGCGTTGTTTAGACCATTCTGGGGGGGGGGTTCAACCCCCCCCCTCCCTGCTTACATCAATGATAAGGCACCCCGATTATCCGTTGAGAACGCGGTATTTGTTCACACTCGTGTTTGAATATTGCTGCCTGAACGTGCCTAGCCTGCATGAATGCACCTCGAGCGCCGCTCACCGTTACGCCCAGCAGGAGATTGAGGCCGAACTCGAAGCCATCCTCTTGGCTCAACCTGAGCAGGAGTGCGAACATGCACTGGACGACGCCCGCCACGCCTTGTATCAGTCCGGACGCGCACATAAAGGAGGCAACCGCATTACACGAACACGCCATGGCTGTTCCCGCACAGCACTAAGCTCACGCCGACAACACGATCGGGCCAACTGAGTGTCCCAGTGGGCCGAGTCGGTGGCTTGCTGGTAACACGACTCATGCGCCGTCCGCGTTGGTGGGCTCTGCTACGCAGCTCTGATATTAGCCCCGAGAATTAGGAGTGGCGCCCTCTCGCGAGTGACGTCACGGCCAGGACGCCGCTCGCTCCGGCTCGCTCGGCTGCCGCGCGCGCTCGTTCCCTTCGTGTATGTTTGGGGTATGGGTGGCTCGAGCCGTACGTATTGAAGAATACGTCGGCTTATTTCAGCTGCCATACCTTAACCACAGTTTCCTCTTCAAAGGCGTGTGAGTCGAGAAACTTTGCGGCTTGGATATCGCAAGCTAAGTAGCGTTAAAGGGGTCTACTAGGCTTTGCAATGCATATATGCGCCGTGTCTATCGGTAAATTTTGACTAAAAAAAGAATATCTGCAAATTCAACGCGCGAAGTTGTGTATGATGCTTCGCTAAACATTTAACATTCCTTTAGTATTTAGCTATGAGAGGCACTGCATTTTACGTGGAAGAAAAATTTGGTAATTGGCGTCAACATGTTATCTGATTTTAGAAAGACACTGCCCAGCGAAGCTCTCATCATGATTCCTATTACTCTGGTGTGTTGTTCTATTCAAATATGGCCATTCATTAATGCGTAAAAGATAGTTAGGCGCGCATTTCTTATGAAAAAGTTTGCTGCTACTTTCATCCCCCTCTGAAACAGGCCTCCAAAAAACGAATTGCTCATGGCTGCTAACACGACGGCGCGTCATGTAGAGTATTTACATAGTTAATTCACAAACACCATAGTAGCAATCACCTGAGAGAAAAGTTTCGTTGTTAAGATCGAGAGTCACTCAATTGAAAGTGATGAAATGTTTCATAGTGGCCCTCAGTAGCCTTTATCGACAATATGGCACACCCCTGATCACGTAACGGTAGCAATCGACTGTCCGTATGGCGAGGCACGCTATGTTCGCGAAACCCATCAGTTCACTACAACTTCGAATTAAAACCATAAAGCATTTTTTACAGCTCCAACTGGAATGGCTAAAGTATTCTCGAGCTACTACACCGCAGCTTAGATTGCCTACAAAAGGAAAATTCTAGCACCTTCTGTCTCACGATGTCTCGATCCAGCGTTATTTAATTATACAAACGGATAACAATTCGCTTCGTCGGTACATAAATTAAGGCTAAGTTAAGTTTGCTCCAATCCAGCCGCAAACATTCATGAAGAAAGCACCACAAGCCTTGCATATACTTTCACTTGATTTTTGACCCTCCACCGGGGCAATTTCGATATCTTGAATATGTTCCATACTACTAGTCATTGACGCTTCGACGTCTTTCTGGCTGCAGCTATGCGGTCCAGCAGGCATGCTTCACTAAAAAAATTGGGCCGAGCAGCCTGTGTCAGTTCGCCAAACAGATTCGTCATGTATATTCCTCAAGCAACAAGCACCAGTAAATTTCTCAAGTGAGTTTGATTTGATTTGATTTATTAATTTCCATTTACACACACACATGTGCAGAGGAGTGGTAAATGGAGGTGGATGAGGGAAAAAAGCCGCACAGACGCGGATTGAGGTAACCTCACCCCCTTAGATACAATATGGCTGCATGGGGTAACACATCAAACGCCATATAAATTACATTTATATAGTGGCCATAAAACATTGCAGTTATACAATATATGAAAGAACAGTAAAATATCTCCACAATAACAATGCAAAAGACACTGCGAAATTAAAATAAATAAATGATATACACTAGGTAACATAGACAAAAAAAGAGGAACATAACATACATTATTAATCATTAACAAACGCTCTCTAAAGAGGTGAACGTGTAGCACGGAAAAGGGAATATATATTGGTACATCCCTAATTGCACTCTGTAAATAGCTGTAAGCCTTCATTAACTTTACTTCAAGTTTCCGCCGCTTAAAAAAAATAAACACGTGAAGAACCGCCTAATGTTGACAAGCAGGTAAAGAAGCAAGTGAGGCGTGTAGAATCTAAGCTCCAGTATTAGTTAAGTCCCCGTGCTACTGCCGAGCGTTTCTGTGAGTAAATGCAAAAATTCGATATTATACCATGAACTACTCGTCATGAGCAAACCTGTTTTAGCGGAATAAAATCAACGTGACTGCTGTAGAAGTCATATATAGCCAACTTTGTGACATACTTGCGCGGCAGGTATGGTATCATAACTCGATTCCTATAGGCTATGCTTTTTGCGATTGTCTATGCGCGTATGAAAAACCCGCAATGGGCTGGTCTGCGTCGCTTCGGCTGGCACTGTAGCGTTGCCTTCGAGAGCTGCATTGTTGTCTGAGAAATTAGCTCTTTGAATAAATGTTCGCAAAGGAAGACGTCGTAAAAATATATTTGAGACGACCACCATAAGTATACAAGCAGAGAGAACGAGGGTGAACAAACGAAAACACCGCAGAAAACGCCCGGACAAAGCCTGAACTGTAGCAGACGACAGGCGCGAGTCCGTGCCCTGACGTCACGCGAGCGGCGCTGCGAGCGCCGCTCGTGTTCGTTCTCGGGGCTAATAGTCACGGCGAAACGGTGCAGCTTCGCGCACATGGAGCTTATCAGTGCATGTCATCTTGCGTGATAATTCTGCATTGCTGGCGTAGGTTAAAATTAAATGGCCCATAAGCCACTCTGGGGTTGAATGAGAGAGAGGTTTCTTTCTCGCCTTCATTACGCTACCCATGGCCGCTCCCTCCTCCTAGACGCGTACTTCTTCAGATAACCACGTGGACACTAGGAAAATGTTTGTACCTGCACTGGCTTCGAGTGCAGCTAGTGGAGGAAATCGCCATTTCTTTTAACCTTTTACTCGGTGTAGAAAAAAGCCGCAATTTCACCAGAAAGGCGAAGCCAACGTTACTAGACTAGCTTCAGTTGAAAACGCCCCGCCCGCGCGCTTACAGCCGCTGTCGCCACTTCTGTGACAGCCGCCAGAGGGCAACGCTGTTCCATCGGGCTCCACTGCAGACGCCTCGTCACAGCCTTGAGCTCGTGCGGACGGGCAGTTTGCGCGTGTTTCACGCTCGCTGGCGTTCTCCCTTGCCCGAATTAGTGATACCACGAGAAAGCGGTATCCACCTACAGCAATAAGATTTATCGCGCCAGTTCGTTAATGCTGAAAGAAGGGTAAACTGCACGATAGGAAGAAACGCATACAGCGAAGCGCAGAAGCTGCGTTTCTAAATGTTGTTTCTTCCTGTCGTCTTAACGTTTCGCGCAGTTTAGGCTCACGAGCCTGAATATCTGGCCAAAGTGCGTGATTGTAGGATGATCTTCATCCCCACCGAAGCTTCTCACCACGCCAAAGAAGCGCTACAAAAAGAAAGATGAGGTTGGTCTTTGTACACACAAGCCACACACACAAAAAAAATAAGTCAAATTTTTTATTCCGTGAAGATGCTTAATCAGCGAAACTGAAACGTGCGGCCCCTGTGTTTATCACTGGGTTAATCCCGAGGGTTCATTAAAGTATTTCTCAGTTATGAGGTTACACACACAATCGGCTGCGAGAGAGAACGACGTCACTGAGGGTATGTCCGCAGTTGTCGCTTGCGTTCGATGTCTCGAGTTTGCTCGGCGGCGTGGTTAGCAGCCTTCGCCTGCGATTTGCTGCTTGTGATTCTTCGAAATTAAATTTCTTCAAAATTAAATCTTTCCGTTACGTATGACCATGAGTGGCTCACACATTGCCGACGGGGTTAAGGTGCTCCCCCTCTAAGTCGGAGCTGTTGCTGTACAGTCCCACTAGAAGGGGACGCAAGCCAAGGGGATGGATCCCCGTGGACCAGCTGAGCATTCAGCTTCGTACAAGAAATGGCAATCTCATACCTAGGGTAGATAAGATTAGGGTTCTGGGGATGATTATTGAGTCGAACGGCACCAACACGCTGACGATCCAGAAGATCATTGCGAAGACAGAAAATGCGGTACGCCTAGTGAAGAGGGTGGCCAACAGGCAGACAGGGCTCAAGGAGGACAGTCTCATTAGACTTATACACGCATTTGTATTGTGTCACTTTACTTATGTGGCGGCCATGCACAAGTGGAAACCATCGGAGAAGGAGAAGCTTGACACGCAGATTAGGAAGATCACGAAGAAAGTGTTGGGAGTGCCAATGTGCACCAGCACCGACCGACTTCTCCAGCTGGGAATTCATAATACCTTGGATGAGATAGCTGAGGCTCAGGAGAGGACGCAGATGGTGCGTCTCTCTACGACTAGCACGGGTCGGCAGATTCTGAGAGAGTTAGGGGTTCCTCAGGAGAGGATTTCGCAGCTTCATGTCGGTATTCCCGTGAAGGTCCGTAATCGGTATCACGTCAAGCCCGTTCCCAGGAACATGCATCCGGAGCGAAATGTTGGTAGAAGAAAGGCAAGGGGAGCTTGCCTACTGAGACTCATTCGTGATGAGAATCAGAAGGTTGGCTTCGTCGACGCTTCTTTCAACGAGGAGAGAAAGGTGTTTACCATAGTTGTCGTGGACAATGAGGGCAGTCTCGTTAACGCTGCTACACTCTTAAAATTTTCACACCCTTATGGGTGTAATGCGGGTGTATTCATCTTTTCACCCGTGTAAACACCCTTGAAACACCCTTTTTTAACGCAAAAGGGCGTTCAACAAGAAAACACCCTTGGAACACCCCAGTCTTTCTAATTTACACCCTAATTATAAGGGAGTAAGTGAACAAGCTTACAGTATATGATAAATGAACATTGCCAGTTAAGGCGTTGATATTGCCTATACATGAAACGCGCGCTACCCGCGCTTGAATGAGGTAGCTGGAATGATTAGATCGGGGCACCTAGGCAGCAGCGCACTGGCTCCGAACAGTGGTCAAAAATGAAGTTTCCCACGAATGTTGATATCGAACGGATGACACTAACGCGCAGACTTTGCATAGCCAGATATCTGCAAAAGGCTTCATATGATCAATAGCAAAATATTTACAATGCTATCACTCAATGCTTAATGGTGTGCAACCAGTTAGACTGGGAATGGTTAGGAGTGAGGGCTAACGCTAAATAGCTCACCAACTTACGGTTTGTAGATGAGATTGGCATACTCAGCAACGCTGCAGACTATTTGCAACAAACGTTTGAGGAACTTGCCGAAGAAAGTAAGTCTAATTGAGAGTTAGTATGCAGAAAAGTAATGCTCCGCAGCCTGGCGAGAGAACGAGTCATGGTCGGCAGTCAGCCTCTAGGACCTGCGCAGAAATACGTTTATTGAGGATAATTACTCGCAGGGGCCTCTGATCAAGGAAATTAACAAAAATAAAATATTAGCTGGAGAGCTTACGGCAGGCATTACTAAATCATGACCAGGGAGCTTACTGCTAACCATTGCTTTCTACCGTTAGTAACGTATGGGGCCGAAACTTGGAAGTTACCAAAGAAGCTTTGGAAGACGTTGAGGACCGCGCAACGAGCGATGGAATGAAAATTATTAGGCATGATGATAATAGACTGGAAGACAGCGATGTGGATTAGAGAGCGAACGGGGATAGCTGATATTCTGGTTGACATTATGAGGAAGAAGTCGTGCTGGGCAGACATTGCAATGCGTAAGGGAGAGAACTGCTGGTCTATTGGAGTTGCAGACTGGGTGCTAAGGGAAGGGAAGCACAGTCGAGGACGGCAGAGAATAATGTGGACGTGATGGAATTGGGAAACTTGAAGACACGTGGAACCAGCTAGCACAAGACAGGGGTATTGGAGATCGCTGGAGAAGCTTTCGTCCTGCGATGGACGTCAGAATAAGCTGATGATGATGATGACGTGACGACATCCATGCTAGCTTCGCGGCATGTCATTCATGTTATGTCATGCATGCGTGTCATGCACGTTCTGATAGCTCGATTTGCGTCGATTGCGCGGGGGGGGAGGGAGGGGGGCTAGTAGCGGCGTAGCCAAGTGGGGCACGCCGGGCACTTGTAACGCTCACTAACAGTAAAATTTTTGCTGCTATGGCAATGGCCCCGCTCCTTCCCCCTCCACGGTCAATTGGGACCCCCCCCCCCTCACACGAAAAATTTTTCTGGTTACGCCACTGTCGGGAGAGGGTGTAAGATTGCTCTAGACCCCTCCCTCTAACTTGTCAACGGAAAAGGGGGACGGGAGGGCAGCTGCCGCCGGGCCGCAAACCTTAGGCAGCCCAATTACCGGCTGCATTTCCCTTTGCACGTGAATACTGCTCTAATGCCATTACACTGCAGGATTTGTGGCGGTTCGAGGGCATGCGACAATAAAAAAAAACCCATACAGCCATCAGCAAGTCTTAGCTTGAGCAGATCTTTGGGAGCTGGGCAAGACTCTCACACACAAAAAAAAGCTTGGCACCCCTCTTACAGGCATTGTCAACTCTGGGTCCCACCGCTGACTGTACATTTCCGGTAGAAAAAAATCACACAGGAACTCCTCTCGGATTTGTCTAAGTGTGCGTAAGCATTGTGACTCTTCCTCATCTACACGCAGTCCATGTCGTTATCAATGTTATGAGACTTGAGCCGACAAGTATAAGCGACAGCGCTGCGGCGACACGAGCTGCTCTGGTCGGCGGCGCAAGCAAAGTACTGCAGCTGGCGGGGCCAGGCGCGCTGGTGACGTTCCGTTCGTTTTGAGCTGTTATGGCTCTTTAGCCCTCCTCATCCGCGTCGAACCATTATCAACCGTTCTCCGGCGGCGGCTGCTTGTGGCACGGCCGCGCGAACCGTATCTTGAAAGCGAACTGCATTGTGGACAGAGTGTGCCCACTGCTGAAACCTTCACGCGCTGTGTTCGCACCGTTTACTTCGCTTTGAAAACAGACGCGCGTACACCTATCTTGAAAGTGTTCTGCGAAAAGCGCATAGTGCGGCATGAGCTGAGAGCTTCTTGAGCGCAGTGTTCTCGCCGCTTCGGTCGCGTTGAAGCGAGAGCTAGCACGAAGGTGAATTCACTCGCTGTTGCGGGTTCTATTTTGAAACATATCGTGTGGTACGGACTGACGGACGGATGGTTTTTCTTGTTGGAGAAGTATAGAAATGCTTACGTTATAAAAAAAATCGCAGGGTTCGCGAATTTCGCGATAAGAACCAACACCAACCCACTCCTCCGCGCCCCGCGGAGCGATGCCGTCTTGATCGCCCCCTCCCAACCCCGGGAAAAGGGACACTACCTATCTCAGTTGAAGAAACGATGATGAAACGTTAACGACAAGAACGGCATCTCCTAACGAGTTGTCTTATGGCCTCTGAGATTTGCGCGCGAACCTGGGAGGCCATAATTGGCCGCTTAATAGCATAAAAAGACAAAGGTAATGCCAAATGACACAGTTAAAAATTCAAACAAATAACTGATCTTAATTATACTGTTTGGGAAAAAGAAATAAAAAATTAGACAGCCGCAACACACGCCACTAAAGCCACCACCGCCGGCATAACGCGGAACCAACAGTTGGCAACATTCATTCGCGCGTCATTGCTTCGTTCGCTTCGTCTCCGCAACGAGAGCCGCCATCTTCTCGCGCCTAACGTTTTGTATGGCTTTGTTCTCTGCAATCCGCGCACGCAGCTCATCGGTGGATGCACGTCTGCCCGGCGTCGCAATGCGGCCTGCGTCATTTTTTGGTGTTCGCGCAATCGGTGTGAAGCATGTCGTATGTGAAATGTTTGATAGAAGTGCCTCACGTCCAAGTCAAGCCGCCGTACGGGTGTATGGCTGTGCGCCCCGTTCTCGGAAGCGTCGACGGGTTTCCGGCATGCGGATTTCAGGTACGTGCAAATGCGTTTCGCCCTCCTATTGAGCTCCGGCGCAAAGCGTGCAATATTTCATGTGAAAGATGCAGTGCCCGTCATCATGGTGTGAATTTCGAGCGGCAAACGAGAACTTTGGCATTTAGAGCACACCGCGGCTGCTAAGTTAGCGTGGAAATTGTTTTACGTTACCGTAATATGTTGCTGTCAGTCGAATCTGCGGCTTGTGGACAGCTAGCCCATTGACTTTTGCTTGTGGCAGCGATAAGTATATAAATAGAAGCGGTAATAATTTTCGAGAGCAGAGAGTTGTTTCGCTCGATGTTTGGTCGTGTTCATGGCGTTATGAAAGCTAGAAAACTAACTGGCTTGATCGTGCTTAGTTCCAACTCCAAAGGGCGTAACGTTGGCGCTGTATATGTTTGTTTTCGGTGTCACGAGTACCACTTTCATGCTTCTGTTGCATGAGAGGTAGCTGCTGCATGCCGTCTGGGCAGAATACAATAAAAGCAATTTCCTCACTTTCATATGTATGCAATGTGACGTAACAAAATTTCCAGCGTTTTATTCGGAGCGTAAATATCCAGTATAGTTTAGTAAGAAACTCGAATTCTGTCTTAGCTTAGTAGGCGTGAAACAAGTGAAACTTTCCTTTTTGAATTCGCCCGCAGATGCGTCATCGGGTAAATGACAGTAGCTTCGCTACGTGAGTTGTTTTATGCGCCAATATTGCCTGGTTAAGTATCCTGTTAATTTATGCCGACGCTCGTTCATTATGATTTTAAGCGGTTACTATCCCCGAGTACCGGACGATGCCAAACTTGTGAGGTGTAGCAAACGCGGGAAATTCAATGTGGCGTGGCTGCAAGTTCCTGTTTTTACGTTTCTTGCATTCAAAGCCAACAGAGTATCACTGATTTATTTTCCATTTCTGCTGTACTTGATCAATCTAATGTGACAACTGCATTTGCTCTTTAATGTTCTCCATTTACTGTGTATTCAGCTTGGCTGCCGTCCTCTCTTCAGAGGATGCTGCTGTGATAGCTCTTTCGTATAGCACATGCCTCTAGGCCCTTGTGTTTCAAGGGCTCTGGTGAGGCAGCAGTGCTCCAAGTAATTTTACCATCCTATATATTTTCTATTTTGCATCATTCTTCCACGATGGATTTTAATGTCCATACTATTTGTCATTAGTCATTGCCATAATTTTATAGCACGTAGATTTTACGCACTTTACAGCGACAATTTTTAGGCCAGTTTACAGCCAAGTTACATCTTCCATAATACATCGTCAACATTACCACTTGTCATGGCCCTCTTTGGCCAAACGTGGCCCTTGCGCCATAAAACACCACACATCATCATCATCAGCTTGGCTGCCAGAAAATGCTTGAATTTCTTTCAGTATCCAAGTGACGAAATATTCCACTGACGGCCGTGTGTGAAACACGCAAGATGACAAAACTGATAGCAAAATGATGAGATATTTCTTTTATAGCGTTTGGACTCGACTTTTGGTGAGGCTGTCGATCGACCTTGGGCCTGGTGACAGCACACCCGACATCGCCAAAGTGCAGCCTATCAGTTGAGTGCCCCCGAATGGACCATCAACATCGGAAGCTGAAGCAGAGCCAGGTAGGGCCAATTTTTACTTTGGAACAGAATACTGACAGCTGCCTCTTTTTTTAAGAACTAAATAACATATTTACAAACCAATCCTTTCTCTTTGTGCAGCCTACATAGAATTGGTTTTTGTTCTTATACAGACCTTCAGAAAGCAGTTCTTCTGAACCCTTTTTGCATGCACAAATAAATACAGAGGAGTGCACTTTCTGAACAAATTGATGCACTGAAATGTGCGTTCGACACACAATGAGATGCAAGGTAACCAACAACTTTAAAGCGGTAAAAAAACAAGTTTGAAACAAGTTCTAACATCGTAACCCGCCTTGGCATACGGATCTAAATATAACAGCAACAGAGGTGCATGCAGAGAATTGTTTGTAAATGTTGCAAGATATGTACATTGTCTATGAAATTGTTTTATTTACTTAGAGCTCCTTGGTGCCATGGCAGTGCAGTAAAAGCTCAAAATGATGCCCCTGCTCCTAATAAAGCACCTTTAGATTTTAAAATTAAATTATGGGCTTTTACATACCAAAGTCACAGCCTGAAGTTTTGGGAACCTGGCCTTCTTTAATGTACACCTGAATATAAGTGCATAAGCGTTATTGCATTTTACCCTCATTGGAGGGCAGCTGTCATGGCCTAGATTGAAGCTGGGACCAGCATGACTGAGCAGCATGGCATCATAGTAAGTGGGCTATAACACCAGGTCAAAATGAGAAATACTGCTTAGAACTACCAACTTCTTGGCTCACAAGCACTTTGCACTAAGTTAAAGGAGTATGGAGTACTGACAGCGACTGTTTATGTACCAATTTCTTTTTAACCTGACTCCATTATTAAAGTGCGAAGCTTCAATTAGTCAAAACCAGCCTAAATTACAGAACCAGCTCAAAACACGCACCATGTATAGCTGGATTTGGACATGAAAATGGAGTCAATGTCGCCGAAAATGGAGGTGGCAGTCACACTATTTCATGCATTTTGCCTAAAACATAGTCAATAATTAATCAATTTCTAAAATATTCTTTTCAAAAAGTTTTTTTTTCAAGAATGAAAGGAGGAGCCAAATGGTGTTCAGGTGCACAAGCGGTTAGTTGCACGGCACTTGCATGTGTTCACTGGCTTCTTTCAAGCTTGAAAGAAACATTTGTTGCACCTATTGAGCAGTAGAAAGCAGGATTGGGAATTTTTCAGGGTGCTCTACAATTTTCGCACTGACACTTTTGCTTTGAATATAATATTTGAGCAGTTAAGTAATCGTTGTTAACTAATTACCTAATTAGGAAAAATGCAAGAATTGGTTTCACTTCCTCAAAACGATGGCAAACAACATTACCTTGGTGCTGTCCAGCTACGTTGCAGTTGTACATATTTAAAGCTTGCATGTGTTATACAGACCACCTGGTAATTACAAGGCATATATAGAAGTGGCTAAGTTGTGTAAGCCAGCCATGTGTAGCGAATCATGAGAAACAGCCATGTTTCTTTGACTTAAGGGCATGATAAGATTGACATGCTCGACACCTTGTATCAGTGTGTTCTAGGCCTGTTCGTAGTTTAGCTACTACATAAACAATATTTATCCACGTGTAAGCTCATATGCATCTTTCAAGTATATTGCCTCGTGTGTCCAAAATAAACCATCCTCGCGCTTCCTTCATTATGTCTTTATCTGTTGCTGTGCTAAATTTTTAACATGCAACTGCTCAAATTTTCATCTAGTTTTCATATTTCCTCGTTGTTTGGTGGCTTTATTTCTGAACAAGTTGTTTTCGTTAAACCCTGTTGCACACAGCAGTACACAGCATTTCTGCCTAGAGTGGAATTTTTTTTTTCAGATTGACATAAATACACCTTGCCTGGGCAATGTAAGGCATTCTGTATAACACGGCCATGCAATAATGTTTATATTGTATTCCAGCATCATGCAGAACTGTTTACTTACCAGATTAGAATATGTATAAGTGTTGGAAGTAACAGAACTGGAAGAAGCCAGCAGATAATGAGGCCAAGGAAAGCATACAGGAACATGTTTTAAGTTTTTTTTATATGAAGTATAGAAATGATAAATTCTGGGTAAGTGAAAGTGGATTAAAAGATATCCACCTGTGGGTGGGGAACGGACCCATAACCTTCACATTACGCATGTGATATACTAACCACTGTGGTACTACAGCCGTTTTCGAGCGTCGACAATCTGAGGGGCTGTTGTGGACGGTTGAATGCTGCCTCGGTGGCACAGTGGTTAGTGCATCGCATGCCTAATGCAAAGGCTGTAGGTTCGTTCTCCCCCCATGCCTGGTTGTTTTTTTTTTACCATTTTCATTTCCCTTTATCATTTCTACGTTTAAATAGAAAATTACAAATAAGTTTCCACATGCCTTCCCTGGTATCTTCCAGCTGTGATTCAGAAAAATTTTGACCCTCAGTATCCTTTCTTCTCCTTTGGAAGAACAGGAGCTTCATTTTAAAAATAATGAATTCACCTTGTTCAGTATCTCAATGTGGTCTCAAATCTTATCATAGCATGTGTATTACGAAGTGAAGTTTTTGTTAAGATGATATAGCATGGGACCTAATTAGTAGCCTTTGTGTACAGATATATGACTAGTCTAATAAATAGGAGGATTTTAAGAAGCACTTCTAACATGGTCTGAGCATGGGTTTAAAAAAACTAATCTAGCATGATTTCAGGCATAACTGTTGCCCCTGAAAAATATTTGGATAATATGCATTGGCATTGTTTTTAGAGAGCACCAATACTGCTTTGATAGAGGTAGCCTCGTGGAACATGAAGCATCGCTTCTTGCTGAGTCAAGGAAATATTTGCATATCTGAGGTGCATGTGTCATAAGCTCGAATGCTGTTTAGAGGCTGCTAATAAGAAAATTACTTGACTTGCCTTCCAGAGATTGCTTCAGTAGTCTATGCTACTCCATCATAAACAATTTACCAGGGTGAACATCCACCACAGTTGGCTTTGCAATGTTTATGCAAAATACCACAATTGGCTACTAGACATGTGACTGCACTAAAACTTGGAATTAATGACCAGTAAGATTTATGGGACCAGCAAAACTTAGTTTATTACTCCAGAACAAAATGCGAGGCACTTCGGTTATTTCTGCCATAGAGTTTCTTACAGTAATTACTAGAGGGAACTCTGGCGCTGCAGTCGTACCACCATGGGAATAATGGGAAGCACATGGATTTGTCGGATAATCGTGCTTGTGAATTCAGACGTTCTTATGGCTTCGTATATTATACGCTATATAAATCTTATTGTCGTAAATTTCAGCGCAGTCTATACTCTTCGAAGTGCAGAAGACGGCGTCAACACGCACAATTGCTATTGCAACGATTGAGCTTGTCCAGGTAGCCAAATCGAAGGGCGCCAAGCGTCTCAAGGCACTGGTATACCCGCGATAAATTCATCAGGGCGTTGCACTCGCTTGTCGTTACATGCCTCCGTGGCTTAATGGTTTCAATATCAGACTTCTGTTCTAGAGTTCCTGTGTCTGAATCCTGTCGTCGGACGATTTTCATGTTTATTTATTTATTACACAGTATATTGTTGAGAATGACTAGTTTACAAAGTCACAAAGCCGTTTGAAGCCAAACAGACGAAGTTTAGGCAAATCCATGTACTTCCCATAATTTCCATACTGGTACAGCCGTTCTTGTTTGATCTCCTGTGGACACTAACGTCAGAGTTCCCTCTAGTAATTATTGTATGAAACTCTGATTTCTGCGCCTCACTCGTGCAGAAGCGGCACCACACCTGCGTAAACATGCACTACCTTTCGGCCAAGTGCAGGGAATGCTGTGAACTCGCCCTGTACAAAGCCTGCACTAAGTAAAACGAATCACAACGTGCAGGTGCTGCCACGTTGAACTGGTGGAATGAGGAGTGAAATTCAGCACCTCCTGAACTAGTTCAGAAAGTGCAGGTTAATCTAGTGGAGATTATATAGTAACAGAAGTTGAGTGATTCTGCATTACATTCGCGAAATATACTTCATGATACTTTTCCATTTATTTCCTCAGTTATTAAGAATCCCTTTTGCATTGTTGGACAAAACCACAGTATGCCAACATATTTTCTAGCATTCACTGGTAGCAAACATGTCAAAACTTGTTCTAGTGTCTGGATTGCCGCTTTAGCCGTTAACCCCCAAGTTAATTCCGGAAAAATGTACCAAATTTTTTACGTACTCAATTTTTCGGTGTCATTCTCATTCTAAAAATATATTACTTCATTGGTCTCTGGTTAGAAATAACACAAAAATAAGAGCTGCTCTTGAGGGCAGCTTTCCCTCAATGCCGACTGTAACTCATCTTTGACAGTACGAGCAGCATAACATCGGGCAGAAAGAGTGCAACTCGTCATTGGCGATATTGGTACTACCTCCAGTCAGTGGCGTAGCTAGGTCGTCTGGCACCCGGGGCCCTTAGCGCTTCAGTCACCCCCCCCCCCCCCTCCCATGTGTAGTCGAGAAAGGCGAGCATATCGACAATTTTCGGGTGTCTTCAGGCGTATATGACACCCCCCTACTGGCCCCGTGCACCCGGGGCCCACGGCCCCCCGGCCCCCCCTGTTGCTACGCCACTGCCTCCAGTCACTAGTACAGCTTGGGATCAATGGTTAAAGGTGGCGACTTTGTTGATGCCCAATTTTAATTCTGCAGCTGTTACACTTGGGTGTAGCATGTGTATGTACGTGTGCATGCATTAAAATGACTTCACGCTAGAGCAAAGCAACTGTAGTGCAGAGAGGCATTAGTCATCTTTATATATTTGCTTTGTAAAGATGCACTAAGTTTATTTTTTGCAGTATAGGCTTGGCGCTAATTGGCCAAAGATGCCCTTGTGCTACTAAAACCTATCAATTAATTCGCTTTTTGCAGTAGCAGGTGCTTATTCCTTTTTCAGGATCGGTCTGTGAGTTTTAATTTGTTTTTCTTGAACTGTGCAATTTCCACTCACAGGACTGCATGTCATGTGAAGTGTTCCTTTTTCAATCAAGAATGTTGAGGTTGTGTTTGTGAAACTCGATTTCTTGCTTCAAACGAGCTTGTACAAACTGACCAAGCTGATAATTCTACCTGCTTATATATTAAATGTGTTGCGGTTATGAACCCTCATAATGAATGACACATAGTATAAAAATTTTATCTAATAAAACGATTTAATGAAATTTTTCATGTTTTTCGCGTTCGTGTTCACTTCTCTACTCTCGTGTCCTGTTTGCATGTCTCACCTCTTTTTTTTGCATATTAAATATCGTGTAAACTTAACCATGCTTTTTTACCACAATGCAGGGGGAAAAGGTTCCGGTAACACCATGCATTCAGTATGGTGGCCCAGACGTGTGTGCAAGCAACCTCCTTCATGTGGACCAAGAACTACTCTGCAGTGTCTCACAGACTTCCATGCGAAGCCCTCAACATTCTCGTCTCAGTGGAATGGCTGCTCATCTATCTGCGTGTCCATAACCAAGACGGCCAGTTGTAAAGCTCCTGTACCCGTTTAAGAAAGCTTAATGATTTTTTTTATTTAGTTTTCACAGTTGGCCGTAGAATCTTAACATTTTTGATGTTTCTAACGTTTTTACCTGGCACAAAGTGGCGCAATAACTTTAAACCAGTGTAATGTATTTAAGTGATGCTCACTCTAATGCCTATCTGGTTTTGTTTGTGTTTAAGAAATTTGAATGTCTGATGAGGTAACAGCATTTAAATTTGTCATCGTGGCTTGTTTCAATGAGCTGCTAGGAAATAAGATGCAAAACTTATCACACGCCAGTTGTAGCATTTTTGTATTCATGACTAAAGTGTACACGTTTCAAAAGAAGGAAAGTGGGGAAAAAAAGCCTCAAAAACATAAT
This sequence comes from Dermacentor albipictus, assembly GCF_038994185.2. Lineage (NCBI taxonomy): Eukaryota > Metazoa > Arthropoda > Arachnida > Ixodida > Ixodidae > Dermacentor > Dermacentor albipictus. Next base: position 10,816,864 of record NC_091821.1, read on the forward strand.
CATCCTAGGATTGTCATGTCCTTACAACTCTGCAATGACTAATGCCTCATGCATCTTGGGAGCACAATGGTCGCAATGCCTACAGGTATACTTGATAAGAGACTAGCTTGCAAAAATTTAGTTGAGGGTTAGCGCTCATCCTGTCTGCTTCTAGTCTGTGTCCATGCCACTTCGCACTACAATCCAAGATCATGTTACTGTACCAACTCGCCCAACTTTTTATCCTTGTGTTAAAGACACACTCAGACTTGTTCTTACTTATGTGACCGGTTATTTTTGTGCTTCATAATAAGATGCAGTGCTTTTCGAATGAAAACATGTGATATTTCGTAGTGAGGTTATTTAAAAAAACTGTTCTGCTTAAAATTTAATTGAGCAAGCCTGTGCCATTATTCGGTGCTTATGTCTTTGTATTGGTATGGTTTTACTCATCTTCCTTTTTACTTTTAAAATGTGCAAACATTATTATGTAACCATTTCTCTTGAATGAAATAAATACTTCTGACATTTCGTCACAAATTTTACAATGATGTTGTTCAATTAGGTAACCTTGGACTAGCTGATTGTTGTTCTGGTAGCTTAACTTACAATGCCTTTGCAATATTCAATGCAAGCACATGGTGAAAAATAAACTAAGTTATTGGGTATAAGCAGGTATCTTTCAGTAAATGGAGCATACATATATTTCAGGAAATAGTGCATGCTTATATATTGAACAGCAAGGACAGCTACACATGCTGTTTTGTTTGTAAATGCTGAAACATTATTCGACGTGGAAGCACTTTGTTCTTTGGCTTTGAGTGCTACCTTTAAGTCATGTGTCAAAGTAGTAGTAGAAGCATCCCGTGGTGATAAATGACAACTTTGATGAATAGAGGTGTGAAATGTGTGCTTAAAACGGCAAAAAACTGTTTGACAGGCAAACATATGCTTCTGTAGTACTGCACTTGTTACCGTCGCCAATCCATGCATTGCTTGTGCTCTATTGCATTCAATATGAGCTACAACAACGAGCTGTGGTGTCTTTCCCTCCTGGTCGAGCTGGTGTTGCGAAAATTTTTGACCAAGAAAAGTGGAGGTTTTTAATTATTTCTGAAATGCATGTAACTATGCTTTTGGCTGTGTGCTGTTTCCACGGGGTTATAAGTACTGGTGCACCAAGGTGCGGGAGATCCTGTGTCCTTAGTGCAGCGCGCATTGTTATTGCGCTCTGCATCCGACCGGCAGTGTACTATCACTGCAGAGGAAGATTACGAAACGCATGGCGTGTGTGCCTTGCTGCAATGGCGAAACCTTAAATTGTTTGCCTGAAAGGGTCGCACGTTATGCTACCACATGACGGACCAGAAGCGCAATATGACGACGCCTCACAGATTCTGGCTCATACTGAACAAGGTAGTACCATAGCTAAGGCTAGGCAGCATTCACAACAGCTAGTCTGCCCATTAACTACATGGCTGTAGTGAACGCTAAAATACTTGCAGGGATAACACCCTTTTGGAAGCGTATTGTCCATGCTACACCCATATTGAAAGGGTGGTGTCTTTGTTACACCCCATATAGAAAGGGTGTTGTTATCTTTACACCCATAGGCGAGGTGACGTCATATTAACACCCCTTCTCTTGTAGGGTGTTAATTTGCACCCTTTGCTTGAGGTGTAGCAATACACCCAAAAAGGGTGTCACCCATGGGACAAGTCATTTACACCCTTAAGGGTGTTAAAATTTTTAGAGTGTACCGTTCGGACTGATAGGCCAGAGGTCGCGGAGCAAGCGGCTATTGCGCTCGCCTTGGTTGACAGGCGCAGGCCTTTTGTATATAGCGATTCAAAGTCGGCCGTTAGGGCCTTTGAGAAGGGCACGGTGGCTAAGGTTGCTTTTAAAATTATGCAGGCATGTGAGATCTCTCAACACTACTTATGTTGGTTCCCTGCTCACCTTGGGATGATCGAGGGAGCCCCTCCGAATCTCAATGAGTCCGCTCATGAGGCAGCGCGAGATCTTATCGTCCGCTCTGCCCCGCGCAACGGCGTGGCGGTACTCCCCGAGAATAGAGACTCCCCTTGCACATACCATGAAATCACAAAGTATTTCCTTCTTAATCGCAGGGTTTACAGTTTGCCGCATCCTAAACTAAACAGGGCTCAGGCACTCACATTACGCTTACTACAGACGGGTACTTATCCTTGCCCACGGAGACTAAACCTGTTTTATCCAGAGACGTATACAGAGCCTTATTGCCAAGATTGTGGTGCTTTAGGCACGCTCGAACACATGCTCTGGTCTTGCGAAATAATTGAAGACTCGGCGATCAAGAATGCGTCCAGGTGGGAGGCTGCACTTCGCAGCCCGGACCTGGATGAACAATTCTGGGCTGTCCAGCAGGCTCACGATGTGGCCGTGAGGCTTGGCCTTCCGGTCCCGACGTGGGAGCGGCCCGCTTAGTGATGAATTATCACTACTTGCAGGACCAAATAAAGTTTTCCTTCCTTCCTTCCTTCCTTCCTTCCTTCCTTCCTTCCTTCCTTCCTTCCTTCCCTTAAGCAATGACTCATACCCCCGTAAACGCGGCCTCCCCATTACGACGACCGAAGTGAAGTGAAATTCTACGCTGGAAAGATGAACGGCCACACAGCCAGCTGTGGAAGACGACGACGAACGCGGGAGCAGTACACGAGCGCGTGCCGTTGATTTCGCAGTGAGTTCCCGGTCGGCCCGAGGAATCGCTCTGTTTCACGCCGAGCGAAGCGTCGCATTGCTGGGAGCACAGAAAAAGTGGTGCGCCGAACTGTCGACATCGTTCCGATAGCGGCCTATGCAGGGAGGTACGCAGCACGTCGGCATCGTCTGCTGATATTCTTAAGAAACTCGGCGAAAGCTACAGTTTCACGGATGACATGCTTGCTGAAATTCGCCGCCAACAACGAACCACAGAATACACCAACGCTGCACCGCGTGCTTAGTCCGGCCCGCCCGCGTAGCCGGCTAGTGAGGAAGTGAAACCGGGCGCGACTGCAGCGCCACGAACGCGCAGGCGGGTGGCGGTTCCGCACAACGGCGCCGAGTTTTAAAACTGAAGCTAGTCTAGTAACGTTGGGCGAAGCATCGATTGCGATAGCAAATTAGCAGACAGCCATACGAAGTAAGGATAGCACTCTTATCGGCTTCATCAACTTGTAAACATTTGCTTGCTATCTAAATTAACAAGCATGGTGTCAGCGTACACAGCAAACATGAACACATCACGCTAGATGACCGCGGACACTCGCTGTCGAAACGCTGTCGAACGATGGCGTGAGCAAGCGCGGCAGCAGTAGCAAGCGAAATGATCTCCGTGCTGTCTGTCGCTTCAACGCAAACTGAGCGCCAATAACGCTCAACGTGCATAAAGCTACGAGCCGTCGTTCCACCTAGACTTCGCCGCTGTTACGTTTCGCCTACGACGCGCGGTATAGCCGGCGCGGATGCAACGGACGCCGAGGCTTCGTTCAAAGCGGCTGACATATTGGCCCGTTCAGCGCCGCCGCAACGCCTCCCCGCCAAGCGCGTCCAGGCATGTTTCAATGCCACATGTCTTCGTGTGTGCGTGTGTGTGTGTGCATGTTGGCGCCCACGCTTGTCAAAGCGCGGCAGCCGGGGAGGGGAGCTCCCCAAGTGTGAAGCGAGGAGGTCTGACCGGCGCCGGCCCGGCGGATGCGTCACTACACTCGTCTCAACGTGTCTCTCAGCGTGTCCGTGCCCCGCCGTCACGTGGCCTCATCCCGAGACGTCCCTTCTTGCCCTCAACTCCGAGCGTATAAAAGCAGCTGCCCCCGGACGCCAAGAGAGAGGCTCCGAATTCTTCCGTCGACTAGCGTGCTCTCCCGTCTCTCCATTTCGGTCGACCTGACCAGCCGCTCTTTTGCGATGCTAGAATAAACAAGTTGTTCTGTTAGCAGTCGACTCATGCTTTGCCAGGACCTTCGGATGCTTCCAGTTGTGCCCCAGGCCGCCAGGCCAACGCTACCCTTGGGGTTTGCGACCCAGATGCAACACCGCCTACGCAGATCGCCCTCAAAATACGGCCGGGCGACCACCACATAAGGCTGTTTCGCATGACGCGATTAGGGCGAAAAAAATCGTTCTGCCGCGCACGTCGCAGAGTGATTTTTACTGACAGCTTTCACATGCGTTTGCGGCTGCGCGATTTCCATCGCAATCACAGCGATGCGCAAGGTTGCTTCTTGCTCACGAAGTATCCATGCCTGCATCGATCATTATATAAAGATAACATGGACTAGTCAAATATTCAAATTTTCCTATTATTATTAGATAATAGAATAGGTACACCAATTTTAACGTTTAAAAACTTTTGAGACTTTACGGCAGCTTACAGATACGGTGAGTGAGGCGCTGCACAACACACCAAGTATGAGCGTGCGGCTTGGCCTTGTGCAGCGTCGGTGGGGTGGTTCCGTTTAGTACACTCCAGTTTCGTTGTTACTATGGAAGCCACAACTTTTTTTCCTAGATGAGTACTTGCTTTTTCAGAAGAACAAGCTACTATTGAGTGTCATGTGTAAGCAGCTGGCACAATTTGTAGCGATGAAGAGGTTGACTACAGTAGCGATCAAGTGGGTATACGGCCTTATGTTGAAGCGGCGTCCTTCTCCCGACCTGGATAGCGCGCAGCTTCTCCTTTTGAACGAATTGCTTAAGCGGAAGAAAAATGTTGATGAAGCTGCTAAATCGCAAACGATGGTGGGGACACCTTATTAAAACATAGCTAAAACTGGCGCGCGACACTGCTCCACAGAGCTAACAACGTGCGGCAAAACGTGAAAGCGCCCACTTTGACGGCGCCTTGTTTCGTCACACATTGGTCCTCCCACATCGCGCCGATCACTGCGACTCAGCGACGGCGCGACCAACTTGTTGGAATCCACTCGTGGCGGTCACCGAGCGACGGAATTTGCTGTGTATGCGCACTTGCAGTCGGAGTAGAACCGTTTTCTATGGTAGAACGCCGCCCCTTCCTTCCTCCCCTCCTCCCAGTGCCTCCTGCGTTACGGAAGACGGCGGGCTTCTGCCCCGCTCTCCTCCCTTTCGCACGGGCGAGATTGAGCCGCGATAGTCTAAAGCCCTTAAACTTTAAGAGCTTTAGGCTAGTCAGCTCCCGTCGCACGCTTTCACTCGTGCATACAGCATCGGGCGCGCGGCGTACACTTTGTGCGGACCATCACGGTGACGCCGACGGAAGAAATGCGCCTGGTGTGACAGAGCAATAAAGCTCCCGATATACTCCAGCGTTTTCAGCGCACCGCAAAGTTGTGTCGGCGACGGTGAGCTGGGCAAAAGTTGGATCATTTCTTTCTCTATTGTTGGAAACTCTATAGCTACAACCCACGGAGGAAGGAAACTGAGCATAGGCCCTCCCCCCCCCCCCCCCCCCCCCCAGCGCGCTAGGAGAAAAGTGTGGAGGAAATGACGTAGTAGGTTCTCCCCTTTTTTTGCAGATTTTTTATTTATTTGCTGTAGCGGCCACGCCTTCCGGGCCACAATGGCGGCTTTGTTATGGTTCTCAGCGCTCACACGTGTTGCTCCATAGGTTTCGTACTGTGGCAAAGGCGCCGTGCGGGCAGGTTTGCGTTGGTCTCCGTGTTTTGTTGCGGTATGTTATCTAGACCGTGCTCTCAAGAATGTTGCTATGGCCAGGTGGGACAGGAGGAACTAAAGTTCGGGAAATGAACGCGCATGCAACGCTGTACGCAATGTACCTCGCCACAGCTATTGCAACGGACGAAGGAATATCCGCGGGAAATTTTGCCCTCTTTGGCGGAATCATGCTAACGTGCCATAGCGGGCCAAAACCGATGCGTTTCAGAATCTGCACAATGAACGCCTTGCAGGTCAGTGATCCCTGCTTTCGACAACGCATATGGTGTATTTGCGGCACGTAGAACGTACGTTATGAATTCATTGTTTGTGTTCAGTAACAACTTGCTTTTGTGCATATTAAAACACACCTTGCTTAACTGTTGCTTGTTCCTCGCTGTACTCGCGGCAGCACGAAATCCTTTAAACAGAGCGTGTTCGAGGTTCATGCACACTTGCACAGGTGTACCCCAATACACGTGCTGATAGAGTGTTACGCAGAATATGTGCATTTTGCTGCCCTCGGCACCGTGCGCCTTCCAGCCGACGCTTCATCCTGGAAGATGGGAAAGAAGCGGCTGCTTTGACTTAAGGAACGAATCCTCCCTACCGCAGGCGTATGTTATATTTGCACGCGAGAAGCGCAGGGAAGTGAAGGTTAGTGGATGCGCTGCAAGAGTGAGCAAGGCTCCACAGAACGTATGCCGGCTGTTCCGTGGTCGCACGTAGGCCGGTACTACGATTGCACTGTTCTGCACCGTGCGCCGGCTATCGCAAAATTTTGGTTCCGTGATACTTCACTTACCGTGGTAAGAATTAAGGCACCTCCGGCCGCAGTCAGTGAATCTAAACGCGGAGTCAGAAATGACATTCTGCCTCCTCGCCGGCGCGCTGTCGTAGTGCTGCGCGGCCAGCCGAATTTTATTCGCTAAAGTACGGCGATTCCTCAAGCGAGAATGTGTTTGTGCTCATAAACTCCAAATGGATCGCAAATGCGTCGATGTGTCGCATGTGTCTCCAGTGCATTCATGCAGTGCAGGAAGAATGCGTACATTTTTTGCGTATCGCCAGACGTCTAGCTCGCAAGTCCGTCTGAGAGCCCCATGGAAGCCCAAGCTGAGAAAAGCAAGTAGAAGGCAGCGATAAAAGTGAATTTCTTTTGAAAACACGCAAAAACTGAGCAGCGGCTGGTACCGGCAGTTGACGAGAACAGTTCAGTTGGCAAGCCTTAAGGCATGTTTATTTTAGTAAAAGCCGGTAAAAGCGGCCGATTCGACCTCATAGCCAAATTTGCGAAGTTCTTCATGAACTTCTTTCAACACGACTTCGGCAACGGTAATGCAATGAGACATCGTGATTGTTTAGTAATGCTTCGGAGCGCGCGCGTCCGAGTAGCCCGTTTGCGCGCAGCGCGGCGTGGTTTCGCGAGAAACGTAAACGAGAGAGGAGAGCTGGCCCGACAGGCGGAGCAACGCAACGAGCAACGCCAACTTTCGGCGTCACATTAGCTTCACAAAGAGTGACGTCAGGGCCTCTCCTGAGTTTCCTTCCTCCATGGCTCCGGCTTCACTTTAGCTTCAGAGAGTGACGTCAGGGCCTCTCCTGAGTTTCCTTCCTCCATGGCTGGTAGCCACGGAGGAAGGAAACTCAGGAGAAGCCCTGACTTCACTCTTTGTGAAGCTAAAGCGAAGCAGGAAGTTGGCGTTGCTCATGGCGTTGCTCCGCCTATCGGGCCAGCTCTCCTATCTTGTTTACATTTCTCGCGAAACCACACCGCGTTGAGCGCAACCGTGCTGCTCGGACGCGCGCGCTCCGCAGCAATACTAAACAATCGTTAGCACGTTAGCATGATTCCGCCAAAGAGAGCAAAATTTCCCGCGGATATTCCTTCATCCGTTGCCATTGCCGTGGCGTGGTACATTGCGTACAGCGTTGCATAAGCGCATAAACTTTAGTTCCTCCTGTCCCACCTGGCCACAGCAACATCCGGTCGAGATAACGCAGCGCAACAAAACACGGAGACCAACGCAAACCTGCCCGCACGGCGCCTTTGCCACGGTACGAAACCTACGGAGCAACACGTGTGAGCACACAGAACAATAACGAAGCCGCCATTGTGGCCCGAAAGGCGGGACCACAACAGCAAAGAAATAAAAAAAAACAGCAAAACAAAGGAGAACCCACTACGTCATTTCCTCCACACTTTTCTTCTAGCGCGCGGAGGGGGTAGGGCCTCTCCTCAGTTTCCTTCCTCCATGCCGAACAATAACAAAGCCGCCATTGTGGCCCGAAAAGCGTGGCCGCTACAGCAAATAAATAAAAAAAAACAGCGAAAAAAGAAAAGAACCTACGACGTCATTTCCTACACACTTTTCTCCTAGCGCGCGGAGGGGGTAGGGCCTCTACTCAGTTTCCTTCCTCCATGCCAAACAATTACAAAGCCGCCATTGTGGCCCGAAAAGCGTGGCCGCTACAGCAAATAAATAAAAAAAAACAGCGAAAAAAGAGAAGAGCCTACGACGTCATTTCCTACACACTTTTCTCCTAGCGCGCGGAGGGGGTAGGGCCTTGTTGTGCCATTACCACAAGCCCGGATTCCGAATCTGCAAGATGCAGAATCTATCCTGCGAGCGCCCTAATTCTCCCTTCACAAGTCAAGATGCTGAGCCGTCAGGCAGCGGGTCCTGCGGGAGAAGCGGAGAAGCCTCGGCGAGCCGCAAGTTTGGACGTGTCGGCGTGTGCCAGACAGCCCGGCGCCGCACCTCCCTTTGCCTGGAGGTCACCGCGCGCGCGAACTTTGAACCGGGTGGCCAGCGCGGTCGCTGGTTGGACCCCTCGGACGACCGTCGTGTGCTGACTTTGTATTGGGCCGTTTGAGTGACAATGGTCCTCGGGGATTATAAAAGCAGCGACACGCCGCTCGAAAACAGGATCCGCCAACCCACCGGGAGAGAGTGTCGCTCCCGACTGGGGTGAGATGTGTCACGCGTTTTCGCCGGACGTCGTCGTGCGAGAACAGTCGCGTTTGTTGTGAGCTCTCGGCCCCAGTGCCGACCCGTTCATGTCCTGTATGATAACCTGTATATAATGTATAAAGTCCCTTTTGTTATTCTCATCGACGCCAGGCTCGGAGTCTTCGCTACCAACGCTCTGTCACGAAACGGGTGACGAGCGCTACGGGACCACAAAGCCGTAATCGTGGTGCAGCGGTGCAAGTTCGTAACACTGGCGGCACCGGTGGGATGTTCCTAACAGCCTCTACTCAGTTTCCTTCCTCCATGCCGGTAGCGTATATGCTGGTACGCGCCGTGCTTGCCCTGCTGGCTATGCGGCATGCGTCAGTGCTTCGCTGCCGCATAGCTGGTGCGTTCTAATTGCCAGGAGACCAAAGAGCCTCTACTGACGCCCATGCAAACAAGGCACAAGTGAGATAACAGAACGGGCGACTTTATTGGCAGAAGGCAAGTAGTGTACATTCTCGTGCAATAGCAGAAATAAAATTTGCATGTCGAGATACGCTGGAATCATTGACGCGAGCTCGTAAACGGCTCACTGTCATCGTCGCACATGGCGGTCTGGTAACGAGCGAAAACCAGCGGCGCAAGCAGATTGGACAGAGTGTCCCACCTGTTTGTAGCGGCAGTCGCGGTTAAAGATGAGCAACTTGCATCGCGATGCTATCGGGTTATGCGGGCATCTGCTGCCGCAGCCAACAGAGCCACATCGACTACCCGGAACTCTAGCGTTGACTCCTTTCCAACCTGCACGTTTCTTTTCTTTCGGGGGCCGATAATGTGTGGCTCACACTTGGTGACCCACATTGTCTCAATATGGACAAGTCGCTTTCGTGGGCATCACCTTCATCAGCCACTTTTGCAGGCCTTTCCACCCATGTGGCTATCAACTTCATACACGTCGGACCATGTAAGCACGTATGCTGGTCTTCGTTCGTGCTTAATCGCAGCCGAGAAAGGCCACAGGCACAATCTGCCCATGGCTGCAGCAGGAAAGGATGAACGGAGATGCCGAATCACGGTGTGTGCAAATTGGGAGTCAGTATCCCTGTGCAGACTGCAGGAGCAAATGCTTATTTCGAGAGACTATTTTCCAATGCAAATGACTAGGCTGCCACATCGGAGAGCATAACATGGTGACCGTAACCAAGTGAGATAACAGCAATCACTGCATAGGGTTCATACAATACATTATACATTGGCTACGAACCATATGGCAACAGTGCGCATTCACGTACACGGGTCTCTTACAGTACATTCAGCCGCCTACCTACAGGCAGTGCTTGCCTTCGTCGCATGTGGTGGTCTGCATGGTAACGAGCGAAAACCAGCAGCAGAAACAGATTGGACAGAGTGTCCCACCTGTTTGCAGTGACAGTCGCCGTTAAAGATGAGCAACTTTCAGTGCGAAGCAATCGGGTGACGCAGGCATCTGCTGCCGCAGCCTAGACAACGACATGGACTACCCGGAATTTTAGCACTGACTCCTTTCCAACCTGCACGTTTCTTTTCTTTCGGGGGCCGCTAATGTGTGGCTCACACTTGGTGACCCACATTGTCTCAATACGGACAAGTCGCTTTCGTGGGCATCACTTTCGGCAGCCATTTTTGCGGGCCTTTCCACCCATACAGCTATCAACTTCATACACTTCGAACCATGTGAGTACATATGCTGGTCTCCGTTTTGAGCAAATCATGGCCGAGGTAGGACACAAGCACAATTTGCCCATGGCTGCAGCAGGAAGAAACGAACGGGGAGCACCAGTTACGGTATGTGTATACTGGGAGTCTATGTCACTGTGCGGACTGCAGGAACAAATGCTTACCTCGAGAGACTGCTGACCAATGCAATTGACCAGGCCCCCACATCCGAGAAACGTAACACGGCTACGACAACCAAGTGGGGCAGCAAAACTAGATTCTCCAATCACTTCATTGTAGCTTGCACGAAGACCCAAGCTATCGAGGAAGAAGAGCAATCATCAAGGAGACTAGGAATATGGAAAATGAGAAGGCTTGCATTCAAGAGAGAAGCCACTCTGCTCTGCAAGCATTGAAGGCTAAAAACATCATGAAACGCAAAATGGTGCACAACACACCGTTTAATGCAATACATGCCGAGGCTGCATATACTGCTACAGATATGTTAGGCTACTAGACAGTGACTGGTATTAAGTATCAGCGAAGAATCGGTTAACCTTTATGTTTGGATGAGAATGAATGATCTCTAACGAGAATGGACAAAGAAAAAGCTTGTATTTATAGAAGAAAAATTACACTTGGCCCAAATGGAATTGACATGGCCAGGAAGATGATTAAGGGCAAACTGACGGAACTCTTTTGGCCAGCGTCGTACGTGCTTGGTCAGAAGTTGCAGGTGCATCTGAAGATGATCAATTTCTAGAAAGTACTTTCTGAGTTATCTGGATGACTCAGCCAAATGTCCGTGCTGGTGGAATGGTGGCTGAAGATGTTTCAGTCTTGACATAGTCCTCTGCAGACTTGATATCTCATCCAAATTCTTCTGCATGCGCTTCTTTGTTCGTGATGTGAAAGCCTTGCGAATTCGGCTCCAGCCCCTTCCCATTGGTGTAGATAGGAGCTCCTGTGATGACCAAGATGTGCTTGGTATAGACTCTGTTGGGGCAGAACGGTGACACATGAGATACAGCACAGATTAGCCAAACTCATGTGTGTTTTCTTTTATGTTCGAACCAATTATACTGAACCACAAATATAAACAAACATTCATATTTGCTGCAAACAGCAAGCCAATACAGCATATATCAAGCATATTTAGTTCTGAACCATGTGTTGTTTACCTTGTAGTAGCAGCCAACGTCCACACAATGGCCTTGTTGTAGCAGGCAGTAGCTTCTGTTTAGTGCGTGGAGCGTGTTGCTTTATACTGGTGGTGTCCTCATTACTGCATGTCTGGAATAGAAATTTTGACTGCATCAGAATACAATGCATGTCAACAGCTTAAGTATTATTAAAGTCACAAATGAGAACATTTGTGCGTTCATTTATAAACTAGAAGAGATCACACTGCTGGTTCCACAAACAAATGCATGAAAGTCATGAAGCTATTAGAACTGATGCATTATTTTTCTGCACGAACGTGATGCACCGCTTCACTACTGTAAAAATAAATGCCCTACGGTAAACCAAACTGAACAGCAAGAACATTTGGAACCAAGAAGTACGAAATATGGGTGAATTATCATGCTTGCAACTATTTAATACATTAAATTCTGTACTTTCACTTCATTTCACCAAAGGATTATTCTGTTTTGTGGACGAAAGAAGTTGCCGGCGGACTCTAAAAAAGTTTTATATGTATTTTGATAAGGCTACTCAGTCACCTATGACCACGGCTACAATAAGATGAAAAATGAGACACGCGTTCCGATATCGCTCTTTCTTTCCTGATTGTGTGTGTATAACGACAGCCTCGCAAGTAAAGGTTTATTTAGGAAGCAGCAACTGAGATCCTGACTGTCCACATATAATGCAGAATCCAGTTCTTTAACTTGTCCCCGACTCTAAGTTAACGAGACGGATATTAAATAATGATTCAAGCAACGGTGTTAAATGACTCAAGGTGATCAAGGTAGAAAGCTGGGATAGTTGGTGTGTTATCATTAATCCAAAAGGCTAGCGCGAATAACGGGGACACAGACAGAGAAGACAACAGGTCGAGCGCTAACGCTCGTCCTGTTGTCTTCTTTGTCTGTGTCCCTGTTATTCGTGCTAGCCTTTTTGATTAATGTTAAATGACTCACCGTTATTGTCATTGTCAGCCGCTGCAGAATCCAGCTCCCGTTTCGATGCAGACGTGTTCCGAATTGTATCACGACCGATACCCAACTTTCGGGCTTACATGTCCGCTTGCGAAAACGTCACTTCACCCCAAGTTAAATAACGCGAGACATAGAAGCGCAATGAACTAGATTTAGAAACAAAAAAGCAACCAGCCTGAGTGTACGAACGAATGAATCCGTGCCGCCGTGCACTCGAAAGTACCAGTAAAAATTTTAAGCGCTGGCCAAAATTTTAAATCCAGGCGAGAGGTCACGTGAAAGATCGATGATGCTGAACGCTATTTGCGTTTATAATGACGAAGAAACAATAAACTTACTAACAAAGAGTACAACATCTAATTAGCAATGATAATTTTGCCCTATTTATATGCAATAAAAATGCTTCGGTAAATGTAAGAGAAAGTTTGTAAAACAAAATTGCGCTTTTTACGGCGCCTCTAGCAGGAAATGTTGGAACTAACGTAAGCATCCCAAAATGATTCTACTATGCTTGTTTTGTTAGCAGTGGCGCGCGGTCGATTTTTTCGCCCTCTGTGGCCATATGTTGAACCTCAGAGTGTGCGGGGCCTCACGCCGAGGACGCACCATAGAGTTTGTCACTATAACACCTAGAGGGAAATCTGGCGCCACCGTGTATGGGAGTTTCTTAAGGGGGCACCGTGCCGTCATGGGAATGACGGTATATGTGTCTGCGAGGCTCGTGTTGGCTGGTGTTGTAAGAGGCTTCGTCTAAAACGTGGATATGGCTTCAGAAATAACGCGTTCTTGAAGTCAAATCTTCATAAAATGTTTCCATTCACGCATATTAAAAATTATGGGGTTTTACGTGCCAAAACCACTTTCTGATTATGAGGCACGCCGTAGTGGAGGACTCCGGAAATTTCGACCACCTGGGTTCTTTAAAGGGAAGCTGAAACACTTTTCGAAAAAAATGAGTTCTCTGCGGCATTCTACAGTTTTGAGTCCCCTGAACACGAATATCTCGTTCAAAAAGGGCGGAAACAAGCGCAAGCGGCTGTTTTTTCATGAAAACGCGCACCAGCGCCTCAGGGTATCGCGCGAACGCCGCTGTTGCCCGTGATTGGTCGGAGCCGCTGTGACGTCAGCGGCGGCAGTCGCCGGTCGGCGCCGCCGTTTGAGAGCGTAGCACGCTGTTCTGTTCTGGCTGCATAGCTGAGTTGTAAGCATTATGGAACGTTCTCGCTGTCTCGGACAGCTTGTATTTTCGCCGTACTTGTTCGGACCGACAGCCGATACGGAAAACGATGGCGGCAACGGCGGCAACGACGATGTTGAGTGTGCCAAAAGCGAGAGCGATGTGTACACCTTCTCGCGCGCTGGAAATCTTAGCTGTTACGTATGCTTTTTTTTTCTCATGTAGCTGCACGTTCCAATGACGGGAGAAAAAATGCGCTAAAGTGTCACTGGGAACTTGCTGCTGGAAGAATGCCGAAGCACTAACTTCTCATTATATTGTAAACACGGGTACAATTCCGCGATGTCAAGCACCTTGCCGCTGCTTGTCTGAAGTCCCGTGGTTTTCTGAGCGTTGATACACGATCGCGAACATAAGTGCCGCGTTTCAAAGCGCGCACATGCAGTGCTGCGAGGTACAGTCATGGAAGTTGCTTATCATACACATCCAGATCGATATGGTCAGGGGGATTATATGTGCAATATTCAGAATATGGTTCGACGACTTTGCGATTGTGGCTCGATCAAGAATCGGTATGCGCGCTCCATGCTAGTGTTGACATAAAGATATTAGGCAGTTTTAGCACCGCCGTGTGGTAAACATGATAACTGCAACCGTACGTCGAATGTCACTAGGCAAGCCTATACTCCAATTTATACCTCAGGTGCAACGCTGTGGAAGCTACGCACGAAGTCCGGTTACCAAAATTGATTACTGCGCGCGTTTCCGCCTGTGGTTCGCAGCGTGCCAGCGGCATTTGCTCGCGCGAGCATGCACGTGAAGCTGCCGCGACGGGCTGCAATTAAAGAATGCCGAAAAGAAAATTGATTTAAAAGAACGTGTTAGCAGCCGTATAAGTACACGGATTGTTTCTATGGGTAAATTCTTTTTTTTCATTCAGAACTGAGCTTATATATGAAAAGTTTTCTCAAAAATCGGGTCAAGAAACACCGAACTTTTTCTAAGTGCGAACGCAGCCACTGCAAGAAGTATCTCAAGCCTCCACAGCGTTGCACCTGATGTATGAAACGGAGTATAGCAACGCTAGCAACAACGCGTTTCCGCATTTGTCGTAAGGCTATCCGGCTATCGCGGAAATGGTCCGAGCACAGCACAGTTGATTTCGTCGGCACGAACTTATCTCTCCTCACCGCACTGCGCTGCAAGCTTCTTGGGCTTCGGGAACCTGTGAAACACCACATCGTCTCGCCCGCGTGTGTTCGCGCAGCCGATTGCTGCACAGAACGAGGGCATGTTGGGCGCCCTTGGCTGTAGGCACTCACGCAGCACAGAAGGAAAGAACAGTTTACGAAAATCGCAAAACAAACGTGAGCGGCGGCGGCGGCAAATCTCTCGTAGCGTCGTTCAGTAAAGCGCAGGACGGAAAGAGGCATGCCAGCGCATGCCAGCACGCCGGTCCGGCAGCTCGGTCCCCGCCAGTGACGTCACTCTCGCCGGTTCTCTCCTCTGGTAACCTCCTCACCCGGCGCTCCGGGAAGCGATGGGGGCGAGTCCGCGGGGGTGATTTAGAAAGCGATTTCCGCCCCTTATATTAACAAAACGAAGAAAAAAAATTTCGGAACCGTAAATTATTAGGTCTGTTCTTCCCAATCCCAGCAATTCATGGAAATTGAAAACCGCTTCAGCTTCCCTTTAACGTGCACCTAAATCTAAGCAAACGGGTGTTTTCGCATTCCGCCCCCATCGTAATGCGGCAGCCGTGGCCGGGATTCGATCTCGTGCTCAGCAGTCCAACACCATAGCCACTGAGCAACCACGGCGGGTATTCACGCATATTACATCTTTACTCACCTACAATGCATGTCCAAGCGAAGAAAAGCAAGAACAGACGACAAACTGTTTCAAAGCGAGCGCGAACCTTGTCATCTGTCCTGCAACTTTAGCGGCCCGCTGATACTTTTCACGTAACATATAATCATACAAGCAATAACAAGTTCGTATAGTTAAACGAAACATGTTTTTGCGTAATAATAAAACCAAAACAGCTTTTCACTGGCTGTTTTAGTAGAAAATGAATCATTGTGACAGACGGAATGGTGCTAGCCAAGCACGTCTTCAAGGTGTCCTGTCTCTCCGAGAACGATGCCAATCCGAAGTCACAATATACCGGCATTCCCATGCATACCACAGCGCAGCAGCGCCAGATTTTCCTCTAGGCAATGTAATGAGAAACTCTATGGGACGCACACGCCACGGCATCGCTCGCCGCCACCATCGCGCCTTCTCAAAAATCCCTAAACGATCCTGTCCCTAGGCACCTATAGGATCAGGTCACGTGAGGGATTTTTGTACGACATTTAGACGCACGCCGCGACTACAGCCTGTCGAGTCATACGCCGCCAAACTCTTCGGCCGCACCGAGTCTGAAGACGATCCAGAGAATCCCATTCGCGACTTTTGACGGCCGCACTTCTGCAACGTCGCTCTCAACGAACGCTTCGCCGTAAACGCGAGCGCCGGGCGCGCTCGTTGAACGCCCTCTAGCCGCTGTCTTTGTTCGTCTTCACCGCGCGTTCTGAACACGGAAGAGGGACTCAAGAATCTCAACGCTTTACAACGCCTGACTGTATGTTTAGCGACGCCTGCTCCCAGCATGAACGCACGTCACGAGCGCACCCTACGTGAAACGTTCCGCTAAGGCGTGTAGTTTAGCACCCATTTTGCGAATTAAGTTTTTTAGCCCGTACATTCACGCAATTATTTCGTGGGGTGTTGATGGAGCTGCAGCCGACAATTCTGCGGAGGAACGCATCGGGTACATGAGCTCGGGCTACTGGATACCGGAGCATTCTTTGCCATTTGCGCCCAGTCAAGCCGGCGGAAAGACGTATATGACATCTTCAGACGTATATGACACCCCCTCCCCACTGGCTCCTTGCACCCGGGGCCCCTGCCCCCCATTGCTACGCCACTGGCGGCGCGCCGATCAGTTTGCTTCGGCGGCGCAGCGAGAACAGCCGGTGGCGGCGCGCCGACATATCGGCGCCCACCGCTACTTTTCACCAGCATGGTAGCGGCTTTCGCTGCAGCCTTCCATAGATGAGGCAACCTAAAGCTTGCCCGCGCGGCACCAGCGCCGAATGCTCCCCTAGCGGACTGATGGAAGTTTCGAGGGTCGTCGCTGCGCTAGCGCGCGCCTGTGTTCTGTACGGCGGGAGCGCTCGTGCGCGTGGTTTTTGCGATGCCGAGTGCGACCTCATCAGCCAGGAAAGGTGGCACGCAATATTGATGTGTTGTTGATAGCCACAGCAGCCTCAAAAACACGAAAGGTCGTACGCCGCCCGTGAAGTTCTACAGATTTCCTGGGAAGTGGTACGAGAAGGACAGACGACAAGCATGGATAACTGCAGTGCGCCGAGTCAAGTAAGTCTCATACTTTCGCATTCGCGTGTCATATCTTGAAAGCGGAATAGTCATATGCCTGTTGTTAGTGCACGGCCGTTTGTTTAGTCGTGTCGCGTTGTTGAATTGTGGTGGCATCCGCCGTTTGTTAGCGGTAAATGCAGGCGTGTTGCGCCGCTAAGCTCGACGAAGCGTGCTCGATTCCCAGCCACGGCGGCCGCATTTCGATAGGGGCAAAATGCAAGAACACCCTTGTTACCACGTGCTTTGATTTTTGTGCACGTTAAAGAACCCCCAGAGGTTAAAATTATTCCTGAGACTCCCCATTACAGCGGGCCTCAGAATGATTTCGTGGTTTTGGCATGGTTTTGGCACTTAGAACCCCCGAATTTATTTGATTGCACTGTGCCTTCCCTCGCGATCGGCATGGACGAGCTCAAGAGTATTTCCCTTTTCGAAACGCTGCAACTTAAATTACTAGTTGTGCAGGTAACGAAAGGGGCCGCGCGCGCTACTTTTGTGTGGTAGCAGACCGTATTTAATGCAAGCCGCGGCCGTCGCGTGAGTCGGGAAGCGGCAGATCGGGAAGCAGCCGCTCGAGACGTGCGCATTATGTTTGTTGTTTGCCCATGCTTTCTAAGTATCTAAGTGTGCAAGTATCATAACTTGTAGTGGTACCACTCTTGTAGAATAATATATGCACACAATCACAGGAACGTTACCTTTGCAAACGTATTATTGGGAGTAATTTAATCCCCACAACAAATAGGCACACATACTGTTCCATTCATATGCGATGCAGGTGGAAACGGTGCCAAACAGACCAATGGCAATCACAACAGTCTTCTCAGCAGTCAGCACCACCGGGACATGTGCTTTCCTACTGCAGCGACGCAGCTCTTGAGCAGCGGCAAGACACGTGTGAAACAGACTCCAGAACAAGCCTTTGTGAAGTGACGGAACCGTCAAGAAGCAGCCCAATGGATCTGCAGTCATCGAGTAGTATGACAACAGAAGTTCCTGCTGCCAGTGTGACTTATGTTGTAATTGAAATAAAAGTGGCTAAATTTCTGAACATGGTGCGTACCTCTAACTCGACGTCGTCTACGATCTTGTCGGACACCTGTGACATGCACTTGGCTTTCACTATCACATCACCGTCCACAATTTGTTCAACGCCGTACACGTTCCGAAGCAGACGCTCCCCTATCGTGAGGTTGCCGCCACGAAAAAAAGCTGTCGGCGTCGGCAGCCTTCTTGAAACCGCACGGCAATCTTTGCATCGCTGTTGCGCAAGCAGGCGATCTGCCGCCGTCGAAAACGGAGCGCCGTGAGCACGAGCAGCGAAGAAAAGCGCGGACAACACAATGTAAACAAAGCGGAGACTGCGCCACGGCGCGACCGCGCGGCTTGACGCTTCCACATTGGGGCGCTGTCAGGAGGCGCAGTAGCGCCGCCTGGCCATGGTTTTCTCGTCTATTGGGTCATTCTGCCCGCTCCGCGCGAGGAATGCTGGGGTGCGTGGCCGGCGTTCCGCGCGAGAAATAGATGCAATTCTGTTTCCTCGATGCTTCAACGCATTATTTGTAGCCGCTGCCGTCGCGAACGCCGGTATCTCCCACAAAATTGGGGCGGAGAAAATCGGAAATAGTGACATAACGATATGGTGTCAAGAAAGGGAGGCAGCCGAAGCACAACCACCCGTCCCCCAGGTTCCTTGCTTGCGACGGAAGACGGCGCGCTACCTCTCCGATTTTCTCCATTGCGCGCGCGAGATTGAGCCGCGATCGTTGGCCCACCGTCGCACACTTTCACTCGCACATACAGCATGCGGCGCGCGGCGACGATCTAATCGCCCTTGGACTTGACATTCAACATTTTGGTGACGGCGACAAGAATGCGCCGGTAGTGTAGATATAATTCCTTTCGCAATAAAAGACCCCTGTTCCCCGAAACATGTCCTTATATTTTCACATGGCTTTCTGTGTTAACGAGCGGGTTTACTTACGGGATCTTGAACGATTCATATACGTGTATGGACACACGGTATCTGAGACATACGGCTTTTTTTAATAGGCGTTACTGGATGTCAACACGTGGAGAAACTTTAAAAGAACACTATAGAAAATTAACTTAAATGTGAAGCTGAAGGCGAATGTTTATTTCGCTTTTATTACAGAAACGGGAGCAGGAGCAAAAGGCTCTACGGTGTGCCAATATACGACTTTGTCGCGTAGAAAATTTCGACCTTAAATTACGCTGCTGCTCCTCAGTATGAATTGCACGAGCTGACGTAAACCCTACATGACCTTTCCCTCTGCCGCCCTCTGTGAGTCAGTCAGTCATGACATCAAATGGAATGTGTCATCGTCCAACACGGGGCACCACCGCAATTTTTTGTTTCCGTCATTTTTTACAGCGAGGAGGAGGGAGGGAGGGAAAGAGATAAGGAGAAGGCAGGGAGGTTAACCAGAATAACGTCCGGTTGGCTACCCTACACCGGGGGAATGGGAAAGCGAAGCTCTCTATGGCTAGGACCTGGAAAAAAAACTGTGTCTTCCCCCTCCACCGAGATGTTGACAAAAGCAAATCATCATGTGGATCGATCCCGGTGATAGTACAGGAAGGGTCCCAGCTCAATGGCACATGCCCCTGTGGGCTCCGGGAAGCTGCACCGCGCCCTTGAACTAACCTTGTCACACGCGTTCGTCATCTTCTTCCACAGCTGGTTCATTTCCGCAAAAAACTATCATCATCAGCAATGGCTTGAGCGTCATCGTCTTCCACAGCAGGCTCCGTTGCCGCTCATCATTCCAGCGCAGAATTTCACTTCTCTTCTGTCGTCATAATTGGGAGGCCACGTTTATGAGGGTATGAGCCATAGCTTAAGGGGGTATGAGCCATCCATTGTCTTACGTGACGGACACATTTATTAACGGAGGTGATACGCGAACGTGTGTGCGTACCTAAATCGCCACGATGACCACAGATTAAGACAATAAATATGTTTGTACCTTTGTTCAGTATTCTGGTTCACCTGCGTGTCACGCGCTAAACAGCTTCGCTGGTCATCCACGTTCACAGAGTGGAATGGCTCATGACGCTCGAGCCATTGCTGCCGGTGCTAGTTTTCCGTAGTTTTTGGGCTTTTTGACCCGTTCAACCCTACTGGACCACCAAAATTTTGGCTGGGATCGACGCCGGAAGTGAAGAGGACCACGAGGACCCCAAATTCAAACCGGTGGGTCCAATATTCTGGATTTTATCGGCATTTGAATTTGCCATGTGGCCGACCGGGTAGTAAGCCTAACAAAACCCAGAGCAATAGCGGGAATCCGCGGCCTCCCCGGCCTCGGCCCGAGGTAGAGAAGACCCGGAGCGATGTCCCAAACAAGCAATCCCATCTACGACCGACCCTCAGTGACAGGCCCGACAAGAGTTTCAGCCGAATCGCAAGAAAACATGGAGGAAGACCTCCAAGACACCACCGAGGCGGCTCCCGAGCAGCAGCTAGTCCGCGGTGGACCCGCGGCGGCAGGCAGCCACCAAGCCCTAGACAGCAGCACCCCATCGACACAAAGCTCAGAAGTAAGCAACAATGGCGGAACCGACACAGATTGGGAAATCGCCATGTCAAAAAGGCAGAAACGACGCCAACGCAGCGATAACAAGCAGCAAGTTTTGGCGGGAACGTCGGGGAATGAAAATTCCCCAGGCGCGGCGAAGGTCACAGATGGTGCGTCAACTGCGCCGGAGAAGAAGAGAGAGGGAGGAGGAGCGCCGAGGAGGAGACTGCCGCCGCCCCCCAGAGACGACCTTAAGATAGTCCTTCGGCCGAGGGGACTAGCTGTTAAAAGCCTGCAGACGCACCAGGTGGCGCGAGCGGTGGTTGCTGCCACCAAGCAAGGATGTAAGGCGGAAGACCTCATCATCCGACTGCGCAACGGATCAAATATCATCATCAGCAGCACCGACAACGAAGAGGCGGCCCAGACGATCAGGCGCATCACGCAGCTGAGCTTCGGGGGCAAGAACTACGCCGTCAACGCCCACGTGGCGGCGCCGGAAGGCACGTTGCGCGGGGTCATCCACGGCGTGGACCAGGGGACCTCGCCGGAAGAACTCAAGACCAACCTCAGAGTCCGCACGCAAGGCGTGAAGGTCCTTGCAGCCAGAATGCTTGGGAGATCCAGCACGGCCGTCATCACCTTCGACGGACCCATCCTCCCGAAGCAGGTGCTGTACTACGGTGGGGAGATGTGGTGCTACCCGTATCGGCCAACGAGGCAGGTGTGCTACGCCTGCGGCCAACAGGGGCACCGAATGGACATCTGCCCGAACCCGGAAACCAGGACCTGCAGGCAGTGCGGCTGCCAAAACCCGGAGGAGGTGCACCAGTGCACGCCCAAGTGCCTGCTATGCGGCGGCGACCATGCGGTGGGTACGAGAGACTGCAAACAACGCCTCAAGTCAGCGAGCGAGCTGCGATGGGGCACCCAGCAGCAGCTACGGCGCAGCAGAAGCCGAAGCCGAGGAAGAAGACCACGATGGTTCCGGGACGAGAGCCAGGGCCCGGGCTGGAGCGGATCGCAGAGCCGCAGCCGCGGCAGGAGCCGAAGCCGAAGCCGAAGCCGAGGGTCCGTCCGGGACGAGTCATACCCACCCCTGGGCAACACTGACAAGAAGCAGCTGCAGCAGAAACAGCAGCAAAAGAAGAGCGGCGAAGGAGTTAAGGTGAGCTTGGGAGACGGCCCTCCCAAATCGCTTTCTGCACCGCACTCGAACAACACACAAACAACACAAGACAGACAACTAATTGAAGAAATCAAAAGTCTCAGGCGCGAACTCGAGCAAAGTCGCGAGGAATCGAGACAATTAAAAAAACAGCTAAACGACTTAATCAGGGAAAAACAAGAAATGAGGGCAGGTTACACATCGACCAGCACACCTCCGCCACCCCAGACCATGGAGCTGGCACAACAAAACAACGAGAAGAGGAACCCCATTGACGACCTCAGAAGTCTCATAATGAATATACGGAGCCAGATGCAAAGTCAAATGCAACAGATGCAAAGCGAAATACAGCAAACACAACAAAAGTTTGCCCTGCAAGAGCAGAGTTTCCGAAATTACGTAAAGAATCAGAATACGCAAAGAACCACCAACGACGCCAGAAGACTATACAACGAACGTAGGTTCGGCGCAGAAACCCCAACGCAACCAACAATAATCAGACATGGCAGAACGGAAACAACAACACTTAGAAATCTGGCAATGGAACTGCAGGGGGTACAAGCGCAAGCAGGGCCTCCTACAGCAATTCATATACACCAGAGGAACCCCACCAGATGTAATCATGTTGCAAGAAACAAACAGCACCCCAACGCTCAGGGGCTACACATGTCAAGAGAGCGGCCGCACCGCGACCCTCATAAGCAAACAAATAGTAGCCATAGCACACAGAGAGATAGAGGATACCCAAATAGAGCACGTAATCACGGAGATAATTCCCAAAAAGAAAAGAAAAGCCAAGAGCACCTACATCGTAAATCTATATAGCCCACCCAGACAAACAAAGGGGAACTTTATTAGGCTCTTTGCGGAAGCGAAAAAGTTAGCGGGGCAGAATACTCTAATCATTGCGGGCGACTTTAACCCCAAGAGTCCGAGATGGGGCTATACTAACGAGGACAAAAAGGGGCGCGGCATCTGCACGGCGGCAGAGAACGTAGCATGCGAGCTGCTAACCGACGAGAACCAACCGACCAGGCAGGGGAATAGCGTCAGTTCAGACACGAGTCCCGATCTAACCTTTATCAGGGGCGCCAAACAAGCGGAATGGGAAAACCTGCTCGAGAACCTTGGGAGCGACCATCACATAATAAGGATCAGCACGGTGGCGGACAACGTCCGGAGGAAGATTGGCACGGCTCGGCTGACGGACTGGGACGCCTTTAGAGCGCACTGCAAGCAGATCGAAGGCAGCATCGTTTCGGCTGAAGAGTGGAGCCAACAACTCAGGCGAATCCAAGACCTATACACGAAGGAAGTAGACAGGACGGAACAGACGCCGGAGGTGGACAAGCGGCTCCTCAGGCTATGGGAGGCGAGACGCGGGCTCACCAAGAGGTGGAAGCGTCAGAAACTCAACAGAAAGCTAAAAAAGAAAATTGCGGACATCACCAAGAAAACGGAGGAGTACGCGACGCAGCTGGCCAGACAGGGGTGGCAGCAATTTAGCAATTCGCTAAACGGCACCCTCAGTACGGCCAGAACGTGGCAGATCCTCAAGGCCCTCATGGACCCGAGCAAAAACAAATCCGAAGGCAGCAAGTCGATACAGAGGCTAGTCCACCAGTACGAAGGCAAAGACGAACAACTCCTTGAGGAAGTCCGGGTCAAATGCTACGGCAAAGAGCAGGTCTAGAGCTACAAGGAAGAATACCGCGGCGAAGGAAACCCTACTACGGACCGACCCATCATGAGAGAAGAGGTCGTCGAGGCGATAAGATCGGCCACCAAGAACACGGCGGCGGGGGCGGACAAAATCCGGAACTCGCTAATCAGAAATGTCGGCGACGAGGCCATCGACCAACTGACGGCCTACCTCAACAAGCTCTGGCAAGAAGGAAGAGTTCCGGCGGAGTGGAAACATGCCGTCGTTGTAATGATTCAGAAGCCAGGGAAGAAACTCCAAATAGAAAATCTCAGGCCGATATCCCTAACGTCGTGCCTGGGCAAGCTGTACGAGAAAGTGATCACGAAGAGAATCCAGTCGCACTTGGAAAACGAGCGATGGTACCCGGACAGCATGCACGGTTTCAGAGCCAACCTCTCAACGCAAGACGTGCTGCTCCAACTCAAGGAGGAAGTGCTCGAGACGATGCCGAAAACGGGCGAAAACGTCGTCATGGCCCTCGACATAAAGGGGGCCTTCGACAACGTGAGCCACGCGGCCATCATGGAGGGCATCAACAACACCAACTGCGGGAAGAGAGTGCACGATTACGTCAGGGACTTCCTGAGCAACAGAATGGCGACGGTGGGGCTGGGCGAGCTGAGAAGCAACGTCTTCCCCACGCCGTGCAAGGGCACACCCCAAGGATCTGTCATATCGCCCGTCCTCTTCAACGTGGCAATGATTGGCCTGGCAAGAAAACTTAAGGAGATCCGAGGCATCCAGCACGCGATATACGCCGACGACGTCACAATCTGGGTCACCCAAGGATCCCTCGGAGAGAAGCAAGAAAAACTGCAGGAAGCGGCGACCTGCGTGCAAAACTACACCAGAGAAAGGGGACTGCGATGCTCCACGGAGAAGTCGGAGCTCCTCAGGGTCGGCAAGCACCCAACGCAAGCGACACTGGAGGTGACCCTCGAGGGACACAACATCCCGGAGAAGAACATGATTAGGATCCTGGGCATGTGGCTACAAGGCAGCCGGAAGTGCAGCCACACCATTAGCCTGCTGAGCAAGGCGGCGGAACAGGTGGGCCGCATGATCAATAGGGTGTCCCAAAAGAGATACGGAATGAAAGAAGAAGACACTCTGAAGCTAGTCAACAGCCTAATTGTCAGCAGAGTCACGTACTCCCTGCCGTACCACGTGACGACCAAGCCAGAAAGAGAGCAAGCAGACACCATCCTCAGGAAGGCGTACAAGACGGCTCTGTGTCTACCGAGAAACACGTCGAACGAGAAATTGCTCCAGCTGGGCATCAGCAACACCTTCAGCGAGCTCGCCGAGGCTCTGCTGGGTACGCAAACCGCGAGACTCAGAAGCAACCTTACGGGACCAGCGCTCCTGAGGAGGTTGGGTCGGGATACGAGCGGACTGGCAGACAGATACGCGGACGTACCGGACCACCTCAGAAAACCATTAATGTGGGACCACTGCCAAAAAATATGGATACCAACTTACACGAAAACAGGCGAAAAGCTAGGGCCGGATATGTTGAAAGAACGCTAGCCCAGCTAGACAATACAGTATACACGGACGCCGCCGTATATCCACACGGAAGAGAACGCGTAGCCGCGACGGTAGTGGTTAATAGGAAAGGAAACCCGATCACGTATGCCACAGCAAAGGTCACTGGCACAGCGGAGGCCGAGGAGATTGCCGTAGCGCTGGCGGCAGCGGAAGGTTATAGAAGAGGCCGATCTCTCAACATACTGACGGACTCAAAAGAGGTGTGCAGAAACTACACGAGAGGCAGAATCAGCAAAACTGCCCTCAGAATACTCAGCGGAGCCACCTCCGCCGAGAAGGAAAAGCCCCGACACAAACTAATCTGGATCCCGGGTCACGTAGGCATAGTGGGGAACGAAAGGGCAGACAGCCTAGCTCGAGGTGAAGCGTTCCGAGCTGGGTGGTCGAATGCCCCGGAGACCCACCTACAGGCTTGCGAGGGGGGATACGCAGAGACCCTGCACTTACATAGAGGAACTAGAATTAGATATCCGCCACCACACAAAGACCTCTCAAAGGAGGAAGCGACCAGCTGGCGCAGACTACAGACAAACTCCTTCCCCAACTTACACGTGCTCAATAAGATGTTTCCGACACAATACAGGGCCACCTGCCCTTGGTGTGGTGCCAAACCTACACTTTACCACATCACCTGGGAGTGCGAACGCAACAAAGCATTCCACAAACACGAACACCCGAGTGCGGAGCAATGGGAGAGTCGGCTCACCAGCAGCGAGCTCACGGCCCAAAGGGCCCTAGTGCAGCACGCGAGCGATGCAGCGCGACTCAGTGGAGCCCTGGAATAGGGGCCCACCCTTGCTGAAGAGAAGTCTCCAGTCGCCAGCGCCAAGAAGATGAAGACGACGGAGACCTCGTAACCGCGAAACTCTCGAAAGACTCAAAAGTTTTCCCTCCCTCCCTCCCTCAGTTACAAATGCTCTGCCCTCACCAAGAATAGCCAACTGCTTATTACAGAAGCCCATTTTTTCACTCTCTCTCGACTTTCTATTTCCTTTGGTGTCGCTTTGAGACGTAGTTGCGCGCAGTCATGACACGCCCGGCTCCGGTTTTTGGCGCAAAATGGAGCAGAATTCTTTGCGTAATGGTGCTTTAAATAAGGGCTTTTACTCTGCTTAAAAGCTTAATCTGTTATTAGCTTACTGAAAACCACAGCGCCAACTTGGAACATACGGCTTAACATTTGATGGTTGAAAAGTGTATCACCAAATTTTAGTTCAGAAGCCTATAAATGATCCGTGAAGGCTATTTCTTTTGTCGACGCTACCTGTGAATCTTGATCATCAAAGGCTATTATTGCTCATCGAATCCGCACGGTAGAACACCTGGTAAAATTACTTTTGCGACAATTGAAATGCTGATTTTTGGTGAGCTGTTATAGCTTTATTACTGTTCCATAAAAAAAGAAGCCCTTACGCATATTTATCGTATCCTTTGATTTGTTTGATTCGGTTTTGAAACAGCTGAACCATCTAAACGTTTAGGCGAACGGCGATTAGAACTGCAGATACTGTGGGTTACAGAGGACCCAGGGAATAAAATTCGCAGGTTGTATGCTTTTGAACACGAAAGAAATACGAAAATTCGTTAATTAACATTTATTTATAGACAATGCTTACACTTAAAATATGAAGAAAAAAACACAAAGAAAATTACAAATATTAAGCTGTAGCTGTAGAGATTCAGTCATCATCGGCCAGAAAACACGGCGATCACAGATCACAGGCCCTAGTCACAAGGACGCATCGATTCTGTCTCACCGAGAACACCACGGCCAACGGTGCAAGTCACCCATCAACAAAACATGACGCACCGAGGTCCCAACACTAAGTACTGCTCGTGATGCGGGCTTCGTCCAGCAACCAAAGCGATGGCGTCACAATCCTGTTGGAGGCTTCATGGCTGAAGCGTTTATAGGTCTCACGACAGGTGACATCGGGCTGGATCGTGGCCGCGATGGAAATTGGTGGTGTTGGCAACCTCCAAGCCCACGGGGCCTCGTGAGCCACGCTGTAGTGACGATGTGGAAAGCTCCAACCCAACGCTTACCGAAGTCTTTGGTTGAGTCACAGTTGGCTGCGCGGATGGTGCGGCAACAAACTCGGGTTGGAGCAGGGCCAACCTTGCACCGCATTCTGGCTTGGACGACGAAGACTTGAGAGAGGGCAACGATGGAGTCTGCAGCGCCGCTGGGTAGGAACCACGGTAGCGTAAGGACTTTGGGAATAGCTGGAAGGACCAGCGTTCAGCTGCAGCTGCAGAGGCGCCAGAAGCTACGGCTCGGTGTAAGGCAGCTCGAGTGGTGGCGATGGACCGTGTGCTAAACCCGACGAGGAAGGTCACGCAAGCCGTCATTGTCCTCTCCAGAGGCGGAACACGAACTTGCGTGATGTCTCGTGCAGAAAAGAATGAAACATGGCGGTGATGATGATGATGCTGACGACGACGATGATGATGACAATGCTCTTTCAAAACATGGCTAGTACTTTCTATGGGGAATGGGGCAAGACTCGGGTGATCGTACGCACAGCTAATTAATTCAGAAAAATGAACTTGAAAATGTGAAACTGCAAATAAAAGATTAACGTGTAATTTTCAAGTGAAAAGAGATGAATGGCTTTCATATTTTAAAAGAAATAAAAAGACAACTCACTGAACAAGCTAGAATGGAAGGAATTTAGAAAAAAATAAATGATGGGCATATAAGCAGACCGCAACAGTCTTCTGCTTCTTCCTATCGCGTATGTGACTCCTACTCAATATGAGGAATTGGCCAAGAAATGCAAGTCTTCTATCTCTGCAAAGCAAACGAACGTCGTCTTCGTAGTTCACTTCTTTTTTCATCACAGTATTCGCGGCGTTTTAGTTGTAATGTCTCTTCGTTTTATTTTTGTTTCTCTTCTTGTTCTTATTATTACTTGTAAATAAAGAAACCAGGTGCACACCCAGTGATTGTTTCATAATATTTGCTTTAGGCTTCTGATTTCAGCACTTTGCGTGTCTAGAGGCGAGTATGTTTTTGCTATAAAATATACTTATATTACGAGAAAAAATCATTCTTAATTGATTAGTACATTTAGCAGTAGCTCGCAGACAAGAAGAAACGCACTTCCTTGGCACTGCGGTGAAAGATCGAACCTATTATGACGAACTTTAGGCACAGCCACCAGCCTGTCTGCATGACTGTGTGGTTTGAGCACATGTAAGAGATCGCCAATTGACCTCGCAAAATATCTTGAGATCATCACGACAAAGGCTGCAACTTGTGAAAACGTTTTGATAAGTGTTAGTACGAGCATTGCAAGGAAAAGGCTGTCAAAATAAAAAAGTGTGCCACTCTTTGGTAGCCTAAAGCCAGATGAGGTGACATTGTTTCTCATGGCCACTAATCAGCATCCGAGATTCTCTTTTTGTAAAGCCAGACGAAATGTGTCGTTCAATATTATTATTATCTTGCAGCTGTTTTCTCCCTAGTGTAGTCGCGTTGCTTGTTTCTTCTCTTGCAGAGAGATTTTCACTTAGGTATAGTCGGATACAACTTAACCCAGCAAACTACAAATATCTATTGGATGTACCACAAACGACCAAATATCCAAGACTTTCAGCGACGTCTAGTTCACATCTCTAATATGTTCCACTAGTACATGGCAGTCAAAGGTCATCCAAAGGACATCGAATCTTTTTATGCGAAGCATATTACTAGAGCTCAACCCAGCTCCTCAAGCGCGGCGGCGTCGCCTTCAAG
Organism: Dermacentor albipictus; assembly: GCF_038994185.2. Classification (NCBI taxonomy): domain Eukaryota; kingdom Metazoa; phylum Arthropoda; class Arachnida; order Ixodida; family Ixodidae; genus Dermacentor; species Dermacentor albipictus. The sequence continues at coordinate 10,845,626 of NC_091821.1, forward strand.
GCTGACCACGTGACACCGTGACGTCACGACAGAGGAGAAACGGGGCTCCAACTCGCGCCGTCGCTCGCGGCGTCGCGGCGGTATATAAGCAGCTGCGCTTGCCCTGCTAGACACTCACGAGGTGAGATGCCTCCTGGAAACAGAGCTGCTCGTTGGAATGAGAAGCGAAGTTTGCGGCGTGCTACAGGGACTGTTTCTAGGTGGCTGTGCTACGGCGCAGCGACTACGCGCCCCGCATCGGACGCGGTGAGCGTCGAGCAACGCAGCGTTCGGCGCGACAACGAAATGTGCGCCTGAGCAAGCGCCGCACGCCTGAGCCGACGCCGACGACACCGGCTTTTCTGCGACACGAGCTCCTTTGCGCTGTCGCGTTAAAATAAAGGCTAGTATGCTTCGCATCCTGGGCTTAACCTTAGCTAAGCCACAGCCAGTTTTTGTGATCTGGACATCTCTTGCACATCCACAGCTTCTGTGCATTGATAGTACGGTGTGCAATGGAACTAGATGTACGCGCCATGCCACAGAAATACAAGCAAATTGTCTCTAATGCCTAACAATGAGATTCTGGGAAAGGAAAAATCGCACTATTGCTTGTTTCAGCACTGTAGCCGGGCATTTACATTGCTTTTCCCCATCCCCAGATAGCCAGATACATCCATTAGATGTGCATATTATGGCACACCTTGGACATTCAGTACGTCCATTAGATGTCCAGATTTATCCAGAAATGATTGTATGGATGCACTATGGATCATCGCAAATGCATCCAGAACATGCAAGTGGTACATTGTGGGGATGTCAGGGCTGGATGTATGCAACATCTAATAGACGTGCACAAGATCCTGTAGATATATTTATTACATCTAATAGATATCCACAACATCCAATATATATTTACTATATCTAATTGATATCCATATTAACCCCTTACATCCACAGGACGTATCCACTGCATATGGCTCTATCTGCAACATCTCATACATACATATATATATATATATATATATATATATATATATATATATATATATATATATATATATATATATATACTGGATGTGCCTTGTACAATTTTTGGCCATTTCTTTTATTCGTCATGCATGCATGCACTGGGCCTCTTCAATTTGTTGTCCTAGACTGCCCTAGACTGCTTGAGACGCTATTACAGCCGGTGATTATTGGCGTACGCAGCTTCTCGGACAGTCCTGAACTCTTTGGGACAACAAATCAAAGTGTCACTGTTACTAAGCGAAGAAAACCTCATTTGTCACCACCAGCATTGTTATTGCGAAACTTCTTAATGGTATCAACCATTTGACAAGTACGTAATGATGTACACAATATTTGCAGTGAAATACAATGGCATACTGCAGCTGTCACATGAAAATAAAGTGAACAGTAAAAATACAGCATAGTGCCATCTCTTGGTTTCTGAAAGGCACAATGAGCACGTAACGCACGAACCAATACAAAAATATCGCTTTTGCATAACAGCTAAGCATAAACACACTAAAGGATAAATAAAATAACAAAGTAAAAGAAACGCTTGAAAAGGAACACTTCTCTGATAAAAATCGATTAAGAAATCGTGGGCAACAGCGCAGTGTTAGCTGCATTCTTTCCAGTAAAATAAAACACCGAAGGCACATTATGAGACTTAATTCTCATGAACAAAAACAAAAGCAGAATTCACATATGGAAACATCAAAGCACTATTTGACTGGACTTGTATTCAGCAAAGGAAAAAAAGAAAGAATAGAAACAACGTAGTGAAACATAAAGGAGAGCAACAGCTGAAAGCCCAAAATAGAAATATATCCGATATATGAAAAACATTCTGAAAACCATCAATACGTTAGCACATGTGTTAAATTGTGGAGAAGCAAGAAAACCCTTGCAGCAAAAAGGTGCCAAATTAGCTACTCCATAAAGGAGAAGTATTCGAAACACAACTGCTGCATAAAAAAAAAACAGTTTTAACATATTGTTCTCACTCTTAGAAATGAAGACTGTTATAATGAAGAAGTATTTTAATTTTCGCCTCATTTTTCTCGATTATGTAAGCATGCAGCCCAAGTACAACCATGGTATGTTCTATGAATTATTTGAGCAGAATAACTATATTTCCATGCGAGTGACACTACAGCCAATTCGTGTGCAGATTCATGGATCATAAGCAATGTCAGTGCAATTGCATTTAGTGGTTACCTGGTACCACATCACACTTGGTATGCAGTAGTCAACCAACTGCAGTGGCACCAGGACATACCATGCTGCTGAGAGTGCTGAGCCACTTGTAGCAGTATCAAATCAGCCCTGTCCTTTTAAACCGTCTCAATACTTTCCGTACACTCAGCCTGACACCAGGTAACAGGATTCTACATTTGTCACATTTTTGAAAACATACAGCGCTACTTATAACGCAATCAGGTGCCACGAAAGGCCAAAGCATTGATTCAGCTGATGCTGGAGACGAGCTGCTACATCTACATCTCCGTAGCGTTATCTGGTTGGTGTTCACCAGCTTCAACATAGCAGCAGTCGTTGATTGCATTGGCTCCCGCAGGAGCACCACCAAGGAAACATGTTAAAGTGAGTGCTCCTGTTAAGGTTTCCACTTCAAAGGTAACATTATTTTTGGGCGCTGAAGATAGGTTTAGCCTTGTAGTTATCACCGTGATTAGAAGTTATACCGCTACCAGTTTCAAAAGAGGAAGAAAATTTGTCAGCACTCCGAAAGGTACACGGTACTATGCTATGCGGGGCTGGAGGGCAAATCGTACTTGGAAGACATCTCGTGCTGGCTGGCATGAGCATCCTAAACTTGAAAAAGAGAACAGAGTCTTTATAACTATGCAAACACATCGCTTATATCTTACCTCGCATTCAGATATTCACCCTCGTTTGAAGCCCATGCTTGATTTTGTTGCTATAACGACAGGCGTGAAAATGTCCAAGATACTCATTGCCTTTCCTTGGGCGCGTTCGCGTCAGGCTTTACCTTGACCAAATCAAGCATGGGCTAGAAGTTAAGGCACACTTCTGAATGAGGGGTTAAGACTTACAAAGTAGCTTAAAACGCCTAAAGTAACCGGTTTTCAGCTTCTATAAATTCAGTGATTAGGCTAAAATCCCAGAGTAGAAATCCATACCTTTAGCATCTCCTTTATCATGGGGGCAGATCTAAGGCATTTGCTTAAATGGTACTACTGACATTGAAATTTGTCCTTGCAAGCAGTAGAGCACAGCCAAGTTTTATATAATGTGCAACAAGATTTTCTGTTCAAGAACACGCGAAAGTACATGGCTTGTGTCTACAAATGATACAAGCACGTAATACTGCACGCTATACACAAAAGCTATGTAAAAGTACAGAGGAGCAACAAAGCGCGCAAAATATAACGTAGCTCTACAGACAGCCCTTATGACAAATGACCTCCACCGGCAGGCAGAACAGAAGCAATGCATGAACGGTGACTAACTGAACTCATTAACTAATGTTACCAGAAGGACATGTGTACGCGTATTCTTGTGAAAAAGGAAGTAATAATAACAATTACACTATGTATCGAAACTAAAAGTCTTCACGATTTACAAAAATGTTTTTTTTATACCTCACAACATCGAGCACCACTATTGAAAACGTGTGCCAGAACCACTGAAACCATTGTGCCGTTGTGCACAAAACATGCGGAGAAACCCGAGACGAAGGGAGACAGACAAGAAGGTCGCTTGTCTATCACCATTTGTTTCGGGTTGCAGTTCAGCTGTTCAAACTAGCTCAGTTTAATATTATTCCGAGAAGAAAAACCGCCGACATGCCTTGAAGGGTACTGCCGGAACCGTTGTGCGTTTCCGTTGTGCATCAGCTTCTTCGGCCCATGCTAAGCTCTCATTACCTGCATAAAACAAGTACAAAAAGAATACGCCGACATACCTTGAAAAGCATGTACCTGCTGACGACCTGACACCACTGAAGACATGGCGAGAATAAGAAATGAGGTGTGACAGCATCAGCACCACAACCTAAAAGTGGTTCGTTGTGAGAACGGAAAGGCTGGCGCTATTTTGCTATGTTCTGCAGCCTTTCAGGGAGCACGGCATAGAAGATCACGGCTCAGCGCCAGCACCAAAACACAAACTGGCATATGCCCGCATACGCTTGCTTGATGGCTGCGCTTATCGTGACGTATAACAGGCACGCGGCAGTGAGAATAATTGATAATTGGACAATAATGCTACGTAATAGCTTTTTAAAACATTTCACTTTTCTAGCGTCTTTAAACATAATTTTTCATTTAGTGCGACATTTATGGCATGCTTCTGGTTCCTTGCGTTCGGCACACATGGCCTCCGAGACAAAGTGTCAAGCATCGGAGGCCACGCAATAACTTGCGCACGTGAGGTTTGTCGCCGTCTTAAAATGTATGATATAATTTTCATATAATTCATATTCATTCATTCAATTTTCATGCGATTTTCTTCTGTTATGTATCAGTTAATTGCTGAATATACTTTACCTTGTTTTTCGATTACTTTTCCAAGGTTGGAAAGAAAGAAGTCTACAAAAACTCAGAATCTGCAACACGAAAGTTTTGGGCGCATGTACATTCTTCTTTCAATTCGCGTACTGCTTGTGTATTTCGTTCTACTAAAGAAATGTACATTTCATGCGCAAACACCCAGTTCATGAAGTAGCAACGATCGATCGATGTCCAACAAAAGAATGCGACGTCTTATGGACATTCATTACATGTGAACTGATGATACTGCGCAATATAGTCGCAGCAACTATAGGCACCAACTGCGTAGCATTGTCCACGTCAAAATCATAGAATGGCGTATGTAATGCGAAAGTTTTGGAGGGCCTACCATGCACGCCTAAACTACAACCTTTATGGAGGTGCAATGCATGTCTAAAGTACTCTTTTTAGAGACGTTCTGTGGACATCCAGCACTTTGTCGGCTGTACGTCTTATGAATGAACTAAATGGATGTTCAATGGGCATCTAGAACTTTGACGTCATTGTACGTCCCTTAGATTTATGTGCATTTAAAGGATGTCCATAGGACAGCCCATATTTTGCTAGATGTTTGGATCAATCCGGCACATCTATTGGATGTTTGTGGCTATTTGGGAAGTTCTTTACTTTTTTTAGATCCATGTTTAAGCTGTTTGTATGGCGCTAGAACTTGCAATGAATATTTTCATACATGTGCCATGTTGGGTGCCAATAATTTTGGTGATAAAGCTTTATGAGTTGTATAAATAAAAAGTAACGTTGACATGACATGGCGCGAATCACTTGTGTGCTTTACCTAGTGCTTACTGAACTCACCTTTCCATGTAGCCCTTGCATGATTTGTAATAATTCATAAGGATCAAAACACATCTACGATTTTGTGAGCCCAGGTTTCACATTTTGATGAGCACTAGGACTCTAAATAAAAGTTGACTGTTACTTTAGCATACGTTAATGAGGATGAAGGCAACACCCTGGGTGCTCACGAGACATTTATTAAATTACTTGCCATTCTCATTCGAGCGCATTTCCTGTTGTTTTCTGCCACCAAAGGTCGCGCTTGTGAGGGCATTAATTAACTCGCCCTTAATTACCTGCGCCTTAATTAAATTTGCCCTAATTATCACCGACGGTCGTGGATTGCCTTAACCATAATTAACACCAAATGTCGTGGATTCGACTCCCTCCAAAGGTCGAGGGTCGGAGTGTCTTCATGAACTATATTCTAAATAACGGTACCTTAAGTTAATTTCGCACTAATTAACACGAAATGTTGAAGATTCGAATGACTTCATTAAATCTATATTAATTAGCTTCGCCTTAAATAGTAGTGGGTTCGACTCTTGACCTTCACCATGCCAATTAGGAATCCAACTTCGAGATATGGCCGGTTTGCCCATATCTCGATGTTCGATCGTGGTTTCGAGTGCCTTAACTTTGCCTTAATTAACACCAAAAGTCGTGTGTTTGACTCCCACAAAAGGACGAGGGCCCGACTCCCACAAAAGGTCGTGGGTTCCAGTCTCGTCCTTCACGATATCAATTGTAATCCTAATTGGAGATGCGGCTGGTTTGCCCATATCTCCAGGTGGATTCGACTCCCGACAAAGAAAGTGGGTTAGAGTGCCCTAATTAACTGTACCTTAATGTACTGGGCCTTACTACGTTTTGCCCCATTTAACATCAAATGTCGAGGGTTCGAGCCGTAATTTTCGTCCCATTGAATTTTGGTGCAATAACGCCCGACATCAGTTTTTTCAAACCATGAGCCATTTAAGGATCTCGCCTTAATAAGAAAGATACCGCATGGGTGTTTCAATTTATATTTTGACATTTACACGGTTAGATGTTAATAAAACATCTCAAACAAGGTCATCAGCTACTTGCCGACAATGCGGAAACTGTGGCATTAGTGTATCTCAGCAGATGTATCACTGAGGGCAAATGAAATGCGAACAGCAGAGCGTGTGGCCAAAGCATAACTAAACGTACAGTGCAAGTCGTCGGTCAGGCATTGTGCTCGTGCGTGGGCATGTGGTTCTTGCACAGAGTGTATCGCTGCTCGCCCTACTATGACAAACGCCACCCTTGTTTTGCCCGAAAGTTGTTTCTCATCTCTCCGCGGCAGTGACATTCCCACCTGGCAGCACACTGTTTTGGTGGCTAGCACCATCACCGCATCTGTAGCTTGATAAAGCTGGCATGCATCCAGTTTTCTAACGTCCGTTGCTTCCCTTTTGTTACCACCATGAGAACTGCCAGTGTCTAATCGCAATTTGAATAGCACCAAAAATGTATTGCACTGGAGGGTGTAAGATTGAGCTTGTTCGTAAAACATGCTTTAAAGTTTGAATAACAGCGCAAGGACAGCAAAGGGGACAGAAGAGAGAGCGCTTTGCATGGCTTTGTCGTGGTGCTCTGCGCATGGTTGGCGTGCTAGTGTGTGGCTGTATAGCTTGCTATGCTTCCTGAAAAGAAAAAAAAAGCGCTCTGTTCTCTCTTCTGTCCCCTCTGCTGTCCTTGCACTGTTATTCAAACTTTAAAGCACTGGAAGAGCAACAACAGTGCTAGCCACCTTAAAAGTAATCGCAGATAGGAATAGCATTGTAATGCCAGGGTGAGAGTAGAAGCTTCAAACAAAATACAGCTGACATAATCGCAGTAGGACAAACAGCCCTGCATTCCATGTCAATACCACATGCACGTGCATGTGTACAAAGATCAATGGCCGACGCCGCACACTGTGTGTTCAGCTGTGCTTCGGCCACAAGTTCGGCTGTTCGCATTTTATTTGTATTCGATAGTACATCTGCTGTGGCACTTGCAGGTATGTAGCTGTCTAGAGTCTGAACGGGAAATATCCATCCAATGTTCTATGAACCTCCTGTATCCCTAAAACGAACATATATTACAGACAACTTTTGTCGAGCTCTGATGTCCATTCAATGTTAAAGAACGTGATCTGGATGGGACTTAGCTTACCCGTTATATAGATATCTATAGGATGTGTGCAATGTTTGAAATATTGTTATGCAAGGATGAAAGGAGAGGAAGGAGGAGATCGCGGGACGCTGGCTGCTGCGTGTGACGCATTCTGTATATCTATATTCATATATATATATATATATATATATATACAATCTTCAATACAATATATATATAAATACAATCTTCTATACTCCCAACATCCCCGTAACATAATGTTGAGAGGTGCGGGGTATCATAGTGTTCCTGTATATGCTCCCGCAGGGAGCAGAGTTGCTCATAGGTCCGCCGTCGTGATCCAGCTCTGCAGCGAAGCCACTCCTCGTGCGCGCAGGAGCCAAATGCCGCGCGGTGTTCCGCCTTTTTCTCTAGCGGTCGCGAGCTACAAGCGCCAATTGTTCGCAGGCGCTTAGCAAAGGGCACTTCTTAATACAGGCTACGCTCGAACGAGTCATTCGTGCAGTCGGAGGAGGTGGGCTTCGAACCAACCGAAACTTTGTATGTACCTCTGTAAACACGCATATACAAACACACACATGAACGTACAAATAGGGGGTAGGACCACCTTCGATTCCCCAAAATAAAATACTCCCGTGGCTCGAACAGCTCCAAAGTTCGCTCGCAAACGCGCAGTACGTTGCCACAAAAGGCGGCGCAATGATTTTCAGCATGCATATGAAGTTGTCTTATCACTGTCAGAAAGCAAGAAATGTTTTAAAGAGTGTTTAAAACTTCACACACGTAAGGTGGACACTTAGCGCATTTTGGCTGCCGAAACCAGCCGATTAATGACCGTCGCCAAGAGAGCTATCGTGCCTGCAGTTATGTCAGTGACCGTTAACAGAGCGTCATTTATCACTAACCATCGTTCACAACAGCTGCACGTTTTCGATACATGCGGTGCAGACACAGATTTAAGCGCATTTCAAATGTTCACATGCGCACATTTTAAGCAAAGCTTACTTTTACGATTCATTCATACCGCAGACTAATCAGCTATATAGTAGCAGCAAATCTACAAGTAGAAAAAGATTCAAGATGCAAGAGCTTCTAGATCAAATTTATTTCATACAAGGGAATGCATGAACGGCTGCTGGCAGCAGGCCAAGTGTGCTGGTTCTTGGAACCTTGGGGGCAGAATTCAAGGAAACTGGAAAGGCAACAAGCTATTAAGAGTAACAACAGGTTATTTTTTTGCACTAATCACATCAATACGGCAAACTTGCAGAGTAATTATTCACAGTGCAGACTGTAATCTGACAACACATTTTTCTTGGTCTCTTACCACTCGGAGAAAAGCCAGTAGTTGAAGACACTGTATCAAATCAATGAAATCACTGAAGCAGGTTTTGGCCAAAAAGCCAGGTTACAAAGCTTTGTGACCTATCGCATTAGAGGCAAGGAAGTTTTACGTCATTGAACAGTGCATTCACGCCACTCCCGCCCACAGGAAACATCATTCACCAAAGCACAACGTAGATTTCTAGCGTGTTTAAATGAACGACAAGTTTTTGTTCCACTGGCTGATACATGATGCTCACAAGCTAGCACACATACAATTGCGGCTTAGCTTCTATGGCAGCAATTAGTTAACAAAATAAATAAGCCTGTGCACTTCAGGACAATAAATTGACTAGAATCAATTTTACTGTTCTCAATACTTCACACGGAGAAGGAATATATTACAATTATCACAGCTCGAGAGCTAAATATGCATATGCCAACTTAGCACCCGTTTTATCCTTGTTCCCTTGTATGCTTTCTGCAAAGATGTCCTAGCTCTTCAGAAATTGCGGTTGACGAGGGAGGTACATATTATTAATTTCAATTTTAAACTCTGAAGGGTGCATTCAAAGTCAAGAAGCCCAGACTTGTTAGCAACAACACTCTCACTATAGTATCAGTGTGTCTCCAGCTAGTTTGCTTGGCTGAAGCATTTACTCCTATGGCTGACTTCCGTGAGGTTTGTGCAGTGTGGTGCGCTGCACCCCGTCATACTGGAATACAAGTGCCAGTACGATGTGTTTCGTATCACTTCACCAAGGTCCTTGACTTCACATCGTCGAATACCGTACCTGAAACCCGCAGCTGCTCCTCTCAACGCACGATCGACGGTCCGCTGATTGCAATGACGGAAACGACGAGTTCGCACGAGTCGGCGATGCGCCCGTAAAGTTGGCTTCGCAGCGGCGCGGATCATTTGACGTCATTTTTCGCGCTCGGCCAATAGCGGTGCGAGCGGCGCCGGAAAAGGTATGCGCAACTCTGCTCCCTGCGGGAGCATATACAGGAACACTAGGGTATCACGGCTGGAAACGGAGCTCCGTAGTGGACCTCGCATCACCGTCCGCATCACGAATGACTGTTAGCACTTGGGATCAACGTTGTTACCGCCTCCTACGTCCCCCTCGCATGCTACGGCCCTGACCCAAGGATCCTGGAACTTTCTGCGGGACCGATGGCGCCGACGTTGAAGAGTGGGTGGCCATGTACGAGCGCGTGAGTGGAATCAACAGATGGAACCTACGCTTATACTAGCTATAACCTGTTCCACCTAAGAGGCACGGCAAAAGTGTGGTACGAAAATCACGAAGAGGAGCTAACCAGCTGGGACCAATGCAAAGAGAAATTGACAGAGTTGTTTGGCAAAGCAACCTGCCGTAATATTGCCGCAATGCCGGAATTGGCCTCCCGTGCCCAATCCCCGTCAGAGTCTTAAATCCAGGACGTGCTGACCACGACATGACAGAAGCTGAGAAGGTCGGGGACATGCTTAAGGGCATTGCTGGCGACGCGTTTAATCTGCTCATGTGCAAGAGCTGCTCCACTGTTGATGCAATCATTAAAGAGCGCCGACTATTCGAGCAGGCCGAAAGCCGACGCGTCTTGCAACCATTCGCCAGATTTCCCAATACTATCGCAACGTGGACGTGTGAAGATCAACCCACACAGCAACATGCGTCGCAATCAGAGGACGTGGTGCGAATCATTAGACGTTGTGGGCTCACTCTACGTCTCCCCGCACGGCGTCGCCAAGTGGCCCCCGAGAGGGGGAGCTTCACGATGCAACAAGACGGCGAACGGCGATAGACCCGCCACAGGTTCGAGCACCGAGCCGAAAAGCCTGACCGGCTCTGGCCGTACGTAAGGGTGCCCTCCCAGGAACACGAGACATCCAGCATAGTTAATGCGTTTATTGATTACAATATGGCCAGCACGTACCAAACAGCACCCTAACACACGGAGCACAGTCGGTGCCCACGGCCCCCGATGGCGGGGGAAGGAAGGTTCCAATTGAAGCCGCTTCAAAATCCCTCGCTATCGATCCTTAAGCGCACGCTCCTCAAGCTTACATGTCACTCCTTGGGTTAGTTCTCATGCTCAACTATTTCAAATTCGATTTTATTTACTACCTCGAAAGGAGTCAAGACGCGTTCTTCGGTTCCCGCATTTTCCCAGCTTTTCTCGTATTTAATCGTCGCGAGCAAATTTTTATTTGTGCACAGCTTTTCCGTGAAGTTGTAAGGACCACGTGGATACCCTTTTTGCCACAGTGAGTGACTTTTCACCATTTTAAGGACATTCCTGTGCATCCGTTGGCGGCGTCTAACGAGCACTTCAGAGACCACGCCTTGGCCTCCGGGGCGGCTCAGTGCCACTCGTCCGCTACCATCATAGAATATCAAGAGTAGAGGGAGAAAATATTCTCCCGGAGGAAGTCACTCAAGAGCAGGGATGGCAAACCGCAGGTGCTAGAAGAGCTGGCGCCAAATCGCGGGAAGCTAACCCGAACGCCATGGCAACGCCTTTGGCTCCCCATAGCTACAAGTCTAGCGGCGCAGCGCTGAAGCCCAAGATTACTAGGGCAAGCCGAATGCCTGTTCTTCCCAAAGAAGACACGAAGATCGTTATTAGACCAAGAGGTGGGCTGAATATTTCCAAAATTGGAGCGGCCACGATGGCTGACGCAATACTTGCAGCCTCCGGCATCAGCCAGCACGAGCTCACACAAGACACTCTGTGCCCGAACTTACAGCAAAACATCATGGTGGCCAGCAATCTCAGACGGGAGAATGCCCATCGATATGCCCGCATCAAGCAAATCCGAATCACAGGCAAGATCCACGAATTCTGCGCGTACGAGACAGCCCCGCACTCCACGTGCAAGGGAGTCATATGTGGCATACCGTTACAAGACGACCCTGCGATGGTGGATGGCAAGATTGTTAACCAGAACGACCCTCTTGCACTAGCAGCCAAGAGAATCGCTCAGACTGGGACCATCATCATCGCCTTTGACGGGCAGCGGGTACCGAATTTTGTCAGGTACAGAACGCTCCTGATGAAATGTTCCTATATCGAAAGCAAGTGGACGTATGCCATGCCTGCGGAAAACTCGGGCATCGCGCCGATGTATGTCCAACACCGAGCGACGTCACCTGTCGGGGATGCAGCCTGCCAAATCCTGATGAGCAGCATCAATGCACCCCAAAATGAAAGATCTGCGGTGGTCCGCACCTTACAGCCGGTAAAGAGTGTGCGCATAGATTCAAGACGCCGTACATTGTTCGCCGACGACGCTTCGAGCGTGCCAGGCAGCAAGAGCAGCTCCCCACGCCGTCGATCGTTCGATCCTCCGATCCGCAAGCCTCATCCAGCACCAACCTTAGGGGCAGAAGTCGCTTGCACTCGAGGAGCCGCTCTACAAGTCGACGGGGCTCCAGAAGTCGCTCTACCTCGAGATCGTGACTCACATCGCCTTCTCCAGCGCGCTCCAGCTCCAGAAGCTGCTCCAAGTCCCGTACTGGGAGCGACTCATCCAACAGCTCACGTTCGAAGACCCCGAACGGCGGTAAAGGCAAGTCCTTTCTAACGTGGGCCGATAGGGCCCGTGGCAACCAAACGCAGGCGTCCAACTCTCAAGACTCACACGGCCTGCGTCTTACGAATGAGCTCGAAGAGCTGAGCCATGCCAATGATAGTCTTAGAAAGGAAAACGCACTGTTCAAGCAGGAAATCAGTCGGCTAGCCACCGAGATGGCAGAAATACGAAGATTGGCGCTCACACAGCCAGCTTCTCAGCCTGCCGCACGCTCTTCGGCCATGGACACAGTGGAGGCCCCTCCCAAGACGGTTGCAGTGAAGCGGCGTGCCCTGGATGACTCAAGGGGTGACGAGATGGTAGAACTCCTGTCTGATGTCAAGAACGCCATCTCCAACATACAGACAGGTCTTTCTCACGTACAAGAAATGATCACGCACCCTCAGCTGGGCCTGGTCGCCCTCAGCGCTAGAATACTTAGGCTGGAGGGGACCAGCCACGGATCTTTGCCAAGCACATCTACAGCACAAGTCCCAAAGTTGCACAGCGTCATTGCCTCACCGACGGAGGGTGCCATTATTAATGCGGCACTTTCGCAACTCATTCCCAAGCCCAAACATGGATAACGCAACTAACGTCATAACAATGTGGCAGTGGAATTGCGCAGGGTTCGTCAGCAAACGGGCGACCCTGCGACAATACCTAAAGAGCGTAAAGGACAAACCCCAAGTAATCGCCTTGCAAGAAACGATCACATCATCACCTATCAAGCTCCCCGGTTTCCTTACGGTGGCTTCCACTGAAGGAGGAAGGCGGGTCCCCATCCTGGTCAGTAAAAAGTTCACGTGCCTTCAGCGAGACCTTGGTCCCGCGGACAATGGCATTGAGTACATCATGGCCGAACTCCTTGTCGACCCCCCTACGCAGCGCTTAAGAAGAAACAGCATCTTCATACTGAATGTTTACTGCAGACCCAGCGTTCACAGAGCCAGGCCTGGTGGTATTCTCAAGAAGGCCGTGCATTTGGCCAGCTGTCAGCCTCTAGTCGTCATGGGGGATTTTAATGCTCAGCATCAGGCGTGGGGCTATTGTACCAATACGAAGAAGGATAGAGACATATGGGACGCGGCAACGGAGGAAGATCTTACGCTGATAACCGATAAAGACTTTCCAACCAGGAGAGGGAACTCGGTGTGCCGAGATACGACTCCGGATCATACCTTTGTCAAGAACCTGGAAAACGTCAAGTGGACCAACGCAGCCATGGACCTCGGTAGGGATCATTGCATCATCGAAGCTGTGATCAAGGCTGCCCGTAACAAAACGAGGACCTTTAGGTTCACTGACTGGGACTTGTTCCGAGCCAACCACTCCGAGCGCGTCCTTAACGATGATATGGACCTAGACTCTTGGGGCGACGAGATAAAGAAGGATGCGGCTAGAGCCACCAAGGAGGTGACAACCGATCTGGAGGTGGACAGGATGGACAGTAGGCTGGCGCATGTATTGGAAGCCAAGCAGGCACTGCTGGCGAGATGGAAGACTCAGCGCCATAACAGAAGACTACGCAAGAAAATTTCCGATATAAACAAGATGATAGAGGCTCATTGCAAGGTGCTATGCAAGCAGCAATGGGACGAGCTGTGCGACTCGGTGGAGGGCCAGCTCAAGAACGGTAAAAGCTGGGGTCTCCTTAGGCACCTACTGCACGATGGCAACACCAAGTCCAACAAGAAGAGAGCTTTGGCGAAAGCTGTCCATTTGGCCACCGACTCGACTCCAGATGAGGCAGTCACGGAGCACCTCATAGACAAGTACCTGGCGGCCACGGACGATCCGGTGCCCCCCCAGTTTCCCGAGTACGATGGGCGTGGCGTACCATCTATGGACGAGGATTTTACCGTGGCTGAGGTCAAGCGAGTTCTCGCATCCCTCAACGGCACATCTGCCCCTGGGCCCGACATGATCACCAACAAAATGCTCAAGCATCTCGACGATGCCTCAATCGAGTTTCTTACGCACAAGATGAATGATATCTGGTGCAGCGGCGTTATTCCCAAGAGCTGGAAAGCAGCCTACACAGTACTCATACCAAAGCCAGCTAAGGCTCCGAGCATCGACCATCTAAGGCCCATCTCTCTGACGTCGTGTGTTGGAAAGATTGCCGAGCACGCCATGCTTAACCGCCTCACTGACCATCTCGAGTCTAACGAATGCTATACACACAACATGGTTTGCTTTCAGTCAGGGCTTTCGACTCAGGACGCCATGAGACTGATCAAGCACCAGATCATTGACTCTACCTCCGCCGACACTAAGGCAATTCTCGGCTTGGATCTGGAAAAGGCTTTTGACAACATATCGCACGCCTTCATTCGCAGAGCCTGACAGAGTGTAACGTCGGCAAACGGGCGTACAATTTCGTGCGCTCCTTCCTTTCCTCAAGGTCCACTAGACTCAAGATAGACAAGTTTTTGACCCACGAAATATAGCTTCGGCCAAAGGGAACACCTCAGGGGGCGATGATCTCCCTGACGCTGTTCAACATCTCCCTGATCAACCTGTCGAGGGCCTTGAACAAAATCCCAAACATTAACCACACGATCTACGCGGATGACATCACCATCTGGTGCTCCAGTGGATGTGAAGGGCAGGTCGAGGGTGCTTTGCAAGAGGTCATCGATGTGACGGAGCGGTATCTTATCCCCACCGGGCTAAGGTGCTCGCCCGCTAAATCCGAGCTCTTGCTCTACAAGAAGAGGCCCAGAGGCGGTTCACACCGGTACTGGAAGCCAGCAACAGAGAGCCACATTACATTATTCACCGGTAAGGGCTCCCCAGTTCCGCGGGTAGACACTATCAGGGTCCTAGGAATGTTTATCGAGTCGAACGGGGCCAATGGAGCCGCCCTCAAACGCATTTGTTCCAAGACCGAAAGCGCCCTCGGCCTTATCCGAAGAATCGCCAACAGGTACCGCGGAATAAAGGAAGACAATCTGATCCGGATTATTCACGCCTTCGTGCTATGCCACCTCGCTTATTCAGGGGCTATGCTCAACTGGCTCGTATCGGAGCGCAACAAGATCAATACCCTAATCAGAAGAGTCTTCAAGCTTGCCTTCGGCGTTCCCATCCGAACGCACACAAAAGACCTCCTCAATTTGGGAATTCACAACACGTTCGAAGAAATCGTTGAAGCCCAAGAATTTTCCCAGTTTGTCAGACTCTCCGGTACCCCAGCGGGTCGAGCCATACTTGGCAAGCCGGGACGTAAACCCACGGTCGTCAGTCTCGACGCTGTGAAGCTGTCCAGCGACGTAAGGTCCAAGATTTACATACACCGGATGCCACGAAATATGCATCCCACCTACACCGAAGGACGAAGACGAGCCAGGGGTAAAGCTCTGCTCGCCAGTGCCCGCTTGAACAAGGACCGAACATGCTTCGTAGACGCTGCTTCGTACGTTCAAGAAGAGGCCTTCTCTTCAGTGGTCATCGACTGTGATTCTAAAATCCTTAGCTGCGCTACCGTTCGCACTTCTAATTCCAGCGTTGCAGAGCAGGTTGCTATTGCTCTTGCATTGATGGACAGTGTACATGACACGATTTATTCGGATTCCAAGGCTGCTGTCAGGGCCTTTCAGATGGGAATGGTGGCTCCCCAGGCCCTACGTATCATCCAAAGTGCCAAAGACATGAAGTATCACTTTTTGGCCTGGTTCCCTGCGCACCTTAGAACCATTGAGGGTGCCTCGATCAACCCCAACGAGGAGGCGCACTCGGCTGCATGAGGTTTGACTGACCGTGCGCTGGGCAACGCGTCGTCTCTTGGGCGACCCGAGCCTCTCTGCTCGTACAACGAAATCTGCAAATATAGTTATCTGTCAAGAAGACTCCTACCTTCGCCGCACTCCTCGCTGTGCAGGGCCCAGGCAGTCACTCTCAGACTTCTGCAAACAAGCACTTACCCGAGCCCCGCAGCGCTGCACACAATGTACCCCGAACGGTTCCCAAGCCCGGACTGCCCTCTGTGTGGTGATTATGCGGACTTCGAACATGTCCTGTGGGGCTGCGCCTCTGCCGGTCCCCCTTTCACTCAAGACGAAATGATGAAGCTAATTAGGGCCCAGGATCAGACCTCTCCAATCCTGGCAGTCCATAGGGCTCGCGAGAGGGCCGTCAGGTTTCACCTGATGGTCCCCAAGTGGGCCTAGCCAGGTGACGTGGAGTTTGCTTACGTCTATAGTGGACCAAATAAAGTTGTTTCACTCACTCACTCACTCACTCACTCACTACCTCGAAACTTTTGGCACTGTTAGGAATAGCCTACCGAGGTGGCAACATGCAAGTTTTCGCAGCCAGCTGCAGCTGCGAGCATGGCGAGCTTCCCCGAAGATACCATGGAAGCCTTCAACACCCGCCGCGGTGACTCGTTTCGTAGGGACCACGAGATGGCGCGTCAACAACCCCTCGGTGCCGCTATGACTAAACGCGATCGGCGGACCAACTATTGTTAGGGAAATTGCCAACGCCTTCACGGTTCGACTGAAGCAGGGGGATTTCCTGGAAGGACATGCGGTGCCTTTTCACGGGCCTTTGAAGACGCCAGACAATGGACAGCGGCGGAGGCCATTGTGCGAGGTCCACTCGAATTTAGAGGCGCCGGATGGAGTCAGGCGTGACCACCTTACTACGAGGACGCGCTCAACTCGGGTTCTGAGAAACCAGAGTGCGTGAGCCCTCCTCCTCCAGGTCGTGAGCCCTCCTCCTCCAAGTGTGTGAGCCCTCCTCCTCCAAGTTGGGTCGACTACGCCCCAACGACTATGGACAGTCCGATTGGAGAGCCGTTTCCCTCACCAAGGGATCTAGGGAACGCGAAGTGTACATAACCAGCTGTTGTCGGCGGCTAGAGTGTGCTCATGCTCGTCTGTGCTCGTAAATGTACTCGTGATCGTACTCGTGAGCTGTGTGCTCGTATGCTGAATGCTTCGTTTTGCGTGCTCCATTGGAGAGTCACGCTAGACTGCGTAAATATATCACTTGTTTAAAATGTAGATACTGCTAATAAACCCTGTTCACCTAGTTCCTCCCAAATTCCTCTCTACGACCTCCGAACCTTACCGATGGTGGCAGCAGCGAGATCGTCCGACAACTCCTACAACTGGTAACAGCGGTGGGATCGTCCGACAAAGCTTACATCTGGATGGCAGCGGTGACATCGGCCTACGGCTCCTAGATCAGCCTACGACTCGGAGACAGCAACGGCAGCTCACGGACTTTGGCACATGGTGACCGACCGGTATCCCGATCAAGTTGGAGGCGACTTGGGATTGACCACCTCTTGCAAATGACTGGATAGGGCAGAGAAGGACTGGTGATATGGTGCTGTTTCGGTGGGTAAGCGTTTGGTTTTGGCTGTAAGATTTACCAGGCTTTAATTCCTCTGTGTTTGTGGATTTGATTCGTTGGGGATCTATTGCTTGTATTTTGATTTGCGTGGGTATCGCAGCAAGTATTGTGTGACAGCAGAGCCAAAGCTTAAAGTAGCGACCATGGTCCTATTGTGTTTGATGGTAGCTGACCTGTTGTGGTTGTGTGAAGAGCTCGAGGTAGACGTAGAGAAGGACTTGACGGAATCAGAGATTCGTAAGAGCATTCTGCAAAGTGACAATGATTTGAAATTCAGAGAACTAAGGGGTAAACGAATTCTAAGCAAAAAACGGGAACAGGAATCAATTAAGAAAGAACGCCAAGATCGCAAACGAAAACGCCAAGAGCGTGAGCAAAAACGGCAAGAGGTTCAAAAAGAAATGGCAGCAGTGAACAAACAGAAACAAGATTTGCCGCAGTTAAACGCACCAAGTCCACAGCCGCTTGAGAAATCTGTAGGTTGGACGCAGCGAAAGTAGGAAGTTGATAGCAGGTTTTGGTCGAAAGCCGAAGAAAGTAGTAGAACCTGTGAGAGTAGCAGCACGTTCATAGGTGAACTCAAAGTGCTAGCAGCTAACGATGCCTTAGTGGCAGCAGAGGCCGTTAAAGGCCAGAGTGAGAGTGACGAGGTGCTGTGCCAACAGAGTACTGTAGAGACGGCTAGGCCAGCTGCGAATGAACTGGCACAGTTACCGCGTGTGTGCGTCGCTTGTAATGTTAACAAGGTCGTTAACGAAGTAGAGAGTAATGCTGACCCGACAGACACGAACACCCATGTCGAGTGAGATCTGCGTGCCGAAGTGAATTGCCAGCTGGACGATGCAGTTGAGGGTACTTCTCAGGATTGCGAGCTGCGTAGCTCAAGAGAAGACAACTGCATTGTTCAGGGATTGGTGCAGCTCTCCGCCAGTCCAGATAGCCAAGAAAGGGATGGTTTAGTGAAGAATCATTCGGACAGTGCGGGTGAGACAGCGATCGAGACCGACGAGCTGTGTGTCGATGCACAGCGTGAGCCGGGCAATGCAGTAGAGGGCCGTTCGCAAGAGTGCGAGTTGCATAGCTCGAGTAAAGACTGCTGCATTGTTCCAGAGTCGGTTGAGCTGTCCCCCAGTCGAGGCAGAGAGAGCGTAGATTTAAATGAAAAGCACTCAGACTATGCGGGTAGGAGAGTGATCCGGGCCGACGAGATCTGTACCGGCCAGCACGAGGCACGCGAAAGCGGCATGAAAGATAGTTCGAGGAAAAAGCGCCGCAGAAAGAAGCGCCGTAAAGACCGAAAGGCGGTAAATAATGTAGCGCAGCCAAAGTCGGCGACAGGCGCAAAAAGGCAGGGCGCGAAGAAAAGAAAGGTACTGTCGTCGTTGACGATGTTGGCGCATCAAAGACGTTCGAGCCATCAGTCAAAAAAGAGACCGAGAAGCATGTTCTGCACGGACGTGGACAAAGGGCACTGGGCTGTTAAGTTCCTCGTCGTTCCGCCGTTCTTTTCGAAGTGCAGCATGTAGGGCGAAGGAGCGCAAGGTGGCAAGACGAGACGGGGTGATAGGGAGTCGCGACGTGGTCAGTCGATTTAGTGATGAAAGCGTGGCGCTAGGATGCCAATTGGCAGGCGGCTGTAACGTCTTGAAGGAGCTGATAGTGCGTCGGTCCTTTTGTTGTTCCTGGGCAGCCAGAACAGCTTTCAAACCGCGACCACCTCGAGTACGGCTCAAAAGTATGAGTCAGTCGAAGATGTTTGGAACGGGAGGCCAAGAGAGCTTCCGTAGAAGTAAAGCTTGTTGTTTTGTTTTATTTTTGAGCACTTGGAAATTTTCGCGATTTGAGACTTGGATTTCTTTCAATGTGTAAGGTATGAGCTTTGTTTGTGTTTTCGTTTGAGAAGCTCCGAGGTTTGAAAGGGCTGTTTTATGTAAACATATAGTCTCGCGAGGTGTTAATTAATGAGTAGATAGGCTTTCTTTTTCTTGTGAGTAACCTGAAGGTCAAGATAATTGTTGAGAGGCCTATGGTAACGCGCATGTGTATTAATTACCCTCCTTATTTTATAAGTGTTTTGAATTTTCTAAACTGCTGGTGCTCATTAAAGTTCACACTCTCTCTCTCTCTCTCTCTAAGGTTAAGCGCGTAGATTTTCAGTTAGTGCATCATTTGTACTGGGAAGAGCTCTTAGGTCCATTAGCGTGTGTCCTGTGGGGACGGAAGAAAGCAGATTGTTAATGACTGGGTTGCTCGTTTGTGTTAAGGGCAGCCGTATTCTGACTTCTCTAGTACGCGTGCGTAGAACTAGTTAGAAGACACATTTGCTTAAGGTCTCTGCGGAGTGCGTAAGTTGCGCAAGTTTAGTTGTTCGTTTAAGTTACGTGCCCTGTATGGACTAAAGGAACAAATGTGAGTAGGAGGAGGAGAAACATTTATTAAAAAAAAGAAAGGACAAGCAGGTGTCTTTCTGCTTGTGCGGGAGGCGCCCTTAGTCCTGGGCTCCTGCGGCTCTTGCTGTCTCCCGGGCCCGCCGCACCAGTTGCTGCTGGTTACGAGGGTCCGAACTAGTCAGCACGGCCTCCCACTGCTCGGGTGTGGGGTTGGGTCACGTTGGGGCACGCCCATGTGGTGTGATGTAGGGAGGCGTAATCATTACAAAGGGGACATTTGTATGAATATAGTGTAGGGTGTATTGCGTGTAGTCTGCTTAAATGGGGGTATGTGTTGGTTTGTAGTTGTCGCCATGTTACGGCGTCTTCACGTGAGAGGGTCTTGTGTGGAGGTGGGTATTGTCGTCTGTTCAATCTGTGGTGTTGTAGTACGGCGTTGTATTGTAAAGGTACGGGCTCCGTGGATGCGGCCGTATCCCTCTCTTGTGGCGCCCGGGAGGCATAAGCTCGGGCTACAGCGTGCGCACGGTGATTTCCACGGAGGGACTCGTGTCCTGGAATCCACACTATTTCAACGTCCCGGAATTGGGAGGCTTGTTTCAGGAGTCGGTGGGCGATTGAAGATATTGACACGTGTACTTATGTTTATCGGGCAACCACGTTTCGCCGCTTAACAACTGTAATCGCAGAGCGAGGGACGCGCCTGCATGTATCCGACGTTTCTGGAAAGTTATCGACGCTTCTATCCGCGTGTCTGTTGTCGCCGAACCTTGTGCTATCAGATTTCATCGCGTGACACGAATGGTGTAGAACTTTGTGGAAGACACGCGGGTCCCATCAGTTAATCTGGAACATTCGACGACTGATCTATAAAAGCCGACGCGCTTGACTCGCTGATCAGTTTTTCCGACGATCGCCGACCGTGTTCGCCGCTATCGTTGTGCTTTAAGTGTAGCCTGTTTTGTGGGCACAGGTTCGCCCAATAAAAGCTAGTTTTGTATTCCACCGTACTGTTTCTTTCTTCACCGTCACTACCACGTGACATCTGGTGGAGGTGCTGGTGCGTTCATGTACCGAACGCCCCCGCAAAGCCGCGATCCAAGCCCGAAGCCCGAGGACAAAACCGACACCGCCCAAGACCAGCGTGCTAGCCGCAGACTGCAAGGACTGCCCCCAGAGCACGGACTTCTACCTGAGGCGACAAAGAAGATCGTGGTCAAGACAACCTCAATGGCTGCCCCAGCGTCCCCCGTTATCTTACAACAACCCCGGGACCCACCGACCTTCCATGGAGCAGCGACTGAAGACCCGGAATCCTGGCTGGAGACCTACGAGCGAATCGCGACATTCAACAACTGGGACTCCGACGACAAGCTGCGGCATGTCTACTTCGCCTTAGAAGACGCCGCCAGAACGTGGTTTGAGAACCGGGAGTCGACCTTAACGACATGGGACCTCTTCCGTAGCGGCTTCCTGCGCACCTTTACGAGCGTCGTGCGCAAGGAAAGGGCCGAAGCCATGCTGGACGCCCGAGTGCAGCTACCGAACGAGAACGTTGCTATCTTCACGGAAGAAATGAAACGTCTCTTCCGCCACGCCGACCCGGATATGCCCGAAGAGAAGAAAGTCCGCCTTCTCATGCGTGGTGTGAAGGAAGACCTTTTCGGCGCAATGGTACGAAGCCCACCGAAGACCGTAGAAGAGTTCCTTCGCGATGCAACCAGCATTGAGAAGACACTCGAAATGCGGAACCGGCAATTCAACCGCCGTACGAGCTCTACCCACTACGCAGGAATTCAATCACTGGCCACAGACGATCTGCGCGAGACCATCAGGGCCATTGTGCGCGAAGAACTGCGCAAGGTCTTGCCTTCGTCGCAGCCTCAAGTGGCCTCGATCGCCGACATCGTAAAAGAAGAGGTGCACCGATGCCTTGGAGTTCCTGAGGTGGAACCAGAATCACCGCAGCCGGAGGCAATGACCTACGCCGCCGCCGTCGCCCGCCGTCAAGGCCCCCCTGCGCGACCGCGCCAGGGTCCTGCAACGCCGCAATTCCGTCGTCCGCCGCCGCCGCCGCAGCCAGCACGCCAATGCGTCGCCCAGCGCACCTACGCGAGGAAGACGGACATTTGGCGAGCCCCCGACCACCGCCCGCTCTGCTATCACTGCGGAGAAGCCGGCCATGTGTACCGCCGATGCCCATACCGCGACCTGGGACTGAGAGGGTTCGCCGTCAACGCGCCGCGTCCACAGCTTGGCGAGCGCCCACGTGAAATCGCCGATTACCTAGCCGCCACTCAGCGGAACTCTCGACGACCATCCCGTTCACCGTCACCAGGCCGCTACCTGTCACCGCAGCGCCGACCGTACACTGGCCCAGCCCGGGGCCGGTCAGCGAGCGCATATCCGGAAAACTAAAAGCAGCAACCGATGGAGGTGCGGTTGCTGTTCGTCGAACTGACGAAGATCCTCCGCCGCCGACGAAGACGACGAAGAAACGATCTCGACGACATAACAACGACACGCCGCCGTCCCGACGAAGTCAAGAAGGCGAGACTACACCGACGAACGACGACTTGACGACGCGACGTTTCAACTTCAGTTCAACACGACGCAGCCGTGATCCGACGCCACGACCTAACTGCAACGCCAGACAAAGAACCACCGACCTCGACGTGCTTCTCGACGGCCACGCAGTCACTGCCTTAGTGGACACAGGGGCCGATTACTCTGTAATGAGTGGACACATCGCCGCCCAGCTGAAGAAAGTTAAGACTACGTGGGAAGGCCCTCAAATTCGCACCGCTGGAGGACACCTGATTACGCCGACTGGAATCTGCACGGCAAGGATAACCATTCATGACCGGACTTACCCTGCCACCTTCGTTATCCTCCAACAGTGTTCTCGAGACGTCATTCTCGGTATGGACTTCCTGAACCAACACGGCGCAGTCATCGACCTGAAGTCGAAGTCAATAACGCTGTCGGAAGATAAAGCGATACCGCCGGAGAGCCCTCGTAGTCACCACGCCTTGAGTGTGCTCGAAGACCAGGTGAGCATCCCGCCCCGCTCCAGCATTGTTATTTCGGTCGGCACCGAAATACCCGCTGACATAGAAGGTGTCATCGAAGGCGACCAACGCCTCCTGCTAGACCGTGAAATTTGCGTCGCAAGAGGGATCGCTCGACTGCATGGAGGGAAAACTGAAGTGTTGCTGACAAACTTCAGCCCGGAGTTCAAGCACATCAACAAGGGCACGACGATCGCGTACATCGAGGAAATTGTGGAAACCAGTAATGCGTTTGTCCTCTCGGATTCCGCCACATCTACCCCGACGACCACGGTTCCCGAACCAGACTACGACATTAATCCAAGTCTCCCAGTGATTAAGCAACAGCAGCTCAGAAGTCTGCTCCGACGATACAAAGACTGCTTTTCGACGACATGGAGGATTCGACAAACACCAGTCGCCAAGCATCGCATAATCACCGAGGAGTACGCTCGACCACTCCGCCAAAGCCCTTACCGAGTTTCGCCGCGAGAACGCGAAGCTATAAGAGAACAAGTCGACGAAATGCTGCGCGACGACATCATCCAGCCGTCGAAAAGCCCGTGGGCATCCCCTGTTGTCCTGGTGAAGAAAAAGGACGGAACCCTACGTTTCTGCGTCGATTATCCTCGTCTGAACAAGATTACGAAGAAGGACGTATACCCCCTTCCACGGATAGACGACGCATTGGATCGGCTCTGCAACGCTAAGTACTTCTCCTCGATGGACCTCAAGTCTGGCTATTGGCAAATAGAAGTCGACGAAAGAGATCGCGAAAAGACCGCCTTCATCACCCCAGACGGCCTCTACGAGTTCAAGGTTATGCCATTTGGACTGTGCTCGGCGCCTGCAACGTTCCAGCGCGTGATGGACACGGTTTTAGCGGGATTGAAATGGCAGACCTGTCTCGTTTACTTGGATGACGTCGTTGTATTCGCCGGAAATTTCGACGATCACCTTAGGCGGCTTGCCACAGTACTAGAGGCCATCAAGTCATCAGGGCTCACTCTGAAGCCAGAAAAATGCCGCTTCGCTTACGACGAGCTTCTGTTCCTAGGCCACGTCATCAGTAAATCCGGAGTACGCCCCGACCCGCAGAAAACAGCTGCCATCGCAAAGTTACCGCAGCCCACCGACAAGAAGGCAGTGCGTAGATTCCTTGGCATGTGTGCCTACTACAGGCGCTTTGTCAAGGACTTTTCACGCATCGCCGAGCCGTTGACACGTCTAACTAAATGTGATGTTGAGTTCAAGTGGGAAACGCCGCAGGCCGACGCATTTGAAGAACTCAAACGACGCATGCAGTCGCCGCCGGTACTTGCGCACTTCGACGAGTACGCCGATACAGAAATCCATACTGACGCCAGTAGCCTAGGCCTCGGTGCCGTTCTAGTCCAGAGGAAAAACGGAGTCGAACAGGTGATATCCTACGCTAGCCGGTCGCTGTCAAAAGCGGAAGGCAACTATTCTACGACCGAAAAGGAATGCCTCGCCATCGTTTGGGCTACAGCTAAATTTCGCCCGTATCTTTATGGCAGACCATTCAAAGTCGTCAGTGACCATCACGCTTTGTGTTGGCTAGCGAGTATAAAGGATCCTTCAGGACGACTGGCGCGGTGGAGCCTCAGACTACAAGAATACGACATCACTGTAACCTACAAGTCCGGACGAAAACACTCCGATGCCGATTGCCTATCACGTGCCCCCATTGACCCGCCGCCGCAAGATGACGAAGATGACGACGCCTTTCTTGGCATGATAAGCGCAGAAGACTTCGCTGAGCAGCAACGGGCAGACCCGGAGCTAAAAGGCCTGGTGGAATATTTGGAAGGGCACACCGACGTTGTCCCCAGGGCATTTAAGCGCGGACTATCTTCCTTCACGCTTCAAAACAATCTCCTCGTGAAGAAGAACTTTTCACCAGTCCGCGCCAACTACCTTCTTGTTGTCCCGACAGGACTTCGTCCAGAAGTATTGCACGCCCTTCATGACGATCCGACCGCTGGACACCTCGGTTTTTCCCGGACACTCTCGAGGATACAACAAAAGTATTATTGGCCGCGCCTGACCGCCGACGTCGCCCATTATGTCAGAACATGCCGAGACTGTCAGCGACGTAAGACACCGCCGACAAGGCCAGCCGGATTACTACAGCCAATCGAGCCTCCTTGCCGACCATTCCAGCAGATCGGGATGGACTTGCTGGGACCCTTTCCGACGTCAACAACCGGAAATAAGTGGATCGTCGTGGCGACAGACTACCTCACTCGCTTCGCTGAAACTAAAGCACTGCCGAAAGGTAGCGCAGCTGAAGTGGCGAAATTTTTTGTCGAAAACATCCTGCTTCGACATGGCGCCCCAGAAGTCCTCATCACCGACAGAGGAACGGCCTTTACAGCGGAGCTCACCCAAGCCATTCTGAAATACAGTCAGACAAGGCACAGGAGGACCACGGCCTACCACCCGCAGACTAATGGCCTTACGGAGCGGCTGAATAAGACCCTCGCCGACATGCTAGCGATGTACGTCGACGTCGAACACAAGACCTGGGATGCCGTCCTGCCATACGTAACATTTGCTTACAACACGGCGGTGCAAGAAACAACACAGATCACACCGTTTAAGCTGGTTTACGGCAGGAACCCGACGACGACGCTCGACGCCATGCTGCCCCACGTCACTGACGAAGAGAATGTTGACGTCGCTAGCTATCTCCAGCGCGCCGAAGAAGCCCGACAGCTCGCCCGCCTACGGATCAAGAACCAACAGAAGACCGACAGCCGACACTACAACCTCCGACGACGCTTTGTTGAGTACCAGCCCGGCGACCGTGTTTGGGTATGGACCCCGATACGCCGGCGAGGACTCAGTGAGAAGCTGCTGCGACGATATTTCGGACCCTACAAGGTCATCCGACGTATTGGCGCACTAGACTATGAGGTCGTGCCAGACGGCATTTCGCACTCACAGCGGCGCCGCGCACGATCTGAAGTGGTCCACGTGGTGCGCCTTAAACCATTTTACGGACGCTGATGAACTTCCTTAGTTTATTGTTTTCTTTGCTAAGAGTGCTTTTCTTTGTTACTTTCGTTTGTTTGAAGCATCGGGTCGATGCTTTTTAAGAGGGGGGTAATGACACGTGTACTTATGTTTATCGGGCAACCACGTTTCGCCGCTTAACAACTGTAATCGCAGAGCGAGGGACGCGCCTGCATGTATCCGACGTTTCTGGAAAGTTATCGACGCTTCTATCCGCGTGTCTGTTGTCGCCGAACCTTGTGCTATCAGATTTCATCGCGTGACACGAATGGTGTAGAACTTTGTGGAAGACACGCGGGTCCCATCAGTTAATCTGGAACATTCGACGACTGATCTATAAAAGCCGACGCGCTTGACTCGCTGATCAGTTTTTCCGACGATCGCCGACCGTGTTCGCCGCTATCGTTGTGCTTTAAGTGTAGCCTGTTTTGTGGGCACAGGTTCGCCCAATAAAAGCTAGTTTTGTATTCCACCGTACTGTTTCTTTCTTCACCGTCACTACCACGTGACAATATGTTTACGTACGACGCAAGTACGCGTTCTGAATAGAGGCCACAAAGCTAGCGCGATTGCGATTACGTTTTTGTAAAGTTGGCCAGACTGTTCAGTGGCAACAGTACGTGAGATAAGTACGCCACCGAGATATGGTAAGAACAGGCTGTTAGCGAAATTAGGCTGCTTAAGTTATGTTAGGGTATTGGTGGTTGAGAGCCTTCGGTTTAGTTCTGCGCAAACATTTACTCTTGTGCAGCCCGACGGTCAGGTTTGGTCGAACTCAAGGGGAACGTGAATGCTCGCTTTGGCGGCACGAAATTTCGGGGCAAATTTGGGGTTCCCAGTTGAGTGGCTTGCATTGAAATTTTGATAGGAAGCCTGGTGGTTTAACAGCTGATTTCGGGTGTTTGACCGCTGAGCGGTATTGTGTTGCCGGGATCGAATCTTCTGTGCCTGTTGTTGTGAGATGGTTGTAGGCATTCCAAGTGCGCAGGGGTTGCAGAGAGCAAAGCCATATTCTTGCTCGCCAGCCGTTCTCTCCCTGCCCAGCGGTTGTCAGCACTGGCCAGTCGACATTTTCCGGGCCATGGAAGAGCTGTTAGGAATGGCCTGCCGAGGTGGCAACATGCAAGTTTTCGCAGCCAGCTGCAGCTGCGAGCATGGCGAGCTTTCCCGAAGATACCATAAAGCCTTCAACACCCGCCGTGGTGACTCGTTTCGTAGGGACCACGAGGTGGCGCGTCAACAACCCCTCGACGCCGCTATGACTAAACGCGATCGGTGGACCAACTATTGTTAGTGAAATCGCCAACGCCTTCACGGTTCGACTGAAGCAGGGGGATTTCCTGGAAGGAGATGCCTTGCGGTGCCTTTTCATGCGGCTTTGAAGACGCCAGTCAATGGGCAGCGGCGCAGGCCACTGTGCGAGGTCCGCACAGTGGGATGTATTTCTGCCACATAACAATAATCGTCACCTGCCTTGCTTGCGTTTCCTTTCTTGAAAACACCGCGCCCGCTACTTTCCTGTCGGGAATGCTACGTCATGCTGATAACGCTCATGCCATTCGTTACTGGGAAGTACGGGGCTCGCAGCGTTAAAAAAAGAAATGTGGACAAGACAGATGACGTTTATTTTGTGTGGCAACATACAACCCAAAGGGTGTAATCTTGTTTTAAAGTCAACTCAAAAATGTTTACACCCTTTGGGGTGTATACACTTGTCGCACAGTGATACACTCTAAGAAAAGTTTACACCCTTTGAGTTTTCTACAACAGACTGGGATTACAAGGAACTGGTAGACGCCATGCAGCAGGAGATAAGCTGAACACGGCTAAAACATTGTCGAAGAGGAAAGAAGAAACCACGTAAGGGGTGGAATAAGAAAATAAACAAGCTATGAAAAAGCATAAGAAGGTATCTAGGGACCAAAGAAAAGTGAAAAAGTTGGGATTACTCGAAGAAGAGATGCTCATTAGATGGAACAAACACCGAGAAAAGAAAAGAATGGCAAGTGAGATCCTGCAAGAGAAAATTAAATGCGCTAGTGACCGTTGGGCGCATAACGTTCGCAAAAGAGACAAAGGCGCACGAAAAATATTCTTGAACCATGTAAGAGCACTCAGAGCTCCAACTAAAATTCGCAAACGGCTATAATAGATGAAGGTGGTAACCTCCACGACGGAGACAATGTGTTGCGGTGAGAGTTGTTAGTGATAACTTCGTCAAGGAAGAAAGCATAGTCAAGACAACCGGGAGCCATCAACAGAGAAGCTTGAGCTATTAAAATTTACCGTAGAAGACATTTACTGAAAAAAAGCAGAAGAAAATATCCCTAATAACACGGTAGCGGGACCAGATTAAATCGCGATACAGCTAGTGAAACAGCTGGATCCATGAGCAAGGTACAGCGGACTAGTGGCATAGAGCAAGTGATTAACACAAAGGCAATCCCGATTGAGTGGCATAAAAGCAAGATGAACAGCATCTACGAAGCCAATGGTAATAAGGACAATACGAGCTCGAACTGACCAGTTACAGTAACGTCCGTGATATATAGAATGACAATGTAAGTCATAAATAAGATTTGTCGAATTGGGTTGGAAAGAAATGATATGTTGGGGGAACTACAAAATGGGTTCAGACCAGGCAAATGCTTGGAAGATAATATTTTTGTACTAACTCAGTGCATAGAGAGTTTAAACCTCAGAATAGACGTTTATGGATAGCATTTCTAGATAATAAAGGAGCTTACGAAAACGTAGAGATGGAATCCCTGCGGGATATTCTGTAGCATGAGGGCATAGATAATTTTGGGGAGCTGCAGAGGGAGTTCTATAAGAACAACCGAGCACAAAGAGTATGGGAAGACCAAAATTGCAAAGTACTAGTGGAATTTCATAGAACTGAAACAATTAAAGATGCCCTTTGTCTCCATGGTTGTTCACGCTTTATGTTAAGGGCGACTGGATTGACTGTCTGGTATTGATTTATACTACATCCGTAATCGCAAAGGGGTGCAACAGACTGTCCCTGGGCTGATATATGCAGACGACATAGTGCTACTAGCGGACAATGCAAGGGATTTACGGAGTGGTATTCAATTGAACTAGTTAGTTCATAGCCAAGATGACTTTGAACAGCTGAAGTGAAAAAAAAAAAATAAAGGGCTAAGGAAGACCTTGTCTATCTTCGCTAGTCCTTTGTTTCTTTAGTTCAACTCTTAAAACATGTCTTAAGATTTACAGAGACGTCCGAGCATATGAGGCCATGCAATGACAAATCTGGTCCTTAAGTTTAGTGCAGAAAAAATCGGGAATTATGATCTGTAATGGAGAGACGAGTAATGAAGTGGTATCAATTCAACAGCAAGCTCATGCCCATAGCCAAGGAATATAAATACCTGGGAGTATACATAAACGAAGGAAAGACCTACTCAAGCATCCACTGAGAATCTAAAAATTGAAGGAGAAGCGAAATGCAGCAAAAATTAAAATAAGAACAACTTGGGGATACATTACGTACGAGGCGATGCGAGGAATTTGGAAAGAAGCAATGGGGCTAATGCTGTCACGTGGTAGTGACAGGGAAGAAAGAACACAGTAGCAGTACTGTGAAAGACAAAACTAGCTTTTATTGGGCGAACCTGTGCCCACAAAACAGGATACACTTGAAGCACAACGACAGCGGCGAACACAGTCGGCGATCGTCGAAAATCTGATCAGCGGGTCAAGTGCGTCGGCTTTTATAGAGCAGTCGTCGAATGTTCCAGACTAATCGTTCGGACCCGTGTGCCTTCCACAAAGTTCTACACCATTCGCGTTACGCGATGAAATCAGATAACACAAGGTTCGGCGACAACAGACAGCCAGGTAGAAGCATCGATAACTTTCCAGAAACATCGGATACATTCAGGCGCGTCCCTCGCTGTGCGATTACATTTGTTAGGCGACAAAAACTTGCCGCCCGATAAAGACAAGTACACGTGTCAATACCCCCCTCTTAAAAAAGCATCGACCCGATGCTGCAAACAAACGAAAGTAATAAGTAAGCACTCATAGCAAAGAAAAAAACAAAAACGAAAGAAGGAAAGTTTGTTAGCGTCCGTAAAATGGTTTAAGACGCACCACGTGGACCACTTCAGGTCGTGCGCGACGTCGCTGCGAATGCGAAATGCCGTCTGGCACGACCTCATAGTCCAGAGCGCCAATACGTCGGATGACCTTGTAGGGTCCGAAATAGCGTCGGAGTAGTTTCTCACTGAGTCCTCGTCGGCGTATCGGTGTCCAAACCCAAACACGGTCGCCGGGCTGGTACTCAACAAAGCGTCGTCGGAGGTTGTAGTGTCGGCTGTCGGTTCTCTGTTGGTTCTTGATCCGTAGGCGGGCGAGCTGTCGGGCTTCTTCGGCGCGCTGGAGATAGCCAGCGACGTCAACATTCTCTTCGTCAGTGACGTGGGGCAGCATGGCGTCGAGCGTCGTCGTCGGGTTCCTGCCGTAAACCAGCTTAAACGGCGTGATCTGTGTTGTTTCTTGCACCGCCGTGTTGTAAGCAAATGTTACGTACGGCAGGACGGCATCCCAGGTCTTGTGTTCGACGTCGACGTACATCGCTAGCATGTCGGCGAGGGTCTTATTCAGCCGCTCCGTAAGGCCATTCGTCTGCGGGTGGTAGGCCGTGGTCCTCCTGTGCCTTGTCTGACTGTATCTCAGAATGGCTTGGGTGAGCTCCGCTGTAAAGGCCGTTCCTCTGTCGGTGATGAGGACTTCTGGGGCGCCATGTCGAAGCAGGATGTTTTCGACAAAAAATTTCGCCACTTCGGCTGCGCTACCTTTCGGCAGTGCTTTAGTTTCAGCGAAGCGGGTGAGGTAGTCTGTCGCCACGACGATCCACTTATTTCCGGTTGTTGACGTCGGAAAGGGTCCCAGCAAGTCCATCCCGATCTGCTGGAATGGTCGGCAAGGAGGCTCGATTGGCTGTAGTAATCCGGCTGGCCTTGTCGGCGGTGTCTTACGTCGCTGACAGTCTCGGCATGTTCTGACATAATGGGCGACGTCGGCGGTCAGGCACGGCCAATAATACTTTTGTTGTATCCTCGAGAGTGTCCGGGAAAAACCGAGGTGTCCAGCGGTCGGATCGTCATGTAGGGCATGTAATACTTCTGGACGAAGTCCTGACGGGACAACAAGAAGGTAGTTGGCGCGGACTGGCGAGAAGTTCTTCTTCACGAGTAGACTGTCTTGAAGCGTGAAGGAAGATAATCCGCGCTTAAATGCCCTGGGGACAACGTCGGTGTGCCCTTCCAAATAATCGACGAGGCCTTTAAGTTCCGGGTCCGCTCGTTGTTGTTCGGCGAAGTCTTCCGCGCTTATTATTCCAAGGAAGGCGTCGTCATCCTCGTCATTTTGCGGCGGCGGGTCAATGGGGGCGCGGGATAGGCAATCGGCGTCTGAGTGTTTTCGTCCGGACTTGTATGTTACGGTGATGTCGTATTCTTGTAGTCTGAGGCTCCACCGTGCCAGCCGTCCTGAGGGATCCTTTAAATTCGCTAGCCAACACAAGGCGTGATGGTCGCTGACGACTTTGAATGGCCTGCCATATAGGTAAGGGCGAAATTTCGCTGTAGCCCAAACGATGGCGAGGCATTCCTTTTCGGTTGTAGAATAATTGCCTTCCGCTTTTGACAACGACCGGCTAGCGTAAGCTATCACGTGTTCATGTCCATCTTTTCTCTGGACCAGGACGGCGCCGAGGCCTAGGCTACTGGCGTCAGTATGGATTTCTGTATCGGCGTACTCGTCGAAGTGCGCAAGTACCGGCGGCGGCTGCATGCGTCGTTTGAGTTCTTCAAATGCGTCGGCCTGCGGCGTTTCCCACTTGAACTCAACATCACATTTAGTTAGACGTGTCAACGGCTCGGCGATGCGTGAAAAGTCCTTGACAAAGCGCCTGTAGTAGGCACACATGCCAAGGAATCTACGCACTGCCTTCTTGTCGGTGGGCTGCGGTAACTTTGCGATGGCAGCTGTTTTCTGCGGGTCGGGGCGTACTCCGGATTTACTGATGACGTGGCCTAGGAACAGAAGCTCGTCGTAAGCGAAGCGGCATTTTTCTGGCTTCAGAGTGAGCCCTGATGACTTGATGGCCTCTTGTACTGTGGCAAGCCGCCTAAGGTGATCGTCGAAATTTCCGGCGAATACAACGACGTCATCCAAGTAAACGAGACAGGTCTGCCATTTCAATCCCGCTAAAACCGTGTCCATCACGCGCTGGAACGTTGCAGGCGCCGAGCACAGTCCAAATGGCATAACCTTGAACTCGTAGAGGCCGTCTGGGGTGATGAAGGCGGTCTTTTCGCGATCTCTTTCGTCGACTTCTATTTGCCAATAGCCAGACTTGAGGTCCATCGAGGAGAAGTACTTAGCGTTGCAAAGCCGATCCAATGCGTCGTCTATCCGTGGAAGGTGGTATACGTCCTTCTTCGTGATCTTGTTCAGACGACGATAATCGACGCAGAAACGTAGGGTTCCGTCCTTTTTCTTCACCAGGACAACAGGGGATGCCCACGGGCTTTTCGACGGCTGGATGATGTCGTCGCGCAGCATTTCGTCGACTTGTTCTCTTATAGCTTCGCGTTCTCGCGGCGAAACTCGGTAAGGGCTTTGGCGGAGTGGTCGAGCGTACTCCTCGGTGATTATGCGATGCTTGGCGACTGGTGTTTGTCGAATCCTCGATGTCGTCGAAAAGCAGTGTTTGTATCGTCGGAGCAGACTTCTGAGCTGCTGTTGCTTAATCACTGGGAGACTCGGATTAATGTCGTAGTCTGGTTCGGGAACCGTGGTCGTCGGGGTAGATGTGGCGGAATCCGAGAGGACAAACGCATTACTGGTTTCCACAATTTCCTCGATGTACGCGATCGTCGTGCCCTTGTTGATGTGCTTGAACTCCGGGCTGAAGTTTGTCAGCAACACTTCAGTTTTCCCTCCATGCAGTCGAGCGATCCCTCTTGCGACGCAAATTTCACGGTCTAGCAGGAGGCGTTGGTCGCCTTCGATGACACCTTCTACGTCAGCGGGTATTTCGGTGCCGACCGAAATAACAATGCTGGAGCGGGGCGGGATGCTCACTTGGTCTTCGAGCACACTCAAGGCGTGGTGACTGCGAGGGCTCTCCGGCGGTATCGCTTTATCTTCCGACAGCGTTATTGACTTCGACTTCAGGTCGATGACTGCGCCGTGTTGGTTCAGGAAGTCCATACCGAGAATGACGTCTCGTGAACACTGTTGGAGGATAACGAAGGTGGCAGGGTAAGTCCGGTCATGAACGGTTATTCTTGCCGTGCAGATTCCAGTCGGCGTAATGAGGTGTCCTCCAGCGGTCCGAATTTGGGGGCCCTCCCATGCAGTCTTAACCTTCTTCAACTGGGCGGCGATGTGTCCACTCATTACGGAGTAATCGGCCCCTGTGTCGACTAAGGCAGTGACTGCGTGGCCGTCTAAAAGTACATCGAGGTCGGTGGTTCTTTGTCTGGCGTTGCAGTTGGGTCTTGGCGTCGGATCACGGCTGCGTCGTGTTGAACTGAAGCTGGAACGTCGCGTCGTCAAGCCGTCTTTCGTCGGTGTAGTCTTGGCTTCCTGACTTCGTCGGGTCGGCGGCATGTCGTCATTAGGTCGTCGAGATCGTTTCTTTGTCGTCTTCGTCGGCGGCGGAGGATCTTCGTCAGTTCGACGGACAGCAACCGCACCTCCATCGGTTGCTGCTTTTAGTTTTCCGGATATGGGCTCGCAGAGCGGCCCCGGGCTGGGCCGGTATATGGTCGGCGCTGCGGCGACAGGTAGCGTCCTGGTGACGGCGAACGGGACGGCCGTCGAGGGCTCCACTGAGTAGCGGCGAGGTAATCGGCGATGTCACGTGGGCGCTCGCCAAGCTGTGGACGCGGTGCGTTGACGGCGAAACCTCGCAGTCCCATCTCCCGGTACGGACATCGTCGGTAGACGTGACCCGCTTCTCCGCAGTGGTAGCAGAGCGGGCGGTGGTCAGGAGCACGCCAGATGTCCGTCTTCCTCGCGTAGGTGCGCTGGGCGACGGGTGGTCGTGCTGGCGGCGGCGGCGGTGGTCGACGGAATTGCGGCGTTACGGGGCCCTGACGCGGCCGTGGAAGGGGACCTTGACGGCGGGCGACGGCGGCGTAGCTCATCGCTTGCGGCTGAGGCTGCGGCGGTTCTGGTTGCACCTCAGGAACTCCAAGCGATCGGTGCACCTCTTCTTTTACGATGTCGGCGATCGAGGCCACTTGAGGCTGCGACGAAGGCAAGACCTTGCGCAGTTCTTCGCGCACAATGGCCCTGATGGTCTCGCGCAGATCGTCCGTGGCCAGTGACTGAACTCCGGCGTAGTTTGTCGAGGTCGTGCGGCGGTCGAATTGCCGGTTTCGCATCTCGAGTGTCTTCTCGATGCTGGTGGCCTCGCGAAGAAACTCGTCGATGGTCTTCGGTGGGCTTCGTACCATTGCGCCGAAAAGTTCTTCCTTCACACCACGCATGAGAAGGCGGACTTTCTTCTCTTCGGGCATATCCGGGTCGGCGTGGCGGAAGAGACGTTTCATTTCTTCCGTGAAGATAGCAACGTTCTCGTTCGGTAGCTGCACTCGGGCGTCCAGCATGGCTTCGGCCCTTTCCTTGCGCACGACGCTCGTAAAGGTGCGCAGGAAGCCGCTACGGAAGAGGTCCCATGTCGTTAAGGTCGACTCCCGGTTCTCAAACCACGTTCTGGCGGCGTCTTCTAAGGCGAAGTAGACATGCCGTAGCTTGTCGTCGGAGTCCCAGTTGTTGAATGTCGCGATTCGCTCGTAGGTCTCCAGCCAGGATTCCGGGTCTTCAGTCGCTGCTCCATGGAAGGTCGGTGGGTCCCGGGGTTGTTGTAAGATAACGGGGGACGCTGGGGCAGCCATCGAGGTTGTCTTGACCACGATCTTCTTTGTCGCCTCAGGAAGAAGTCCGTGCTCTGGGGGCAGTCCTTGCAGTCTGCGGCTAGCACGCTGGTCTTGGGCGGTGTCGGTTTTGTCCTCGGGCTTCGGGCTTGGATCGCGGCTTTGCGGGGGCGTTCGGTACATGAACGCACTAGCACCTCCACCAGATGTCACGTGGTAGTGACAGGGAAGAAAGAACACAGTAGCAGTACTGTGAAAGACAAAACTAGCTTTTATTGGGCGAACCTGTGCCCACAAAACAGGATACACTTGAAGCACAACGACAGCGGCGAACACAGTCGGCGATCGTCGAAAATCTGATCAGCGGGTCAAGTGCGTCGGCTTTTATAGAGCAGTCGTCGAATGTTACAGACTAATCGTTCGGACCCGTGTGCCTTCCACAAAGTTCTACACCATTCGCGTTACGCGATGAAATCAGATAACACAAGGTTCGGCGACAACAGACAGCCAGGTAGAAGCATCGATAACTTTCCAGAAACATCGGATACATTCAGGCGCGTCCCTCGCTGTGCGATTACATTTGTTAGGCGACAAAAACTTGCCGCCCGATAAAGACAAGTACACGTGTCAATACTAACGCTCACCAATGCTATTTTGTCGCTAAAATCACATACCTTGCCGACGTTGTATACATTTAACAAAAGGTCGGCAGACCGGTTGGATTTCGGGGCCTACAGTAAAATCTCAAATGAAGCAGTACAGTATTCATGGGTTGGGCATCTTTTGAAGTCAGTGAAGCGCACATCAAAATAAGTTTTGAAGAAAGACGCAGGAAAATGCATGATATGGGGGGTGGTTAGAGTGCACAAATATGTCTGTACCTCGAAAGCGTTCACATGGAATGGAGCAACAGGTCAAGAAATTTGGCAACACAGTACAAGGTAATCGAAAGTGTCAATAGACAATGACGAGTCATAAACAAGAACGTGAGAGAAACAGCTAGAGACAGTAAAATGGATGCAAAGGATCGAAAAAAAAGAAGCATGGAAATTTACAAGAATGGAAAGGAATAAATTAGAAAGGAAAATCTGTACGATAACACAGAAGACAGTGTCTTGCTATTTGAGGCCCGATCTGGTTTCGTAAGGACAAAAAAATTCCGGACCAAATATGCGCAACATGGTGAGGCTTGCGTCTGTTGCAGAAAAAATCCGTGGACAACTCAGCCCATTATATTGGAATGCGAAGGTGTTCACCCTAGTAAGACCTCTAGGTAACGTTAACCTTCCAGAAGCGCTGGGATTCAAAGCGTATGGAAACATTAAGCGGTCAGCAGTTGAGAAAATCAAGTTTAGCGTATTAGTGGAAGAAAAAAGCAGGGAAGATATTGAGAGGACCGGCGCCGATACAGGCTTAGGCAACTAAGTCTGTGTCAGGTAACTAAGCTTGTATCAGGTAACAGCACAAGGTAGCTAGATTTAGAGTTTTTAAGGAAGGTACAAAAGATAAAGGTTTAGGCAAAAGGCTCGATTTATAAGCCTGTATAGATAATCTGATTAGCTCGAACAGGGTAGGTGAATAGTTGTTACCGCACCGCTTCAAAGGGTATGTCACTAAATCATCATCATCCACCGATGACTGCTGACTGAGCGTTTAGGCACACTATCTTGTAATTTGCATTGGTACGCTGCTGTCATTATTCCAGGCTTTTAATGTATCTAAAACAAACACGCTTGACAATTCACTCCCTTCACTCATAGTTACACCCAATAAAGCAAACATAGAATGAAGCCAGGGAGAGAGTAGGGGGAATTAACTACCACATTTACTTTAAATGCAGCATAGATAAGAACACACGCACAAGCGAAAGAACTTCCACACCGTGATACGCAGACAAGTCTCGGACAACGGCACAGTGCGTGCGGGTTCCCTGTCCTCGCGGTCGGCGAGGCGCATGACGGCGGCGAACTATTGGTGACTCTTCGCAAAAGCGGTGCCGCCCGCCTGCAGCACGTCGTGCTCGACGAAAACGCGCTCATCCGTCTTGGCGGCTTTTTCTTGCTCTTGTTACGTGGCGAGCCGCTGTTTCTGCGCACCCGTCATGCCCCCCCACACGCAATCTGGCTTACGTGCTGTTTCCTTTTTCGCCATCCGCGGCTGACTCCAGCAAGCTTTTCAGAAGTTCAATCGAACACTGAGCCAACTCAACTCGAAGCCTCGTGACAGAGTTTAGCTTCTCCCGTTGCTCTAGGAGCTTCAAATATATCTCGTCACGCCGAATCTCCTTCTGTGTGGTGGCATTCTCCTCCTCTTCTCCCCGATCGTACTTGAGCGCATCGTCTGTAGCCTTACTGGAGGAATCACCCATGCACTCCTCCAGCTTTGCGGCGATCTTTTCGACCGTTCTTGCGGCACGTTCGCGGGCAGCACTTAAGCGTTCTTCTGGGCAGGACGCCATTGCCAATGATCAGGAACGGATCACGTCTTTACCACGATGGACGAAAGACGGGCAGAGCGCGAGCTCGCGGGCATTCGTTGTCGTTGTCGTCAATGTACATGGCGCATATGCCCACAGTGTGAGCATATTAGCCACGAATCTGGACAACGACGAAGTGAATTAACAATATCGAAGGTGTCACTTACGGAGAATTATACTGACATTGCAAATTCACCCGTAAACAATGAGAATTCCTGACGCAATAGCTGGATAAATGTACGGTAAGCATTTCAAGCTATTTCGCGCGGAGTCAATTGCACTACAGATTCGCTGATGCGCAAGAGAAATCTCCTTCCGAGAAGAAAAATAAGTCAGGCATCTTCCTTTGTACAGGTGGCGATCGCGATCCCCGATTGTGAATATCGAGACAATTTTTATTCCTCGTCTTAACCTGCCTTTCTTTTCTTATCGCTATAGCTTCGTTTATTCGTTGAAGTGTAGATATTCTTTTTTCTGCACGTACTTATATAAATACATGGAGAATGCTTATTTTTTATGTAAATGTGCAAAACGCATGGATCATGAGCATATAATCAGTGAAAAGAAAAAAGTATGTCTTGCGGAATTTTTCTTTCAGCTGCAGGAGGGAACATCGGGCAGAAATCTGGAAGTGGGCTTCACCCAAGAAACCTATGGCTTCGTTAGGAATTTGTACAGACAGCTCCCGTGACGTGTGAGTCACATGTATACATTTCATTTGCTCTGTATCACGTCTGTGACGCCACTACAACGGGAGACTATTTGATTGCCACTCAGTATTCGACGAAGGCAAGACAGAAAAACTGTACTCAATACCGAAACTCAACAAGAAAAACTCTTTCTGGTATATGTACCCTGTAGGCAACATTAATCAATAAAGGGCTAAAAAAGTCGCAGTTTCGCCCGAAAGGCGAAGCATCGATTGCGATAGCAAATTAGTGGACAGCTATACGAATGATGTTAGTAGTTATATCGGCCGTATAAACTTGTAAACATATGCATACTAACTAAATTAACAAGTATGTTGTCACGCACGCGCGAGAAACATGAACACATCTGATTCTATGACCGGGCATGTGCAACCAGCAAACGGAGGCCTCAGGAGAGCACCTGAGGTTATAATAAAGCAGGCGGCGCAGGATCTCCGGGGCACAAAAGAGGTATCGGGGGGATCAAAGCTGGAAGCACGGCGGCCCTTAGTGTGGGGCCGCGGAGGCCGAAACGTGCCAGGGAATGTTCGTATGAAAAATTGGCTGTCCGCGATAGCGTACAGCCCATCTTATACAACCCTGGCACGCGCAGGCTTCGGCGAGCCCCAACCCACGGACCACTCCGAGTTCTAGCTATGGTGTTGCCGTTGACGCTTTGGTGTCCTGGAGGCACCGCCAATAATGCGAAATGCTGACACGTCGTTTCAATTAATCAAAAACACGATTGTCGGCGGCGAGATAATCAATGTGGCGGCGATGGTGGCTTTGATTATTGCCCTTTCTGACGCCAAAAAGTCGGGAAAATCGGACCGTGAAGGGTTCTTGCGTCCAAAAATTCATACTTTCTTATGCATTGACTCTATGGGGCACGTTTCGAATTATCGGGCATGTCGCAAAAATCGGGCGTCCGGATAATCGGTCATTGAGTGTACACTGGCAACTCCTCTAGCCGACGACGCGGCGTCACAGACGATTTGTTACAATTCTCTGTTACTCGAGGCAGCATTACCGTGACTTTCGTTCCATCTCAATGAGATTACAGCCATTTTTCCCTGAAAGAAGCACAAACTCCCACATTTTTCTCTGAGTATTCCCAGACTATTCAAAATCCCTGAGAATTCCTGGTTTTCCCGTTTGGGAGTCACCCTGAATGAGTTTTCCCGACGCCGTTGGTAGCGATGAGAAAACAAGTTAGCCAGGTATAAAAATAGCATCGCGCAGCATAGCGACGCG
Source organism: Dermacentor albipictus (assembly GCF_038994185.2). Lineage (NCBI taxonomy): Eukaryota > Metazoa > Arthropoda > Arachnida > Ixodida > Ixodidae > Dermacentor > Dermacentor albipictus. The sequence goes on from NC_091821.1 coordinate 10,885,184, forward strand.
GCGGGAGTTGGTGGAGCCTAGCGCGGGAGAAGGAGCGAAGCGCACGCGAGCGAGGAGTGCGGAAGTTCAGTCGAGACTAATATAGAAGTAAATCAGAGAGCTGTTGGAAGATTAGCACTAGTTGCCCACGGGAAAACCACAAACGAAGCAGTACAGGGGGATATAGGCTGGGCATCGTTCGAAGCATCGGAAGCTCAGAGTAAAATCCTATAGGCCTCGAGCTCTGGTTACGCGGCGCCACTGTACCGGTACATGCAGCGCCACATGCGGCCATCCTCGGAGATTTCAGGTTGGGGGCACTACTGTTTACGGCCGCGCCGCGCACTGCGCTATGGGTGGAGATGGCGTTGACGAGTGATCGGCGTGTGTTGTTTTGCGGCTTTCTAAAGATAGAAAATATCGATGGCTACTTCAAGAAGAGCTGCTTACGCATGGGTGCGAGGTTGTACTATAGCAGGCACGTTTACGCAGTAAGAGAAGAATCGGTGAACGCAAGAGGCCCGTCGGACATCGTCGGCAAATGTGTCGCCCAGATGAAAAGCGTGGACTACGATGTGCGTCTTTAGGTGAACCAATCCTTTCTTCAAAAAAATAAATAAATAAATAAGTGCCTCAATATCGCTAACCGCTTCATTTTTTTCTTTTTTAGTTGTCAGAAAATTGAAGAAATATTTTGCACGCAAGCTGTACATGCAAAGCTGGCTGCGGAGGCTGGTGCAAGCACGCCGCGGCCATGGCAATATTCGTAAATGAATACGAATATACATCGTGCACGGATGTTCCATGCGCATGGAAGAAACCATCATCGCGTCCCAACGTCGATGTCAAAAAATCAATCAAGGAAGTCTTTTCCCGTACGGGAAGTTCGTTTTTTACTTTTTTGTGTGTGTGTGATGCGACTTTGCCGCTGATTGACGCAATCAATTTTGCAAGTCGACCTTCGCGAAAACCAATTCTGCAGATGGTGAACCCTGCAGCTCTTTTCTCGCAGTTTGCAGGTGTAAATTGTGCCATTAAGGAGCTTGAGGAGCGCAGGGACATGATCCAGGTGCCGTCGACGGCACATCTAGCAGACGACAGCTTCGACCGAGAGTTGCTAAAAAAAAACTAGATAAGGAGGGCAGCATACACAGTGCGCTAAAGGTCACTTCGACCTCTCCTTTTATTCTGAAAAGTGAAAACATGGTCTCAAAGATGCCTATCCCTGAAAAAGATTTCTACAAACAATTCGTCAAAAAAAAACATTGATCAAATATTGGAGATTGCCGAAATCACCAAGGGCCAGGCTGCCGTAAGGAGGTTTGATTTTTTATTAACATACACTTATAATTTTAAATACATGTGACTTGTTTTAACTGAGACATGTTTTGTAGCAAGGTGGAAATATTGTTGGAATGTACGCTGGGTGCTGAGCGATGTTGCTTCTCTCGTTTCCCACGAAGTGAGCACTGCATATTCGCGTTTCATTCCTTTTCAGTTGCCACAGCTCTCCCTCTGAGCTGTTAGAAAGCAAGAAGATAACAAGAAGGTAACGTGTCTGAATACATAAGGCGCAGAGACTGGCATTATAAAGGCAAAAGGCGCAGCCCATCAGAAACAGGTCAAAAGAACACAGACGACACACACATTTGGCGCTTTGCTGTGTGTTGTCTGTGTTCTTTTGTTCTGTTTTTGATGCGCAACTACTTTGCCTCCATCATGATATACCAAGAAGCCCAATGTGCAACATTATACTGGCATTAATCGATAGTGTTTACCTTGCTCGGCGGACAGCTGCGATCCACCTCTGTCTTCTTTCAGTCTCATACGATTTCCAAGGAAAACGGTAGAATTTGATCGGCGGCAATTTTCCAGCAGTGTTCCTGTAGCTGTTGTGACAGCCATAAACGCAGCAATACGGCGAATTGCCTTTCCTGGACCCGGTTTTCACAACCACGCGACGAGGCGCCATGCTCCCCTACGTTGTCAACGCGTCCACTTCGCATTCACCCCCAACCTATAATCGCCGTCACCCGCGACAGAGGGCGCTACATGCGCGGCGTGAAGCTGCAGTGCACGAGGCCTATAAGAAAAACGTCTGAGGAAATTGGACGATAACAGGTGGGCAGCTAAGGCATTTAAATACCATTACAGAAAAGAGCGTTGACTCACAATGGCGGAAAAGAACTAGGAAGCTAACCAGTAGGTATGCTAGACTCGAGGACGGAGAAAGACAGAGCATTAAACGACAGGTTGAAAACGCGGAAGGTAAAAATTGGATAAATTCAATGGAAAAGAAGCATAGTGTTGAACTATATCGAGACTGGGAACAGAACAGGAAAGAAGCGTTTTATGATAACTCAAAAGGCAGTGCCCTTCTCTTTGAAGATAGGTCAGGATGTCTTAGAAGAAGGAGCTATAAAAAAAGATTAAGGAAGAAGAAGACACATGTACTGTGTGTGGTAAATCTGTAGAAATTATAGAACACTTCATACTAAAATGTGCATCCCGGGATGTAGTCCGTGCATGTAGTCTCTGCGCTTGCGCTGCGATGGCGGTTGTGTGTCCGGCAAGCCTTCATTGCCGCGGAATGTGGATTACGTTCATGCCAGAATATGATTATTAACTGATCGGTGCCCAATTGACCACTTGCAGAAGTACGACTGCGCATGCGCAAAAACCGGCCGCGGGGCGGCGCTTCGTGAGCGCCGTCTCCGTGGTTGGAAAGCAAACTGCGCTGCTCGGGCGTGACATGCCGGCCAACTGAGTCGCTTTCGGCTGCACGAGCTATTATTATGAAAATGGAAATAGTAACTTCTTCAGATTTCCGCCCGCGAAGGTTAATGTGGAGAAGTTTGCGGACGGCAGCGGTGAAGCGGTCGAACCCGGACGGCACGCCGTGGCAGCTAACACTGCATTCTAGGATCTGTGGCTTATGCAGGCTACTTCTATTCCCTTGTCATCTCCTGCCAGTTCTGCAACGCTGAACAGAAGGCCAGCGACGTGCTGGCAGGGCCCATTGAGGCTTTTAAATATAAAGAATGCAGTTTTCCTTCGCGCTCGTCACTGAGTGACCCTGAGTAGATGCGAGTACGATTAAGCGATTTGTGGAGAACGGCGCAAACAGATGCGGCCAGTCTATGTACGTCATGTCATTTGTGAGTCTGCGCTCGTCTTTTTTTTTCCGTACATGTCAGTTGTGTTGCGCTCTCTTCCAACATGACTTCGAACCCATTCGTCAAACTATCTGCCTTGATGAGTATTCGCGAGTGAGCGGGAGCGTACAGGCCTGCGGACGCACGCGCTGCCCATATTTAAGCTAATATAACATATAATAAAATAGGTTGGCGTAAGCTTTGAGACCTTAGCGCTCGCAAAAACAAATTGAATAACCTACCGCATGCGAAATTTGGGATACGGCTTCGTAAACCACAAGCATGCAACACAGCAGTTTGGCGAAACAGCACGAGATGAATATCAAATTTGCAAGCTAGAACGTGTACACCTGTTGTTCCATGCAACAACTAAGAGTTCGGGGAATGCGACAGGCATAAAGCACTCATCCGGCCACACATTCACAGTGCTCTCCGGCAATGTCGACAATGGCTTTTGTGAACCATGCTGTAACCACGTAGATGCCCGACTTCATGGATGGTGTGTACGTAGCTCCTATGAGGCCAAGTGGAAGGTCCACGGTGTTTAGGTTAAGTTTTATGTGCTTAACTTAACCCTCTTTTTTTAAAGCCCATCGGCGGTGTGCTTGACAAACGCACGAAGTGTTGGCATGAAGATAACCCCACGCATTGTCGCTCATTATCCAGCGCTCTGAGAAGTCAGCTGTCCGTCCCATTTGCAAAAACGGCAAGAGAATGAAGTCCTCTTCAATCATATTTAAGGCAGGTCATATATGGCAAGTACCAAAGAACGTCGACGCTTTCACAAAACGTGAAAGAAGCTCTGCAAACACAACGTCGCCACTCGATGCCGCCGTACCAAAGCAAGGCTGGAGCCGGGATGTTTTCCAACCAAGCGGCGAGGCGCAAGCTTCCCGTTTTTCGCGCTAGGTGGCGCTCCGACTTCTGCAAGTGGTCAATTGCTGGAGCAATTACAAATCGGGGCCGAAAAATCATGCGTTCATGTTTCCGCAGTATCAGTGACAGAATATTGGGCACCAATGCTAAGGCAAAGAATAGAAAAACTGAAATTGTGCAGAATATGGCAGCTGTTTCTTCGTAAATAGTTGCACGAATGTTTTGCATCTCCATTGCTAAACTCATTTGAGGTGTTGTAAACATGTGGACTGTGGTACTGTATGTAATAATGACTCCAAAGCGAAATGATTCGATTAGAGCCAAATCTAGATTGGAATAAATACATGTGTCCCGAATGTGAAGAAGGACACAAGATGGAAGTTGGCATGAGATGTGTGTTATGGTGCAGTGCTGACATTTTGTTGAAGAGCTTTTGTGGTCGCATCAATGGCAATTAAACTCTTTGACGCCGACGATAAATCAAGGCAAAGAAGCTAGTCTGAAGAAGAGGGCAGCACTGTGAATTTTCAATATAAGCCAGATGGTAATAGTCAGTTTGAGATTAGGTACTTGACCTCGCTGTTATTTTGTGGCCCAGTATAGGCGACTACAGCAAAGCGTAGGACGAGCCCACACCTGCTGTATCGGCCAATAACCGGAAATGAGGCACGCATATGGGTTCCGCGAAGAGGGGACGCGGGCAACACTCACGCGTGAAGAGAAAGCGGATTAGTGGCTGCACCGTAGAAAAGGTACTAGCACTGCACCCCCGCTCGGAACAAAAGGGTAGAAGGCCGGAGCTGAAGGTGAGCGTTCGGGGAGACGAGCGCGAAGATGAAAGAAGGGGGGTGGTTGAGGTCACCGCCACCACTAATGTCCATGCGCTCCCCAAATGCCCCGTCGACCGTCTCGGTCACGGAATTTGGGCGACGCGACGCTGCCCAGCCGGTTTGATGTTTGGCATCCGCGTGCCCCTGCTAAGGATTCCCGTGAAAATGGCGGTAGCTTTATCACTTAGCCGGCTACGGCCGAGGAATGCTTTTATGTGCTATTGCCATCGGGTCCCAATTATGGTGCTTGTATTTCAAGCGAACCGGCACACAGCTGCACGGGAGACAGATTTCCCAGTACTGGCAGGGTAGCCGCTGTCCGGCGGATATGCAGTTAATAATCCGCGGTTTCACGGAACATTCTCGGCAGCTTGCATGGCGGCCGTTTGCAGGTGAAAAGAGGGAATACATCAGGGGCCGATGCTCGCAGCCCAACGTAGGGGAGAGGGAGGTGGCACGTGTGTTTGAGAAATCCTATCCCCTGGCGTGTTCTAAAGAGCGCCACGGTTTCCACCAATGCTGTGTGCGGCACGAAGGTGGTTGTGCTATTGGTTACAATGATGGGAACTCGCATGTGTGATTGGCTGGTTTGCGAATCCTTTGTACAACTGTGGGCTTAAAAAGTGATGTTTGGTTGTGTGGAGGAGAGCGGAGCTTCGGGCTTGGACCCGGACAGATGCTTCGGCGTTTGAATAAAACGTCACTTCGTCGAGAACAAAAAGAGTTTTTCGGTACATTAGAACCCTATTTGGTCTGTCCCTCTCGACTAGTTCTAGTAGGCGACTTCAACTGTGTGTAAGAACTGGTTGACCGCCTCTCGCGTAGAGGGACTCCAATAACGAAAGATAAGCGTGGTAATGCTGTACTGCGAGACCTCGTCGATGAGCTGGGACTGGTCGATGCTTGGCGCGTGCTTCGCCCTGGACAGTCAGGAATGACATGGACAGGGAGGGGTGGGCAGAGCCGCATCGACCGTTTTTACATCTCGTCGTCACTGGCTCCCAGTATGCATTCTTCGTGGTTAATTCCTTCTGCTCTTAGCGACCACAGCTTCCTATTTCTGCGGTTTGCCGATTCTAGCTTAGTACCAAGAGCAAAGAGACCGTGGCGCTTAAATCCACGTCTCCTAAAAGATAGGCAGGCAACCGCAGAGGTATCATCCATACTATTTCGATCGCTTCACAACACAGCGAATCTAAGTGGTACGGAATGGGATAACGTGAAGGTCAGTGTGCGTGAGTGCTTCATGTCTTGGGGCAGGCGTCGAGCGCGCGAGGAGCGTGAGGAGATAAAAATCGTCTCCGACGCGATCCTCCTGCTCTCGAGGCCACTGTCCGGCGGGCCTGGAGTTGCTCCGGCGCTGGCCTCACTCCGAAAGGAACTTCGCATTCTCCTGCAGCGACGCTGGGATGGCTTGAGGGCCACAACCCGAGCAGAGCTGTGGGAAATGGAAGCGTGGTGCAGCAGAAATGTCCTACGTAAACACCTTTCAAGGAAGAGCACAACTCTCTCTTCCCTAATAGATCCACGCGATAATAGCATAGTCGACTCACCAGACGGAGTGCTTGCACTGGCGAGGCAGTTTTACATGTCTTTGTATGCCGAACCAGTTGCCTCTCCAGCTGTTTTTCCGTTTGCTTTACCAGCTGAGCCGCCGCAAGTGTGCGACTTAGCCATAGATGAGGACGAGCTATTTTCTGCCTTGAAGTCTATGAAGCGTAATCGCAGTGCAGGTTCCGATGGCCTTACAGCCGAGTTTTATGTTAAATTTTGGACAATGTTAGGGAAGCCGTTCACATCACTGGTGAACCGGCTACTCAGTGAAGGGACTTTGTCAGCGTCTCAACGAGAAGGGCTAATCACTCTCCTTTGTAAGGACGAGTCGAGGAGCACTGATCTGCGAGCATGGCGTCCAATCACGCTTCTGAACTGCGATTATAAGCTCATAGCAAAGTGTCTGTGTACGCGACTCACACCAGCGCTCAGCACTGTTTTGGGTCCGTACCAGGCATGCAGTGTCCAGGGGCGCTCTACTCAGCTTCACGGTATAGCATTGAGGGACCTTCTCCTGTGGGCAAACACCAGGAAACTTCCAGGTATTCTTTGCTCCTTTGATCAGGAGAAGGCTTTCGACATTATTAGCCATAGGTACCTTTTCCGTGTTTTGGAAGAGGCTGGTTTTAGTGTGGGTTTTCGGCAGATGGTCCAAGCTTTGTATTCTCGACCGACTTCGGCTGTTGTCATACGGGACCGCGTCTCGGAGGCGTTCATTGTGGGGCGTGGTGTACGGCAGGGGGACCCCCTCTCACCTGCCCTCTACGTGCTCGCTTTTGAACCGCTTCTGCAGAGGTTGTCTTGTGACCGCAGAATTGGCAGGTTCCTACTCCCACCAGGTTCCCCTCCGGTTGCACTATTTGCCTATGCGGACGACTTGTCCATTGTCGTCCCGGACGAAGCCTCAGTTTGCGGCGTCTTGGAGGTCATGGACAGTTACTGCAGGGCGAGTGGTGCAAGGTTGAATAGGTCGAAAAGTGCAGCCATGTACTTGAACTCCACTCCGTCCAGTCCGCAGCCCGTTCATGGTCTCCCCGTGAAAACGCGGCTGCGCATTCTAGGCTTCCAATTTGAACCAGATGGTCTGTCTCCTGAAAACTGGCAACAGGCTAAGGAGAAGCTTGAAACCAGAATTCAGCAGTTCAGCGCGTTGTCATGCCCATTGACTGCTCGAGCGACAATCCTGCGCTCACTTTTGTTTTCATTCCTGACGTATGTGGCGTGTGTGTCTCCTGTTTCAACCCGAACCAAGCTCATCTTGGAGAGGGTTCTCTTTCGCTTCCTTTGGAAGGGTACAACTGGTTGTGTAGCTAGGCGGGTGCTCAAGCTACCCAGGGATAAGGGAGGACTCGGAATTCCCGACCTGGGCATCGTGGCTACCGCACTACACGTCAGATGGACCCAGGTCGCTCTTAACTCGGATATGCTCCTGACTCGAAGCTTTACCTCGTTTTTCCTTAGCACCCGACTCCGCTTGTTTTCGCAAAGCACTTTTTCCCACTGTGCTCCTCGTTCAGGAACCCCATCCACCATTTATGCGGCGGCTGCCAACTCTTTGGTCAGCCTCCGCACGGTTCGCCCCGACATCGACGTAGTTTCAACTCCACTCCAAGAGTTAGTAGACATCCTCACCCCAGGCCTCCCCCCGCATTGCCATATGTATGACCTGTCCATTCACAGGCCAAACTGGAAGCTCATCACGGCCAGTTTCCTCGACGCTAGGCGTGCCACTTTCATGTATCGCCTGGCGCGAGGGTGCCTGCCGTTGGGCTACAGGCCCTTCACAGCCGTCCCGGTTCGTGGAGTGTGCCCGTTCTGTGGCGCTCGTGAGGACACGGTTCATGCGTTTGCGCAGTGTTTGCTTCCTGCAGCTCTTCTCCGTAGGATTGCTAGTCTTTTTAATCTCCCAGGCATTCCTTATCAGACAGTCCGATTTTTGCACCCTTTGCCTAATCAGGCGGTCAACCAGTTCGTGCTTCTCCTCGCTGAGTGCTCCTACCAAGTATGGTTGGCACGCCGCGATGCAGTTTTCGGGGGGAGGGCGCCGGGCCTTCCCGAAGTGCTTGCGAAAGCACGGAAGGAGGTCTGGTTCCATCTCACCCGGAGCGGCACCGCTTGGGCGAGAAGAAGTTTCTCGAAGTGTGGGCCCGTCCTGCGGTAATTTTTGATGAGTCAGGCGGAAAGCTTTCCATTAAGTTATGATGCATGCTCCTAAGGTCGCTCGACTCGGCCGTGTGCGCCAGTCGATCTACGGGGTTTTGTTTGGTTCAGTGGAACCCAGAGCTAGAACCGGTGGCGGCGCACCCTTGGTTGGTCGCGCTGCTCCGCGGACGGCTTTGGTGCTCTGCATGGTTGTATGCCTTGGCCTCTTTTGCGCCGAGGCAGTCCGAAGGTCAGTCAGGCTTGAGTCCTGTACGACCAGCACGGCTGTTTGTGTGTTGCGTGCGGTAACTTTGTGTTGCTGCACCACAACAGCCCCCTTGTCCGGGAAGGACCGTTGGCCCGAACCAAGTCCCCCCACCCAGTCAACCCGGGTTGTGGGGGAGTACCGGGGTCAATGTATTGGATGATGATGGGTTGATGAGATATGTATGCTCATGGACGCGGTGCCTTCAAAGGTGCCAAGTCCTCCTCCCATCTGACAACGGTACAACGGCTGTTCCTTGGCGCTGCCACCGTGCACTCGAATCATCGAGGGGCGCCGACTTCGGACCTTCAACCCCTTCCCTCCTTGACTACCGTTGAAGTTACGAGAGGACAAGGGGAAAGGAAATTAACTGTAATGTCGTCGGCATATAGGCCATGCCGGATCCCTGGCATGTTATCCAGGAGCGGCGGTAGGCCTCTTAGCATTACATTACCATCTGGTCGTCCACAGGGTCCATCGGGGAAGTGAAGAACCGCTTGCAGGAAGCTGCAGACGTGGTGAGCGACTATGCTAAGTCATGCGGGCTCAGCTGCACCTCCCAAAAGTCGAAGCTACTCCTGGTCTCACCGCGAAAGAAGCACACATCCGACTCGCCCACTATCAACATTCAACTGGAGGGACACACCATCGTTCTGTCTCAGAGCGTAAAGACATTGGGAATGGTTTTCCAGTCGGATCGCACCAATACAATAATAATTCAAAAGCTTAAGAATACAACAGCCCAAGTTACGCACATGATCCGGCGAATAACAACCAAGACAAGAGGGATGGGGGAGGCGGACACGCTTCGGCTTGTCCAAGCCTTCGTCGTGTCTCGAATAACTTACGCTATTCCATACGCACTACTCAACGAGACGGAACTCTAGAAAATCAACACAACGATCAGAAGGGCATATAAGCAGGCGATGGGCCTGCCAATCAGTACGTCCACAGAACGCGTACTACGACTAGGTGTCTTGGATGACCAATGAAGCTGTAGCACATCACACAGGGTTAGACAAGGGTACATGTAATAATTTTCATCATTCGGTAATGGTAGTGACGATAGCTTTGTGATTACTGTGATATACTGATTGGTTCAGTAATAGCCTTAGCTAGATTTTTGGCCAAAGTTAAACCTATACTCAACTGATGTTGAGTAGTTGAGTGACTTGGATTCGTGTGGCACTTCAAAACAAACTCTTCTAGCACAAACTGAGTGAAACATTTCTTGTCTAGTTCTGAAATGTCCACACTGAAGTCTCCAACGATGATCACAGGGATAGTGTCATCACATATTAAACCTATGGAAACTTCTCGATATCACACTAGGGGGCGCCCGGAGATACATACACAGTGGGTACCACAATTTCGTCATTCGTTTGTACAACACAGACATCCCCACAGTCAGCGGCATTCTCCTCTCGCGAGTCAAGGGCGTATGGTTGTACATACATTTTATCCTTTGTGTACATGGCAAGTGTCATGGCCTCCTGCTCATGAGTCCATGAGCTGTTCACAAACTATTCCAGAATACCCATCGACTTGAAACAATGCATCTTGATTTATTGATCTCATTTATTATTATTATTATTATTATTATTATTATTATTATTATTATTATTATTATTATTATTATTATTATTATTATTATTATTATTATTATTAGAGGAGTGTATTGAAGCCTGCTTCACCTCCGCCACAGGTCGGCCTGCAGGATTGCACTATCTCCGGGATGGATCCACGCTCACCTTTTTATTGTTGATGCGCAAACAAAAAATATGCAGCTTGACTTCTTTATTTCATTTATTCTTATTATTAGAGGCGGACTGCTTGAAGCCTGCTTCACCTTCTGCCACTCGTGGACCCAGTATTGCACTATATCCTGGATCAGCTTACGCTCACCTTTTTCATGGAATAAAAACGCAAAAACACACAAACGCAAAAACGCAAAAAATACATGGACCCATAGCCATATACAGCTTCGCTGTAAAAAGGCTCCACATGAAAGAAAATTCAACATGCTACCTTCACAAGTGGCATGAAACTGAAACATCGCAAATGAGATTCCGGCTAGCTCTCAACAAAAGAAGCGCTGACAGTGACAGTGACAGAGGCTAGTGCAGCGTAATAATTTGTTTTCAGTCTATGTGAAAGTGGCCAAGACAACGTTTTAACCCATAAGTCCTATGCTGGTAACTACTCTTAAGATAACTGCACAAGAGACTTAAGGCTCGAGTGGAAGACATAATATCCGACATGTGTCAATATGTATATAAGCTTTGCTCGTTTAAATGGCAACGTGAACAAATGCAGTTACTTACAGCCAGCAAGAATGCGTCTGCAAGATGTGGATTCCATTCTGCAGTGCTTACTTCAAACTTGCTCTGGCGCACACTCTTTTTGACAGTGATATCGGGTGAGTCCAAGTTCACAAGAGCAATATATCGACGCCTGCAGATGTCAAGCAAGATTTGTCACAAATTTCTGGACAAGCAATAACCATGCAGTGAAAATAATCACTTCAAGCTCGAGGTTTCCTTTTCAGTGCTCGCCAAGTGAGCACAAATGAGTGTCCAGTATCTTGGCATTATTCCGCCCCCCATTGGGGTGAGGCCGCGGCGGTGGGGATTTGAACCCGCGACCTCCACGTAATCTAGAGTGAAGGTACTTTTTCGGAAAGTCAAACAAGTTTTAACATTGCGGCCTTTCTTTTAGTCTCTCTCTCTTTCTTTTTGTTCTGTTTCAGTGAAGGAAAACAACACTTAAATACAAGTAAATCTTACGGTACACATATTGGACAATTTTTGGCATACTAATAATCTACTAACACTCCCTGCTAAAGTCGCAAATTTATGTCACAGGTAAACTAGTGTTTAACTTATATGTAACCCATACTAACCCTGCTAAAACGGCGTATTGTCCGCCAGAGTCCAGGGCCATCGCAGTAGCCTGCAAAAGAGCCAACGCATTACCAATAACATTACAGCTGTTCGACAAGTTGCTTCTCAGTCTGGCTGACAGCTACATCGTCGTTATGAGCGCGTTATCGTTTCCTTTGTGAGCAAGCGCTACCTTCATGTTTTAAGGTAACGGCAACAATTTCGTACTGCGACCTGAGGTTGCAATGTTTACATAGATAACCAAGCGAGGGCTGTGTGTAAACACCTTATTTCCGTCAGCAAAGACTGGGAGGCAAGCAATATCGCAGGAAGCTCTCTGCATGTGAAAGTTAAGCAGAACAAATTATGAGAAATACCTGCAGATCCTTGTGCTCCGAGACAACATAGGACAAATTCACTGCTGCCATGCTCGGCGTCGGATGAAGCGGCTGTGGGAAAGAGCCGCCGAGGCCGACGACGCGGCCCTGGCGGGGTTGCTCGACCACATCGCGCCGACATCGCATATCGCCAAATACGTGTTTGGAGCGTGGCTTCGAGGCAGGCATAATGGGCACTTCGCTGTCGAGATGACAGAGGATGCGAATGGTCTGTTGCTCACAGGTAGATCGCAGACACACGGAGACTTCCACAGGTCCTGCCTCTCCAAGCAATTGTCTCCGAGCCCGAGATGCACTTCTGTGGAACATGGAACGCCAGGTGCCCGCGTGACGCTCGTGCCAAGCACGTGCGTACCTGCACGAGGAGTTCCCGGGTCGCGTGCGTGCTGGGGAGTTGTGTTAATGAGAAAAATGAAGACTTAGCGTTTAAGAGCCTGCAGTCAATTCCCACCAGCGGGATCTTAAATAAACATCATAGCCCGCTTGGAGAAATTCAGGAAAAGACACTTTATACAAGAAAACTAGTGAAAACGGAGCAAACATGCAGTACACATGCTTACTCCTCACACCCATTTCAATCATTCCGACCTGCCTGCTCAAAAAAATTTCGAGCTACCAGCGCAGGTACTGATTGTGCATAATACGAGATCTGAAACATTGCCTTGGCGCTTTTTGGCCGCACCTGGCCCTTGAGCCAGTAACAGCCAATAACTATAATCCGATCTGAAAGTGTATTCAGTTGACTTCTGTGCTGGAGAAGAATGAAGTTAGTTTTATATGATGAAGCATATGTTGGCATGATGCAACAAAGAACGAGTGTTTGCGCTGTGCAGGCCATCCCACTGGTGGCAGACGACCACAACGATAGAGTTTCCTATTAAAAATTTAGTAGGAAGCTATTCGCAACTTTCACGGCCTATAGGGGGCGCCACCTTAAATCCAACATGGCTGTCCGAGAGATTAAGAACTAGAGCAGTCGGTGCAGTGCTGCGGTCGTCTTGCTCAGTGGCATGTTGTTTCGCCTCGTCATGCTGAAATGCCTCTTCAATTTACACGCCCGCTGTCGTTAGCCTGCGTAATGGCTCATATTGGGCGAGCAGAATCCGGGATTCGAAGCCAGCTTCGCTGATCATCTTGTGTGCTGCGGCATGAAAGCGTGCACGTCGACGTCTGTGACTGTTGAAGGCCTTTGCATAAAAACTTCGCGACTTCGAAGCAAGCCACATGAGCTGTGGTTTCAGTTTTACCGCGACGGTGTTATTAAGAGAAGTGACCGTGCTTTTTAATTGCTATTCTATTAATTTGACCTCTTTGAGTGGGTACCATGAACTTTTATACGGTGTGGTGCTCTCTGCAAGTTGGTACTTAGACCGCTTGAATAAGCCGCCGTGTCGAGAAAAAAAAAACCTTCCTGGTGTCGCGCGACCGAAGTCATTTACATCGACGGCGTGAAAAGCAGCCCTAAAGCAGCATTTTGTGTGCGAAAATTTCTTGTCTAGTTATCCCTGCCTGTGTTCACAAAGCTGTATGTTGAACGTCAGAAATAAACAAAAAACCATATCTGACTGCTTTCGCGAGCTAATACGATAACCGTTCACCCTTGCAATTTGGTTATTGCGCTTTATGCGTGCTGTGCAAGCTACAGTCTTACGGTAGTTTTACAGCCTGCGTGAGTCCTACCGCGTCTTGCCTATAGACAGATCAAGCGATACATTGCCGACATTTACTGGTCCGCGGTAATGCTCGCTTCATTCTTCCAGTTATCTTTATAAAATAATATACACGCAGATCAGCTGAGGGTTCGCTACGCAAACACTGCACAGTAGTTTAACGCTTGTTGGACTAGGATTTGTTACTTTACGAGTGAAGTCATGCGCACCTGTGCACACGTTGCAACCGCGCATCGAAGTGGCAGACGAGGTACGAATTCCAGGTCCCTCTACGCCTGCGTCACTTTGCTTCGATGCACAAATGAGAAACTCGTCTCTCTGTTCGAAAATGGTGGAATGCCAAGCCGGCGTTGCACAGCACGAATGTATGAACGAGAACAAGAAATTTTGAAGCAGGCACAAGGCTTCAGGGAGAATGTTTGCGCTCCAACGTAGCCGCAAGGGCATGAGTGGCAAGAACGCAAGCATCAATCATCCTACAACACATATGAGTTAAAATTGTGCGTTATTTCTTTCCCTGCACATAATATAGTGCTATGCCTGCGTCTTTATGGACGTGCGTCTATTCGTGATTTCAAGTGCTCGGAATTGTCACTCATCTGTCGTATTCCAAAAAAAAAAAGTCCTCTGGCATGAAGTGCGCACTGCAAACCTTCATCGCTTCTGTGAAACCTTTGCCGATCCGCAGCTTAATAATCAATTTCTTCTTCATGGACGCAGCCGGTGGGAATGAGTGAAGGCTCACAGCACCAACCGCATAACTACCGCTCGGCACCCATTGCGGCACGCAGCAAATACGGTTACTTCTATGTTTGCTCATTCTGAGCATGTAAAGTGTCCTTCAGGATCCCACGGGAGCTTTGAACGCGTTAAAACATCAACAAAAGGGAAGGAAAAGCGCAGACAACACCAATACGCTACACGAACGGGCGGCAGCCAGCGGCGAGTATAATCTTTCGATTATTTCCGGCCGCCGCCGCATGACGGCGCCACCGTACGTGAAAGTTGCGAATAGGAAATTCACAGAATAAAAATGGGTTGAATCGCATACGGCAGACATTGCCAGCTCCTGACTGGAAGCTTACCATTATCATTGAAGATGAAGGTTCACAATCAGCGCATTTTACCAGTGCTGACATATGGGGCGGAGACTGACAAAGAAGCTTGATAACAAGTTAAGGACCGCGCAAAGAGCGATGGAACGAAGATTGCTAGGCATAACGTTAAGAGACAGAAAGAGAGCGGTTTCGATAAGAGAGAAAACGGGTATAGACGATATTCTAATTGACATCAAGGGAAAAAAATGGAGCTGGGCAGGTCATGTAATGCGCCGGTTAGATAACCGTTGGACCATTAGGGTTACAGAATGGGTACTAAGAGAAGGGAAACGCAATTGAGGTCGACAGAAGACTAGGGGGAGCGATGAAATTAGGAAATTCGCGGGCGCTAGTTGGAATCGGTTGGCGCAGGACAGGGGTAATTGGAGATCGCAGGGAGAGGCCTTCGTCCTGCAGTGGACATAAAACAGGCTGATGATGATATAATAGTTACAGGTGATCGATGACCCATTCAGCTTTAAAGTCTGGTCACGTAGCTGGCAAAAGTAACTTTAATTTGATGTCACTGAAGAGAATTGGAGCTCCGCACTAACCATCAGAACAACAGACGCTTTTCTGAACTTTGCATGATTGCCGTGTGACAACAGCAGCATATAGCCGAAACTTTCGCAACTTACTATTGCGCCCGTATTTGTGGGTTTGCGTAATGCAACCTTGGAGCAAGTTGAGAGGGCTTGCCTAGAGTCACTGGGAAAAATAGGCTTGCGCAGAAGCCTGTCCCATTTTATGAGGAATTATTGTAGTAACATCAACTTTCTTTTGTCGCACCTCCTGCGGGGCAAAGGGTCGACCATACCATACCACGGCAGCAGTTCCCCGTGAAAGTTGTCCATACGCTAGCAACACGACGGTATTACCTGGTATTACTGGCTTCCATGCTGGTTTGTGTTATCATGGGTGTGTTGCAATTCTCGCCAGCATTGGAGACTGTCTACGCAGACAACTAAGGAGACAGTCGGAGACAGCTTCGATGCCAAGTAATGGAACGCATTTCGAGGCGTCTGTAACATAGAGCTTCCTACAGTATACTAGACGGACGGAACTTTGACGCTTTGGCGCTGCAATTGTTGTGCTACCATGGGAATGATGGGAAATACATGGATTTGTCTGATCTTCGTGCTTCTGGATTCAGACGTTCTTGTGGCTTTGTTTATTACGCTTTATATGCCTTCATTGTCGTAAATTTCAGAGCAATCTACACTCCTCGAAGTGCAGGAGACGCTGCAAACACGCACAGCTGCTACTAATTGCAACGAGTGAGCTTCTCAAGGTAGCCAAATCGAAACGCGCAAGCGTCTCAAGGCACTGGGTAGCCCGCGATAAATTCATAAGGGTGTTTCATATCGTCAGTCGATGCATGCGTCCGTGACGTAATTGTTTCAATATCGGGCTTCTGTACCAGAGGTCTTGTGTTCGAATACTGCCGTCAGGCAATTTCAATAATAATTATTAATTACGCGGTACATTGCTTAAAGTTACTATTTCACAAAGTCACGAAGCCGTTTGAAGCCAGAAGAACGAAGTTTAGGCAAATCCGTATACTTCCCATAATTCTCATGCTGGCTCCGCTCCCATTGAAGCCAACGTTTTTAGAGTTCTGAAAACGTTGATTGAAGCTCCCGTAGACACTAGCGCCAGAGTTCCCTCTAGTAATTATTGTATGAAACTCTATGGTCTGGAACACCGTGGTCTGGGGCCGAATCTTATAACGGTTCGGTTGGGGAACTGTTCTTTTGGCCTCACCTGGTTGACCAAAATTTTGGTTACGTCGTAGGTCGTCAGAGGCAGCGGGGCGGTATCGCAATTGGTAGTGACTACAATGACGGGGCCGGTTACTTTAACATCTGCACTACAGTGACGGGACCCGGCACTTTAACATCAGCACTACAGTAACGGGGCCGTCACTACAAACGATGTCGGTATTGGGGGCGAGGACTTACGTAGTCGCCAGCTGTCGGAAGCACCTCACTTGCGTAGTCTGAGGGATAACGCGGCGCACTCCGCATAGGTTTGGCTGTCGGCGCTAAATAAACATACTACGCGGGAGCTCTCCTGGACATTTTATTGCGAAAGCAATACTGCTCGCACTTTCGGCCCAACGGTGGTCGTGGCGCCTCCTTACACAGCTGCGCGTCACGTGACCGTGTGACGTCATGCCAGACCGAGAGACGGGGCCCCAGCTCGCGGCATCGATGGTGGAGGCGAAGCCTTGCGCGCCGCTGCTGCGGCGCTACCGAGAGAGGGCGCTCGCTGGTGTGACGTCATGCTAGGAGGATAAATGGGGCTACAGCTCGGCTCCTCGCAGTGGTCGGCGCGCTGCCTTGCGCTATGTCGGATGATGTATAGTCATAAGTTTAACAAAGGGCAACCATGTCCACACCATCAGCCGAACCAAGGCGCAGCCAAGGGTATTGCTTTCGCAATCTTCCAGGCTTAACCAAGCTAAGCCTTCAGCCAATTTTTTTTTTTGCAAGTACTCTCAAAATGACAGAATCATCTCACCTTTAAAATACTAATATTGGACAAACAGACGGCACATAATGGTTTACAGACGCTCTTTACCTACTTACTATACGTACGGTAAGCTGGGACAGTGCGCGCGGTCGCCGCGATCGACTCCCCCGAACCGGTTTCTTGCGTTAAAGGTAGCAATCGCTGAGAGAAAACTATGTGAAATATGTTCTCATAGTGGGCCGTCTGTATAACCAAATGGAGCATCACAGAATGAAGCTTCAATGCAGCGATCGCATGCGTTCGCGGTGACCGACTGCGCGTCTGCATGCATGTCCGCGCACAATGTTTCGCTTTCGCTGCGAGAGCGTTTTCGCACCGTGCCGTGATGTTAATGCCGCAGTATATGAGCATTTGACCGTACGCAAGCAACCATTGTTGCATGTACACTATCAGAGCTGTTCAAAAATAATATCGCTATAGATAGGGACTTCGACGTCTATACGGCGACTTGTCCTGTGCCGTCGCGATGATTCAGTATTTTCTTTTTTTTTCTTCTAAAGTCTTCGAAGCTTCAATATCATTATTTCTCAAGCTGCATCGCACTGGATGCTTATCGGTCTTCTAAGCGAGCAATTACCCGCTGCTTTTTTTTCTTAATCCAGCACAGTATTCATTGCCTGTTGCTACACAAGCATGAACATATGCCATGCCTTTTTTAATGCGCTTTGTACCGTTCCCTTTCCATTCCAGTAAACTTTTCTTTCTTTCTTCCTTTCTCTCTTTCTTTCTTTCTTTCTTTATTTATTATCATCATCATAGGTGTTACAGTGCATACGCAAAAGTCTGTTGGACCCAATAGCCGCAGGCTAGTGGATCAGTCCGGATGCGAAATATAATACACATTCGGTTCAAGCATAGGGGGATCAATGCAGAGGATGAACGCCACACATTAGCCCATTAAAAACAGAAAAAAATGAATTTTTTTACAGCATGCATAAAAATTATCACCAGTTACATAGAATAACAAACTGCAAAAAAGAAAACGCCAAGCAAGAATACAGGCAGCAAATCAGTGGTTTATAGCTAATAAATATGATTGTAGTGCTTTGCCGAAATTTTGTGCTTTTTTTTGGAGGGTATGTTGCTTCATGTCTCCAAAGGCTATCAGGGGACACAAGATTGGTGAAAAAGAAATTGAAGTCGCCTCTGAGAAAGTTCCTTCAGCAGTTCTGGACGACAGAGTTGAGATATGTAAAATCCGGAACTATTTCACCGATGATGGGTGGGCCGCGCTCACTGCAACAATTACTCAGAAGCGTAATCACAGTTTTTGGACATGTAGTGCATGTCGGCAAAGGGTTCACGATAACACCATTGAGTGTGACGCGTGCCTGAAGCGGCTGCACTTTAAATGTGTGTCTGTCACGTGTACGAAAAACGTAAGGTGTGGTTTTGTCGGAATCGTGTGAAATTTTCGAAATTACGCAAAGTTTTCTCATATGGGCGTGTTCAGATTACGCTATTCAAAGTCCAATTACCATTTTTTTGTTTTCTATAGAATTTTTATATGTGGTGGGCGAATATGTTGATACAAAGGAATAACCCTTATATCTGCATGAAACACTCTAGTTTTTTTGGGAAAACGTTTTATGTGAGAAGAAATGGAGCATGCTATACTTCTGCGACTTCGCAAAATTCCAAGTCTGGAATTTTTTTTGCCATGCTTGAGTATTTTCTCATGTAACCCTAACAACTTGTATTGTTTCAAACACTGAGTAATATTTCTTTTGTTGTCTTTTTATTCCGGCAAAAATTCCTAAACATTTCTCCACGAGCTACGCGCTACGAAGAAGTCACATTTCCCCCAACCTTCACGCAATATGTATCGAGATTCGATCGCTGAGAAAATATTCATGCGCAACAAGAATGTATCGTGTATGCAGGAGGGCCCCAAACATGCCACTTAGCAAAATCGCAGAAACGCTTTTCTCCGCCTTTTGTCATATACGATCACGGTCATGGGACCTCGATTACCGTTCATATATCATGTCCATATATATGTTCGTATTTTTCTCATATGTCAATGTGGTTAAAGAGCCGGACGCCGTCTCTGTAGTGTAGATGTTAAAGTGCCGGGCCTCACCACTGTAGTGAAGATATTAAAGTGCCGGGCCCCGCCACTGTAGCGCAGATGTTAAAGTACCGGGCCCCCCGTCACCGTAGTCACTACCATCGCAATTTATGAATACGTCACGCATCTGTCAATCATTTTTAAAGCGAACTGGTCGTACGAACCGGCTAAGGGATGGTCCGCTTTCGGTTGCGTTGCTGTGGCTTGGCTGTTGACTTGCGACCCTGGCCGCGCGTGCCGGTGGCACGACCCCGGAGACACGCGGGCGACGCGCGCGCGCGCGTCGGTTGCTTCGGAGGCCATTACTTGCCTTGCTCGTCTGCTTTGCGTTGCTCTTTCGGTGTGTTTCGGTGTCGAGCACGGCTGGAAGTGCGATACGCGTTCGAAGTGACGGATAATGAGTTGCACCGCCCTTGCCGGCTTTCTAAGTAGACCTTTTGCAGGCTACGCTATAAAATGGAGGAGACTCGGGTGCAAGCGTACCGGTGGTCATTACACGCAGAGGAAGGAATATTGCGCGCTGCGGTACATCGCCACCTGCCTGCAGCTCCTAAAGGTCGGTCGGACGCGAAGCATTCATAGGAATGGCTTATAGATCTCTGCTGCCGACGCTGTCCACAAAGTTGCTCTCGTAATTACTGTGTTGGCCGGTAGAAGGGCTGGGTCAGCTTTCCCGTGACCTCCGCTTCAAAGCCAATGCCAAGGAGATATTTGCATGGTGAGATCGAATTCCCAATGCTATCGCCAGCGTGAATAGCTCGCACATCACCGTTCAGCAATCAGAAGGGTTCAACCTAGGCTGGTTCAGCGCTTCCTTCGTTCGGCTGGTAAAACTATACAGTCAGGATGGGAAGATATTGTAGAGATCTGTTATTTGGCTGCCCTTTTTTCTCTAGTTCCCGGAAGTGCGACACTTTGTTCCTCAATCTCATGGCACAGCGCGCACCGTCAGCACCACACTCTGAGATTTTACTTCGCGCAGGCAATGCAGGGCCCGTATATCGTGATGTTCGATTTCAAATTAAATTTCTTAAATTTAACACGCGACGCGCCTTGGGGCAGATCGCAGGGATAGCGGCAGCGCGGCGGCCAGCGAGTCATGTCCGAGCCGATGACGAAGGGCGGAAAAAGAAGGAAAATGGATATAGTCGGCTAGTAAAGGTGCCCCTAGGAACCAGTTCATGGTTTTGTCGCGCTCGCTAGTTAAGAAGCGCTGGCACTGCGTTCCTGTTGCGCCCATCGTGCGTGCGAGCTCCTGGTAGCAGACGACATAGCGCTGCGCTTTGCGAACTCATTTACGCTTCAGTCTAGAAAATCCAGAAAGTAAAAGCACAAATGCACAGTTTAAATCTTACTAGTATTATTATTCAAAATTTACCTTACTCAAGTTTAAGTATATGGTTTTTTTATTCTCTTTCCTTTTGAGCATTCCTATCAACGCAAGGTATTGATCACTACTTTTACTAATGTATTCACAGTTTATTTTTCATCTTGCATAATATATCTATTTTACTCTTTTGTGTTAGTTATTTATTAACCAATTTCTTTTATTTATTCAATCATATTACCACCCGATTCGTGGCCTATCCCCCATAGTGGGTTGGTGCCATTGATTGAGGCTTCATCATCGTCATCTTCCTTGACTTTCGATCGTCGGTGTTTTAGCTATCATGTCGCTCGTAGCGGAAGGCCTACAACCTAAGGAGCCCTTAGAAAAGGGTAACCTAAAGGCTGCAGTGTCCCGACTGTCTCGCAAGATCGACGACTTGAAGACGGACATGCAGAAAGGGCTGGTTTCCAAGTATGACATATTCTTGCCGTACTACCGAGACGCCGAGCATTTGTTGCGACGCCTGAAGGCAGCTGTCGAAGATGTGGAAGACGTATTTAAATATCTCGAGAACCACGTCAAGCCGCGGCTAGTGCGGTCCACGGCCGAGTTCGAGGTGCTCTCTCGCGAATTGACTACCATCGAGCAGCAGTCGTCGCAGATACGTCGCTATGCGCACCTTCACGAACTGCTGGAAGAGGTGGAGGCGCAGTTCGTGTCGGAAGATCTCCTGGCCTGTTCACAGCTTCTGGAGGAAGTCGGTAGCGTCGAGAGCGAGCTCGAAGGCGGCCGCCCTGAGATGCAGCTCATCGACGCGCT
Organism: Dermacentor albipictus; assembly: GCF_038994185.2. Taxonomy (NCBI): domain Eukaryota; kingdom Metazoa; phylum Arthropoda; class Arachnida; order Ixodida; family Ixodidae; genus Dermacentor; species Dermacentor albipictus. The sequence continues at coordinate 10,906,787 of NC_091821.1, forward strand.
GCACACGGAGCACATTATTCGTAGTGAACGGCTCATCTGCAAGCTGTCAGAGGTTTCGAAGCGTTACATAATCTGGAATGTGGGCCGGATGCCTCATGCGACTGAGCTTACGGTTGCCACAGTTCAGAAGGAAGAGGCGGAGGCGTTCGCCAGGCTTGTGGAAGCTGCTCAGAGTCAAGGACAGCTCCGCGAGAAAATGTCCGATTCGGCCGCTCGCTGCTGGCTGACATCGTCACCAATAGTCAAGTACGAGTCCGTCATCGTCACATCGCTGGATTCCTCGACGTTTCGCATCAAGTTTAACGAGTCAAAAGCGCCGCTCGTGAAGGACGTACTCGCGAATTTGTCAACGCTCTTTATTTCCTCACAAACCGTTTGCGAGCGCACGATGTTATCGGTGTAGACCTGATTAAGGCCATGGGTAGTGTGATCGGTACCGAGTTTTTCGACACGGTTGCCAAGTGCTGCCTCAAACCTGCCGCACCCCGCGACGGCAGCCGTCTGCACAGCTATCCCGCCATTGCCCTGCTTGATTTCCACAACCAGTTAGTTGTGACGAACTTCTTTCGTCTGAGAAGACTGGATTTTACAACCGTGCCTCTAGCGTAGAGGCCCTGTGCATTAACAAGCAGAACCAGAACATCCTTCTGCAAGCAAGAGCTATTGTGAAACATGAGATGCACAACGCCGTCGTGGTTGGAGAGCCACCATTAAGCAGGAAGCAGATGTCGTCACAAGAACACTGCTTATATGGGAGCCCATTCCAATTCCCGACGTGGCAAGTGAGCAAATTCGTGGAAGAGCTGGCCGCCTAGCCGAAGACAAAGGTAGATGGAGACAAAGACAGTTCTGATGGCAGCTGCACTGAGCAGCCTAGCAGGTGGGTGCCGTACGCCAAATTTGTGAGCTTTACTGCTGCGTCGCTCTTGTACACCACCAGCACGCAATCGAGGCCATCCCAGTGCAGACAGCAATGCATCACAACTGCCTCTACATGGCCCATGAACTACCCTGCTTAGGTGTGTGGTTTCATGGACGCACTACACTTGTGAATGTCGCGTCGAGGATCCGTTGGATTGGAGGGGTTGCCCTTTGCCAGTAGGTTGACAGTGAACGAAAGCACATTTTGGATTTCTTGAGTGAGGTGCCAATATCAGAAAAAAAGCAGGGCCTCGATGCAGCTCTGCGGCGTTGCTTGTTCCACATAGAGCAGCTCAAGAGAGTGGCTAGATGTCTTCCCAATCACAAGCTACTTAGAAACTGTGGGCAGCCTCCTCAACTCAGTGCTTGAGCATGTTGTCAAAAGTGTGGTTGGCATGGAAGAATTTGCATCTTCACTTTCAGAAGAACTAGCTCAAGTGTTTGAGAAGGTTGTTGACCAAGCTGTTAACATATTTGACATTCCTGCCTGGTCATCGGATGCAAGGATTCTTGCCTGTGACTATGTGGCCACGTGGAGGAAATTCTGCGAGCTCGAAAACCTCCTTCGCTTTAATTTGAGAGAAGTCATGGACCGATGGACTGATGGCAGGGGCCCCCTTGCAGCATGCTTTATGCCTGATGAATTGAAGCGGCTGATCAGGGCACTTTTCCAGAACACGGACAGACGAGCTGCTGCACATATTCGGTCAAGCAGCGTTTACATGGAATCTCAGCCTGTCCCGCCTAATTAACACTTCATTCTTTCTTAGTACGTTTACAAATGCTTTTCTTTAGGTGTCATATTGTACCTGCTTGTGGAAAGCATTGAGGGGACATGATATATGTCGATCAAATTTGGCATGTCAATCATTATTTGCATAAATGTTTTTATGGCACTGAATAAAAAGAAGGGGGGGGGGGTGAGGCTTGAGATTTTGTGGCGAATTGACGTGCTTTTCGGGCTCCGTAGCAGCGACGAAATTATAAGTTTTTGTGCATGCTTTGAGCTTGCTTTTTTTTAATTTGCAGATTTTTTTTACTTTTAAATAGTAATTGGGTGTTTTTTTCTCGTATTTTGTGTGCACGAGTGTGTTTCGTGTGCATTTGGTTTTGGAGGGTGGTTAGAGCGTCCTTTCGCGCCACGTGCTTCAAGACGTGCAGCCGGGTGGGACGTTGAGTGTTTGTAGCCTTTAAATGGTAGCTTGGAGGTGGCAAGACTAATAGCTATTAGTGGTCTTACTGTGCGTGTTTTAGTAGGAAAGTGAGAGCGGGTTGAGTATGGTTCAGCGCGTGCGAGAGCCTGTCATTCCTTGGGTCTCCGCGGCATTGATTGCTTTTGAAGCAGTGGTGAGAGTTGCTTTGCGACACAAAGTTTCTAGAAGAACTCCCTCTGAAAGAGCCTATCTTTACCGAAGTAGTAGAGGCACTTTTGAAAGTATTCGTACGAGTTGGCTTTCCAGCCAAAATTCAGGTGGATGAAGGGTCAGTGTTCACCAGCCCACGGACTTCCACATTCTTAAAAGTGCGGGGTAAAGTTGATGCACAGTTCCATATATCACCCTCAGGCAAATAGTGTAGAGAGGTGGCATGCAGTGCTTAAGCGAGTTTTGTGGGCGCTCTGTTACGAGCACAAGGAGGACTGGGAGAATTGTTTTCCGGCCACTTTGTTTGCTTTGCGAACGGTTCCTCATAAGGATACAGGGTTCTCGCCAGCAAAACTAGTGCCTGCAGGGAGGACACTCCGTTCTCCACGGAGAATGTTAAGAGACATGTGGGAGCAAAGAGGAGAGAGTCCAACAGTGGTGCATTACGTGCTAAATCTGCTGCAACGGCTAAATGCAACCCAAGAACAAGTCGAAAAGAACATGGGAATAGCTCAAAAGAACGCCAAGTTCTATTACGACAAGAATGCGAGGCTTCGTACGTTTACGCCGGAGACCAGGTAATCATCCTCAAACCGTCAAGGAAGAAAAAGCTTGAAGTTCACTTGGACGGGCCCGTTAAAGTGTTACACAAACTTTCAGATACTAACTATGTTGTGACAATATGCGGTCGCAGGAAGGAGGTGAGGATGTATCACTGCAATTTGATGAAGGCGTACGTATAGAGCGGAGCTGAGTCGTTAACTGTGCCATCAAAGAGCAGGATGAAACTAGTACCAAGTTTAATGAGTGTAGAGCGACCTCCAACTCTGAAATCAGTATAGAAGAAGTAGGAAAACATTCGGTAAGCTCGGACGCTCTCAGACTCGGAGGGTTGTGAGGGGAATATCTCGATAGAGTCAACGATTGGCCAGGTTGAAACGAACTAATAACGCATGAAATAGAGCTGATATCAACCGAATCCGTAAGATCAAAGCCTTGCAGGGTGTCTCCACGCCAGAAAAAAATTGAGGAGGCAGAGATAAAGCGCAAGCTAGAGTTGGGAATTATTGAGCCCACTGAGAGTGACTACACGTCACCGCTAATACTTTTAGAAACCTCTAATAAGGAACCTCGTCCGTGTGTTGACTACAGGAAATTAAATTCCATCACTAGCGATCAGCTGTACCCGATACCCAACATTGAGGAACGAATTGAAAGACTTAGCGCTGCTAAATACATTTCAACTATAGATCTCGTGCGGGGATACTGGCAAGTTCCCCTTTCAGAAAGTGCCAGCCGCTATGGCGCATTTATCTCACCTGTAGGAACTTTTTGCCCTCTCGCCCTCAGCTTCGGGCTGAAGAACGCGCCGTTTAGCTTCTCTAAGTTAAAAGACACTGTCCTAAAAGACTTGCAGGAGATCGCCTTGCCATATCTTGATGATGTAGCAATTTTTTCGAACAGCTGGAAAGAACACGTATTGCACCTCAAGCAAGTGTTTTCACAGTTGAGGGAAGCCGGCTTAACAATGAAAGCGGAAAAGTGTAGGTTTGGCTGTTCGCAGGTTACTTGTCTGGGCCATGTTGTCGGTAAGGGCACGAGACGGCCGGCTGAGTTGAAAATAGCTACTATTAGAGATTTTTCTCAGCCGCGCAGTAAAACAGACATTCGTTCACATTTGGGACTTGTGGCATACTATCAACGGTACATTCCGAATAACTCGCAAATAGCAAGTCCTTTAACGGACACCCTCCGAAAGGGAGCACCGAATAGCGTGCACTGGGATAAGGACAAAGAGAACGCTTTCCAAGGTTTGAAAGCGCTATTGGTGTCTCGTCCTGTGCTTCGCACGCCAGACTACACAAAGGAATTGATAGTTCAATGCGACGCAAGCGACAGAGGTATGGGCGTGGTGCTTAGTCAGGTCGGTGACTATAATGAGGAACATCCTATCCTCTATGCAAGCCGTAATCTAACTGTAAGAGAGGAAGCCTACAACGCTTCAGAGAAGGAATGTGCTTGTTTAGTTTGGGCAATCCAAAAGTTGTGTTACTTGTACGCAGCGAGGTCCATCTTCGAGACCGACCACTGTCCTCTGACGTGGCTCAACAAATGTCACACAAAAATGGCCGCTTACTCCGATGGAGCCTCACTCTCCAAGAGTACAAGTTCTCTGTTAGATATAAGAAGGGAAAGTTGCATAGCAATGCGGATGGTTTGAGCAGGCTAATTTGAATTCTCTGTTTAGGGATCCCGCCTAAATTTTGAGGTTGTTGTTGTTAATTTTGTTAAGCCGAGAAGATCCCCTCTCATTTAGCCGGACTCATTCCATGATTGCTCAATTTGTCAGCACGAAATTCCTCCAAAAATTGGCGTAGTGAAATGCAGCATTTTTTGTTTCTGCCCTTATGTTTTCTATGAAGCCTAGTGGGTCTAAAGTGAGATCCAAGATACTTCATCTCGGCGCAGAGCCGTGTTGTGGGGTTCGTTTTGCAGTTGCCAGTCCTTGTTGGATGTTTTGGGGCTGTGTCATCATTTCACAGCTGGTCGCTGCAAACCAAGGCATCCCCCCCCCCCCCCCTTGACACCAGCCATTATCTTCCAGCCCAGCGGTTATCAGCACTGGTCAGTCGAGATTTTCTGGGCCGTGGAAGAGCCGTTACGATCGTCCTGCAGGAGCTGGCGAACTTCGGAGAAGCTACCATTGAACTCTGCCTGGCCCGCTGCGATGACTCGCTTTGTGAAAACAAAAATGCGCTTCATCAACAACCCGTTGGCGCCGGCATGTCTGCTGCGGTGACTCGCTTTGTAAGGACTACAATACGCCGCGTCCCCAAGCCAGTGCGGCCAGGATGTCTAGACGCAGTCGGCGGAACAAGTATTGTTAGTGGATTCACCGTCACCGTCATGGTTTGTTTGGAGTGGGAGAACTCCTGGAAGGAGGTGTTTTCGGTGCCGTCTCACGGGTCTTAGAAGTCGTCAGTTAATGGACAGACGCAGCGGCCACTGTCTGCGGGGTCAACTCTGGGACCAAGAGGCGCCTTCTCAGAGCAAGACCCGTGTCTGCGAAAATCCTCTCACTTTGGTGTGGTCAGTGAAACATGTGCGGAAATTAGTGTATAACCCCTCCCCCTCAAAGGCGGGTGGGCTACGATGACTTTAGCCGCTCCGCATTGGTCGAAGGTTGAATGGCCGTTTTCCCTCACCTAGGGACCTAGGGAGCACAGAGTGTTTATAAGCAGCCATGGCGCGGCTGCTGAGTGTGCATTCTCATTCAGTCATGCTGGACTGATGAACTGTAACGTTCTCCTGTTGATACTGTGAATAAATCCCATATTCCTCGTTCTCGATTAGAACAATGGACCGTTTCGGATAGTTGCGCGTGCCCCCTACGCGACCGCCGCAAAGCAGGCTGGGAATTGTGAGCCAACTTGGCGGGGGGATCCGGCGCAAGAGTGGTACGACATGGACGTCGCGCAACAGCAGGTAAAAAAACGTTTTTTTAATACTAGTAATACTTTTGTTGCATGTTTGCGCCACGCAAGTGATCTTTACATTTCCGTACAACTTTTTCGTGGTTATGCAGCGGATGCTACGAGCGCGAAGCGAGTATTTTCGCAGGTGAAGCGCGCACATGTGCCAGTGTCTCACGCTCGGAGCTTGCATTGCGTAGCAACAGCATTGTCAGCGTTTTATAGCTATGCTACAGAAGGCACAAGCGCGACCACAAACGGCTAGCAGGCGTGTTTTGCGGGTGAGCACGCGCTTACACTGCATTTATTTACTGGTCGCCCGTTGCAAACCTTTGAAGTTTGTGCGGTTGTTCCGATGGCAGGCGTAGTACGTAGCGTGCACTACATTAATGTTTGTTGCAACAGTGTGACACCTTCTTGTGAAAATGTATGCGCTGCATTTTAGCAAAATACCGCGTTATCGAGCACTGCCCGTTCAGTCTTTTGGTTACAGTGTGCTATTTATTCTACGGACGTTTCTGAAACGAGTATATCGTCGAAAGGAACGGATAGCGCATACGTTCAATAATGTACATCTTGCAAGAAATAAGTAGTTGAGTTGGCGCTTAGCTTGTGCCAGCGTATTTTTTTTTTTGCCTTTAGTGTTGTTTGAATAGCGCGCAGCAAGTACGAAGGAGAACCAACAAGCTGTTGTATTAGCACTGTTACATTCTGTGCAGCTGAGCATAGCATTGCGGTACAGATAGCAGTTGCTGTTTGTGCCCTATTAAACGAGTTTGACAGCTGGTACTATCTCGGTCGCGGTGTCCATTACTTACTACCGTGGAGTGCAGATATAGACGCACCCAAAATATGAACGTGCCTCGGTGGCTACAAGTAACGCGAACGTGGTCTAAAAAAACTATGGCAGATGATTTGGCTAACCTGAAAAGTATTGAACGCGCCAGTACCTTGTACTAGGGCGGCCTCAGAATTTTAAGTTAGCTAGTGGTTTACGGAGCCCGTCCTTGTGCAACATTCTTCACGACCGCGCGTAGTAAACGAAACGGGTTCAGCGTTGCTTTTCAAGCATGCTTGCCACAAGTGACTAAGACACAATGAATGAATATTTTTTTATTTCAAGATCGCATTGGTGATCCCATGATCAGCTGTGTATGCTTCCATGCTCTGTTTATATGTGGAGTGCCAAAGAAAACATTTTGACACTTGCTTATACCCACGTTGCAGGTACCACTACGAGCCACTCAAAATGCACATCCTCTTCAAGCAAGGTTACCGAAAGGACCATGGACAAAGCAGTTAAAAGGCGTTCTCGCATTGGGGCACGTCAACTACGCAGCCGATCTCCAACTCGTTCAGAAGGAGCACCGGGCTGGCAGATACAGTTTGGGAGCTCGTCTTCTTGCGTTTCGCGGCTGGAAAAAATTTTGAAATTATGATAACATGCAATACCCACCTGAATATATATACTTACCGGTATTAAAGGAAGGAGACAGTTGATTGATGACTTTATGGGGGAAAATCGCTGGCAGCCGGTCCAGATAACCACGGCGTCCACTTGCGTTGAAGTGAGCTCCGCATATCCGGTGGTGCTTAGAAGGTTGCCATAAAGAGAAACGACCAGCACTTCCTTGGCGGTTGATTCTTCTCACCCACTCCTTTTTTTCTTTTTCATTTGCAGGGAACGCGTGAAATGAGACGTTCTTGTCTTTCAGCGTGCTGTTGTTGCAACCTGGCACACAACAAGTCTGACCGCCGCCTCGGCACTGCGGCGACATCGCGCGCAGTAGTGGCTGAGGTCACTAAGTAACCCACAGGCGCGTAACAGTTAATATGACGCAGCCGCAACCGCCCACCACCAAAAAGTACACGAAATCTCAAACCAAACGAAGCACGCGCACACGCACACACACACACACCGCAGCTATGCGAACGCAGGAGGCAGCCACGACGGGCGGTCGGTCGGCGCTCGCTCACTTTTCCCATAATGCGTCGCGCTCCCGTTAGGTTTTCTCGCGGCGCTGCGATTTCCGAAATGGTGCATTCTCTACCTTAAACAACGTCCTCAGCATGGATGATCTGCACGACGGCATGGGCCAGCTACCATCAATTTGATGCCCAACCCCAATCCTTACAATATGCGCACCATGCATGAAGTTCTACAGCCCTCCGTAATGAGGATTTTTTTGAGTCCCTGTGCTGTAATATGTATGCAGATGAAAAACACTTGCTGGGCTTAATAACCTAATTTGAAGCTAGCATTTGCATTGCCCGAGTTTAGAGTACATGCGTTCAAGTGACATTCATTTCGCGCAGTGCTTTATTTTCTAGATTGCTCTTTCGGCACGTCAAATAAACTCCCGCGAAGTGTTGTAAGGCACGCGGCTATCGCTACGAAGGACCTAGTACCAAATCCTTCACACAGGAGTGCCTCAAACTTCTTATTGCGCTAGGAATTAAACGGACATGGTATGTCATTTTTGCCGTTGCCGCGGTGCCGCCATGCTGTCTTCGAGTGCGAGGGAAATGCGTTTGTCGATTTCGCTTGACTAGCGCGCAGACCGTTGGTGTCAAGTTATCTGCTAAGGGTACCATCATGGTACGATGGAGTGGATGCCAGGCCCAACCGAGAGGGTTGGAGGCTTCATGCATGCTGCCTTCCAGCACACCCCGTATTAGACGTCTCGTCATGGAGCGCGCTCTGTCCGCGCGGTCGGTGTTTGGAGATAACGTGATCTGCAGTCGGTGCCAGAGTGACGAGCCGGGAAGGCTAGGGGCTCCATCCATGCAGTCATTCAGCGCGCCCAGTGCTACAAGTTACGTGATCGACCGAGTTTTGGGCACACGGCACGGTTGAAATGGGGAAGGGAGCGTGAGCACGTAACATTCGCTTCGGGACAAGCACGCACGCACTTCATCATGCCAGCATTATGAAAGCCAGTGCTCGCGGTAATCGAGTAAAATCTGTTCATGTGAATTTGGGCGCATAGCAACACTCTCGGGGTGCTATAACGTAAAATTATTCCATACTTTTCTATTACAATTCTGGACACAGCCAATCGCGATTGGTGAAAAACGCTTTTGAAGGTGAACAGTGGTGGCAGCGAATGCTGCACAGTGAAGTGCTGGCGGACCAACTCAGGGCTGTCCAGAGGGCTCGTGTGATAGCAGAGGGGCTCGGCCTCTCTGTGCCGACGTGGGAGTGGCCCGCATCAGTCCCAGACTGATCCCTCAGGACCTAAATAAAGTTCTTCATACCATACCACCCCCACTTGACCTGTCTATCACGTGACGTCACGAAAACCGTGATAGCTCCCCATCTGATATGACGTGTACACCGTGATTATGCATAACTTGACCATAAAAAAACAAAAATAGTTATTTCTGATCCAACGACTTTTTGCCGGTAGCCCTCGGCTATTGGTCAAAAGTTTTCGGGCTGCGCCTACTTCACCAGCCTCTCACGCGACATCACAAAAACACAGAAACTTACCGCGTCAAAGTGACGTGTACGCGTTAAAGATGCATTACTATGCCGAACAAAACTGAATTTTCTTCAGCATAGCCGCAGGCTGCCCCGTTCCGAAAGGAATAAAAGATGGCTGCCACCGATCGCTCCGATTTTCATTCCAATCTCCTGATGTCAAATTTGCATAACCACCGACGCAAGCATCGGGCAGTCACCCGCAGGGCTGTCTCAACAGACCAATCAAACACTCTTCTCGTTCATAGGAGGACACTTTTGTTTGCTTGAAAAAACGAATAGCATTGCCTACATTGAGCGGCTTGGCTTGGGCGCTCTAACGTAAAACTATTCCAAACTTTTCTATTCCAATTCTGCTATCAGCCCTCTGCGATTGGTCAAAAACTTTTTTTGACCACCCCCCCATTTCACCTGTCTGTCACGCGACGTTACAAAAACCGCAATACCTCCCCATCTGATATCATGTGGGCACACTGATTATGCATGATTTGACAGAAAAAAGAAAAACAGTTATTTCTGATTCGACCCCTTTTCGCCATTAGCCCTCGGCTATTGGTAAAAAGTTTTCGGGCTGCACCCACTTCACCTGCCCGTCACGCGACGTCACAAAACCGCACGAACTCACCGCGTCAAAGTGACGTGTACGCGATAAAGATGCATTAATATGCCGAACAAAACTGAATTTTTTTCGGAATAGCGGCAGGCTGCCCCGTTCCGAAAGTAATAAAAGATAGCTGCCGCCGATCGCTGAGACGCTGGCTACTCGCACCTGCCGGAGAGCATGGGTGTATTTGCGTATAATAAAACTTCTTGCGTGACCGTGTAACGTTTTTAAGCACTTTCAACAGGTTTACTACCTCATTCTGCCAACTCTTCTTTGCTGAGGGTCAATTTTAGCGTCATTCTTAAGCTTCCGTTGCATACCGCCGCGATTTTCGACCAGCCACCGCAAGCTAAGTAAGGGAAAGCCGACCAATCGCAGACGCCGGCACCACCCTCTTCATCCGGTTATCGGTTTTCAGTGCACTGGCTCTGCCCTAGTGAATCCCTCTCCACTTGAGCGTTCTCCTCGCCTCTTGTCAGCCAATTAGATACAACAAGCCGCTCAGTGTAGGCAATGTTATTTGTTTTTCAAGCAAACAAAAGGGACCTCCCATGAACGAGGAGAGCGTTTGATTGGTCTGTTCAGACAACCCTATGGGTGACCGCCCGGTGCTTGCGTCGGTGGTTACGCAAATTTGACGTCAGGAAATTGGAATAAAAACATATTGGAATAGTTTTACGTTATAGGGCCCCTTATGTAATTGTCTCACAACAGGCGAGGAGCACGTTCAAGCGGAGAGGGATTCGACAGGGCCGAGCCACTGCACTGAAATTCGATGACCGAATAAAGAGGGTGGTGCCAGCGTCTGTGATTGGTCGGCTTTCCCTAACTTAGCTGACGGTGGCTCGTCGACAGTCGCGGTGGCATGCAAGGGAAGCTTAAGAATAACGCTAAAACGGGTCCTCAGCAAAGAAGCGTTGGCAGAACGAGGTCGTAAATGGACCGAAAGTGCTTGAAAACGTTACACGGCCACGCAAAAAGCTTTAATAATAATAATAATAATAATAGTAATAATCATCTTCGTCATCATCATCAGCCTGCCTACGCCCACTGCAGGGCAAAGGCCTCTCTCATACTTCTCCAACTACCCCGGTCATGTACTAATTGTGGCCATGTTGTCCCTCCAAACTTCTTAATCTCATCCGCCCACCCAACTTTCTGCCGTACCCTGCTACGCTTCCCTTCCCTTGGAATCCAGTGCGTAACCCTTAAAGACCATCGGTTATCTTCCCTCCTCATTACATGTCCTGCCCATGCCCATTTCTTTTTCTTGACTTCAACTAAGATATCATTAAGTGGCGTTTGTTCCCTCACCCAATCTGCTCTTTTCTTATCCCTGAACGTTGCACCTATCATTATTATTTCGATAGCTCGTTGCATCGTCCTCAATTTAAGTACAACCCCTTTCGTAAGCCTCCAGGTTTATGCCCCGTACGTGAGTACTGGTAAGACACCGCTGTTATACACTTTTCTCTTGAGGGATAATGGCAACCTGCTGTTCATGATCTCAGGATGCCTGTCAAACGCACCCCAGCCCATTCTTATTCTTCTGATTATTTCAGTCGCAGGATCCGGATCTGCGGTCAGTACGTGTCCCAAGTAGATGCATTCCCTTACTAATTCCAGTGCCTCGCTACCTATCGTAAACTGCTGTTCTCTTCCGAGACTGTTAAGCATTACTTTAGTTTTCTGCAGATTAATTTTTAATAATAATATTTGGGGTTTTACGTGCCAAAACCACTTTCTGATTATGAGGCACGCCGTAGTGGAGGACTACGGAAATTTTGACCACCTGGAGTTCTTTAACGTGCACCTAAATCTAAGCACACGGGTGTTTTCGTATTTCGCCCCCATCGAAATGCGGCCGCCGTGGCCGGGATTCGATCCCGCGACCTCATGCTCAGCAGTCCAACACCATAGCCACTGAGCAACCATGGCGGGTCGAGATTAATTTTTAGACCCACCCTTCTGCTTTACCTCTCCAGGTCAGTAAGCATGCATTGCAATTGGTCCCCTGAGTTACTAAGCAAGGCAATATCATCAGCGAATCGCAAGTTACTAAGGTATTCTCCGTTAACGTTTATCCCCACTACTTCCCAATCCAGGTCTCTGAATATTTCCTGTAAACACGCTGTGAATAGCATTGGAGAGATCGTATCTCCCTGCCTGACGCCTTTCTTTATTGGGATTTTTTTGCTTTCTTCATGGAGGACTACGGTGGCTGTGGAGCCGCTATAGATATCTTTCAGTATTTTTACATATGGCTCGTCTACACCCTGATTCCGTAATGCCTGCATGACTGCTGAGGTTTCGACTGAATCAAACGCTTTCTCGTAATCAATGAAAGCTATATATATATATATATATATATATATATATATATATATATATATATATATATATATATATATGAGGGTTGGTTAGAATCCGCGCATTTCTCTATCACCTCATTGATAGTGGGAATATGGTATATTGTTGAATAGCTTTTACGGGATCCTGCCTAAAAAGTTTTATTACACCATATATCGGAGGCTATGATTACACGCAAATAAACTCATGATCTACGATAGGTGCGAGTAGCCAGTGCCTGAGTGATCGGCTGCAGCCATCTTTCATTCCTTTCGGAACGGGGCAGCCTGCGGCTATTCAGAAGAAAATTTCGTTTTGTTCGGCATATTAATGCATCTTTAACGCGTAGACGTCACTTTGACGTGGTGAGTTCTTGCAGTTTTGTGACGTCGCGTGGCAGGCAGGTGAAATGATGCAGCCCGAAATCCTTCACCAATAGCCGAGGGCTAATGGCGAAAAGGCGTCAAATCAGAAATAACAATTTTTTTTGTTCGGCGAAATCATGCATATTCATTGTGTACACGTCATATCAGATGGGGAGCTATCGCGGTTTTCGTGACGTCGCGTGGCAAACAGGCGTAGTGGGTGTGGTCCAAAAAAGTTTTCACCAATCGCGGAGGGCAGATTGCAGAATTGGAATAGAAAAGTTTGGAATAGCTTTACGTTGTAGCGCCCATTCAGTCGCAACCTCAGCCGTCATGGAGGCATTGCGGAATCAGGGCGTAAACGATCTGTATGTAAAAATACTTAAAGATATCTATAGCGGCTCCACAGCCACCGTAGTCCTCCATAGGGAAAGAAACAAAATCCCAATAAAGAAAGGCGTCAGGCAGGGAGATACGATCTCTCCAATGCTATTCACAGCGTGTTTACAGGACGTATTCAGAGACCTCGATTGGGAAGTATTGTGGATAAAAGTTGACGGAGAATCACTTAGTAACTTGCGATTCACTGATGATATTGCCTTGCTTAGTAACTCAGGGGACCAACTGCAATGCATGCTCACGGACCTAGAGAGGCAAAGCCGAAGGGTGTGTGTGTGTGTGATAACTTTATTTGGAATCCGGCGATTGGGAGGCCCGGGCCTGGGGCCGCCTAGATGGCCACTGGGAGCTGCTGCTCCCGTGCGGCTTCCTTGGCTCGCTGGACGGCCCAAAGTTGGTCTTGGAGTTCTGAGCTGAGCAGCACGGCCGACCACCGCGCCCGTAGATTTTCTGGGGAGACTGCCATTTTATTTTGGTATATTTCACATCCCCACAACATGTGTTGAAGGGTGGCTCTAACAGACTTGCATAGCTTGCACATATCGCTCTCGTATATATCGGGGTAGAAAGTTTTTAGTTGCACGGGACTCGTATAAGTTTCTGTTTGTGGTCGCCTCCAAGTAACGGATGGGTCTAAAAATTAATCTGCAGAAAACTAAAGTAATGTTTAACAGTCTCGGAAGAGAACAGCAGTTTACGATAGGTAGCGAGGAAATGGAAGTGGTAAGGGAATACATCTACTTAGAACAGGTAGTGACTGCGGATCCAGATCATGAGACTGAAATTATCAGAAGAATAAGAATGGGTTGGGTTGCGTTTGGCAGGCATTCTCAGATTATGAACAGCAGGTTCTCATTATCCCTCAAGAGAAAAGTGTAAGACAGAGGTGTCTTACCAGTACTGACGTACGGCGCATAAACCTGGAGGCTTACGAAAAGGGTTCTACTTTAATTGAGGACGATGCAACGAGCTATGGAAAGAAGAATGATGGGTGTAACGTTAAGTTATAAGAAAAGAGCAGATTGGGTGAGTGAATAAACGCGATTTGATGACATCTAAATTGAAATCAAGAAAAAGAAATGGGCAGAACATGTAATGAGGAGGGAAGATAACCGATGGTCATTAAGGATTACGGACTGGATTCCAAGAAAAGGGAAGCGTAGCAGGGGGCGGCAGAAAGTTAGGTGGGCGGATGAGATTAAGAAGTTTGCTGGGACAACATTGCCATAATCAGCACATGACCGGGGTAGTTAGAGAAGTATGAGAGAGGCTTTTGGCAAAGTGGGCGTAGCCAGGCTGATGACGATGATGATGATAGCGCCCATAGTTTCAAGCAGTGAAATCCCAATTTTAATAATTGGGAGAAAAATTACATATTGGGGACAAGAATGCTGGCTTGAGTACATGAATGAATAGTGCCTAAATCTAGAAAAACTATTTTTATATTTATCGAATACAATCGCTGTTTTATTATTAATAAGTTGTATGAAAATGTTTTCTGCATCAACGCAGAGAGAGGCTCCTTCACATGCGTATCGGCAAAACGTGCAACCGTTCCATCTGAAGCTTGTCAGTCTTATTGTTCTATATCATTGCTATGTATCAGTCTTGTCGTTCTGGGCTTGAATAATTTGCCGATTGTGCACGAGGCCTCCAATGGCACGCAAACGACGAGCGATGGCCACCACGGATAAACGCGAAGATAACGGATCATCCAGGACTGGTCACGTTGACTTTCCATGTCTGCAATCTTGGTTCGCCGCTTGCGCTCGGCGTCACCAACCACACGCAAAGCACAAGCGACCACCACTGAGGCTACCGCAGCGGCGACAATGCGTCATTCCGGATTCGTAAAGTTCGCTTCGTTCATCTTTTTCTTTGGGTACGCCGGGCGCTTCCAACAAAACACAAAGGATGGGGTACTCCCAAAGAGGGTACCACGGAAGCTACAGCAGGTAATCCGGTAGTGGCTGCACTGGCACTCCTTGCCTGCGAGGTACATCTCACGCCTCCTAGAATGCACACAGGACCCGCGACCCCCGCGCAGGCGAAGCGGGTTGTCTAGCACCAGCTGTATTGACGCCCGCTTTCTGGGTCCACCGCTGGGCCCACCCGGCGCCTCCTTGAGTGCACACAGGCCAGGTGACCCCCTCGAAGGACAGCACACAGGTGAGAGCAGGTGATCCAGCAGCAGCTGGGTTGGTGCTCTTCACTGGTGCGCTGGGCCCACCGCACGCACTCGACGCCTCCAAGGGTGCAGACAAGTCGGGTGACCCCCATAAACGGTACCGCGTAGGCGACAGCGGGTCGTCCAGCGGTGGTTGGCTTGGCGCTCTTCACCGGCGCGCTAGGCCCACCACACGCACTCGACGCCTCCAAGGGTGCAGACAAGTCGGGTGACCCTCACGAACGGTACCGCTTAGGTGACAGCGGGTCGTCCAGCAGCGGCTGGCTTGGCGCTCTTCACCGGCGTGCTGGGCCCACCGCACGCACTCGACGCCTCCAAGGGTGCAGACAAGTCGGGTGACCCCCATGAACGGTACCGCGTAGGCGACAGCGGGTCGTCCAGCGGCGGTTGGCTTGGCGCTCTTCACCGGCGCGCTGGGCCCGCCGCACGCACTCGATGCCTCCAAGGGTGCAGACAAGTCGTATGACCCCCAAGAACGGTACCGCATAGGTGACAGCGGGTCGTCCAGCGGTGGTTGGCTTGGCGCTCTTCGCCGGCGCGCTGGGCCGACCGCATGCACCCGACGCCTCCGAGGGTGCAGACAAGTCGGATGACCCTCAAGAACAGTACCGCATAGGCGACAGTGGGTCGTCCAGCAGCGGCTGGCTTGGCGCTCTTCACCGGCGCGCTGGGCCCACCGCGCGCACTCGACGCCTCCAAGGGTGCAGACAAGTCGGGTGACCCTCATGAACGGTACCGCTTAGGCGACAGCGGGTCGTCCAGCAGCGGCTGGCTTGGCGCTCTTCACCGGCGCGCTGGGCCCACCGCACGCACTCGACGCCTCCATGGGTGCAGACAAGTCGGATGACCCTCAAGAACAGTACCGCATAGGCGACAGCGGGTCGTCCAGCGGCGGCTGGCTTGACGCTCTTCACCGGCGCGCTGGGCCCACCGCACGCACTCGACGCCTCCAAGAGTGCAGACAATTCGGATGACCCTCAAGAACAGTACCGCATAGGCGACAGCGGGTCGTCCAGCGGCGGCTGGCTTGACGCTCTTCACCGGCGCGCTGGGCCCACCGCACGCACTCGACGCCTCCAAGAGTGCAGACAAGTCGGATGACCCTCAAGAACAGTACCGCATAGGCGGCAGCCGGTCGTCCAGCAGGGGCTGGCTTGGCGCTCTTCACCGGCGCGGTGGGCCCACCGCACGCACTCGACGCCTCCAAGGGTGCAGACAAGTCGGGTGACCCCCATGAACGGTACCGCGTAGGCGACAGCGGGTCGTCCAGCGGCGGTTGGCTTGGCGCTCTTCACCCGCGCGCTGGGCCCACCGCACGCACTCGATGCCTCCAAGGGTGCAGACAAGTCGTATGACCCCCAAGAACGGTACCGCATAGGCGACAGCGGGTCGTCCAGCGGCGGTTGGCTTGACGCTCTTCGCCGGCGCGCTGGGCCCACCGCACGCACTCGACGCCTCCAAGAGTGCAGACAAGTCGGATGACCCTCAAGAACAGTACCGCATAGGCGACAGCGGGTCGTCCAGCGGCGGCTGGCTTGACGCTCTTCACCGGCGCGCTGGGCCCACCGCACGCACTCGACGCCTCCAAGAGTGCAGACAAGTCGGATGACCCTCAAGAACAGTACCGCATAGGCGACAGCCGGTCGTCCAGCAGCGGCTGGCTTGGCGCTCTTCACCGGCGCGGTGGGCCCACCGCACGCACTCGACGCCTCCAAGGGTGCAGACAAGTCTGGTGACCCCCATGAACGGTACCGCTTAGGCGACAGCGGGTCGTCCAACGGCGGTTGGCTTGGCGCTCTTCGCCGGCGCGCTGGGCCGACCGCATGCACCCGACGCCTCCGAGGGTGCAGACAACTCGGATGACCCTCAAGAACAGTACCGCATAGGCGACAGCGGGTCGTCCAGCAGCGGCTGGCTTGGCGCTCTTCACCGGCGCGCTGGGCCCACCGCGCGCACTCGACGCCTCCAAGGGTGCAGACAAGTCGTATGACCCCCAAGAACGGTACCGCATAGGCGACAGCGGGTTGTCCAGCGGCGGTTGGCTTGGCGCTCTTCGTCGGCGCGCTGGGCCGACCGCATGCACCCGACGCCTCCGAGGGTGCAGACAAGTCGGATGACCCTCAAGAACAGTACCGCATAGGCGACAGCGGGTCGTCCAGCAGCGGCTGGCTTGGCGCTCTTCACCGGCGCGCTGGGCCCACCGCGCGCACTCGATGCCTCCAAGGGTGCAGACAAGTCGTATGACCCCCAAGAACGGTACCGCATAGGCGACAGCGGGTTGTCCAGCGGCGGTTGGCTTGGCGCTCTTCGTCGGCGCGCTGGGCCGACCGCATGCACCCGACGCCTCCGAGGGTGCAGACAAGTCGGATGACCCTCAAGAACAGTACCGCATAGGCGACAGCGGGTCGTCCAGCGGCGGTTGGCTTGGCGCTCTTCACCGGCGCGCTGGGCCCACCGCACGCACTTGATGCCTCCAAGGGTGCAGACAAGTCGTATGACCCCCAAGAACGGTACCGCATAGGCGACAGCGGGTTGTCCAGCGGCGGTTGGCTTGGCGCTCTTCGTCGGCGCGCTGGGCCGACCGCATGCACCCGACGCCTCCGAGGGTGCAGACAAGTCGGATGACCCTCAAGAACAGTACCGCATAGGCGACAGCGGGTCGTCCAGCAGCGGCTGGCTTGGCGCTCTTCACCGGCGCGCTGGGCCCACCGCGCGCACTCGACGCCTCCAAGGGTGCAGACAAGTCGGGTGACCCCCATGAACGGTACCGCTTAGGCGACAGCGGGTCGTCCAGCAGCGGCTGGCTTGGCGCTCTTCACCGGCGCGCTGGGCCCACCGCACGCACTCGACGCCTCCGAGGGTGCACACAGGTCGGATGACCCCCAATGAGGGTACCGCCCAGGCGACAGCGGGTCGTCCAGCAGCGGCTACGTGGCCAGGGTAGCACGAAGACTATAGTTCTTGGTGTGGCCCGGTGATTGTGCTTGCGTGATCCGTTACGCCGGTTGCTAGAGGGACGGATGTGGAGCCAGTTTGTGGACGACGTCATGTGCCTAAAAAAATTCAGTACATGCTGTTTATTTCGGTGGGAACAATTATATTTGAAACGTCTTGTGATTGTATTGTTTTTTCGCTTCCAAATCAGTGCCTGTGCCTTTTCCTGCTGCCCTCAGACCTGGTTCAAGGCCCGTCAAGTTGCTGCGAGCAACTTTTTCCTTAAATCCGCCATAAATTGTACGTTTATGGAAATAAAGGCATATTTGTATGTGTATTTGTATTTGTATTTTCGATGACTGCATAGACACAGTATCTCGTACCTAAATATTGCACCTTAACGCATGTAAGATGCTTTCCTTGCATGGATGAACATTTGTATAAGATGTATGCGTTAGTGTAACCGAATTTTAACCATAGCAGCATGAGTCCTTTCCTAATTTCGAGCACTTCAACAGCGAACCACAGACATTTGAGGAGAATGATTTCCTACGATTATATGACGAACATGGTTCAATGACATCAACACAAAGCTGCCAAATGACAGTTTGGAGTGTGGGATCCATCGTGTAAAGAAATATTTGTTCTGCGAGAACCGCCTAGGACCTGCCTGACGAGACGTAAAGTTGTGTGTGAGCACTTAAACGATAATACAACGGCTTGTGGTACCGACGTATGAGCCTCTGGTATCTGATATCAATTTTATGTCTATAGGGGTATGTTTAGAGATATTGTAGATATCCGTAACGAATATTGTGCAGCGTCTTAAAGACTAAACCAACATGCTATCTCACAGGACGTAGTTAGTAAGATGCTCACGAAACCGCGAGAGAATGCTCTATAAGTACATGTATTAAGACGTACCGTGGTTGAAGCATGGGTAAAAGAGAGCCAGAATGCACGCAGAAATAAAGTGTCAGAGAGTAATTCTTAACTCAAATGCGCAAGTGCAGGATGCATTCTGAAGAACTGCAGAATTTAAGAGCACTAAATATCAAGCTGGGGTGCTCTGCCCAGAAAGGTAAGTGTAAATGACGGGAAATATCTTGGTGGCTGTACTTCCAAAGCATTTGACCATCAAAGTAACGGCAGGCCCTCATTTTTTAAGGCCTACACTCAGACGTACTCGAAACGGTAGCTAATGGAATCGCATTATAACAAGTAAATAGTCTTCTTGTGTGTAATTTTCGTCGGTCTCTCCGTTTTTATTCTTGTTCACGGTGGTAGAAATGCCGTTGTCGGTATATGGCACCGATGGCTTGTCAAAACTGACAAAAAGATGGCAGTCTGATTGACGGCTTATTATACGTCGTGTCGCACATGAGTGAGCTAAATAAGCCTCTTATCATGCACGACAGTTCCTGTTATGAGAACCTGCTCGTCAGCTGGTGAAGCAAATAGCCATCTACCCCTTACGTCACTTAATGTCAAGCGTTTATCGCTCAGGAGCAAGGTTCATATTAAGTCGCCCAAGGGCTCTGTAAATACAGCTTTTGAACACACACACACGTGCGCGCACACGCACGCACGCACACAAAAATTTTAGTACATTACGTGTGTTATATACAAAGGCGGTTTTCATCTTTCAAAGCGCCCAGAATACTCTGGTTAAGGGTGTCCCAGCTAGCATAAGCCAAGGTGTTTAACGAAAAAAAAAAGACTTAGGGTTAGAGCTACGAAATTACGATTTCACGACCTATATGGTGTTCGGTCGTCAGCCCTCTGACGACCGAACACCATGGGTGCGATCGCGCAAACAGCTCGCTTTTCCGTTCTCTCGCTTGCCCTCTCGTGATTCGTTGGCGCCCGCGCGTTTCGTCACGGCTGTCATTGCGCCGGGGCGGGACCACAAAATGCGCTTACGTCACACTCCTGTCCATCATTCCAAAACCGAGTGAAATCGGCCACTATCGTGGAACGGTCGACAAGGGCATTCGCTTCGAAGAATGAATGGCCGTTGCCATAGCAGCGCTAGTAGCAGACGATGCGCCTGTCGTCTGCCCGTAATGTCGTCGCTCGCCGAACATAGCTGGCCCTGCCGGGGGTCCAGTTTTTCGAGATTAAAGCGCGATCCGCCATTGCAGAACGTTAGCGATGTTAATTATGGAAAACAACTGTGATCACAGTGAAATTAAATGTTGTGCCTGCGCTGTGATAAATATAACTAGTGTTCTTTTTAATGTTGGTTGATCTGAGCTCATTTGTCGAGAATGCTCGCCGTTTCACGTTTTGCTCAGAGAATCGCGTTCATTGTTCGGTGGTTTGGCGCTCACGAGTCACGATGGCCGCTCCTATTATCGCGCTTTTGGAGTCTCTCGGGCAGCCTCGGCGACGCATCTTTCGGGACGCATTTGACGAGCTTACCGAGGAAGAATTCCGCGAGCACTTCAGGCTCTCGAAGAGCACTGTGCGGTGGCTCCGCGAGCTATCGGAAGACGTCATCGGTGGCCTTCGGACCGGTGGCATCACGACGCAAGACAAGGTGCTTTCTGCTCTCCGTTTCTTCCAAAGATCCATCGATCCACCTTCCAAAGATCCATCGGCAGCGAAGAATTCGTATCCATAGGGCAGGCTTCCGTGAGCGAGACCATTCACATAGTTGCGGAAACAATAACCGGGGTGGGCCGGCAACAGGGTTGGGTGAGCTCCCCGTTGACAACGGCCGGCAAGGCTAGTGCAAAGGCGGCCTTTGCGGATCGTGGCCGCATTCCCGATGTAGTGGCTCAGGCCGCTAATTTGTAGCGATGCCTTATGCCTTATTCTATGCTATTCTTATCATCCATCACACACGGCCGCCTGATCCCGTTGATAATGGGGGCAGACCGTCGCTCTGACCACGGGCTTAGCGCAAAAAACCTGAAAAAGCATAGAATCAGAAAAGGCGTCGCTACAAAATACCGGCCCTGTGTCGACGGGACGCTCTTGGGTCAACGCGCGCGATGTCCGCACAAGATACGGGTGGCCCTCCATGAACGCGACCAACAGTTTGCGTTGGTGCGGCAACATGTGCGAGTCAAGTCTTAGATTTTTGTGACGATTCGCAGTCGATGAACAATGATCGCCAATTGAACTGCGCGCTCCTGCCAATTTGTTTTGGCGTGTGCGATACCACCTAGCGGACTAAACCAAAATATATGCCGCTTAAATTAGTTTTCTTCTCTCGCATCACATTTCCGCCAGAGATTATATGTTGCATCAGTAAGAGTTTTTTTCGTATATTACGTGTTTAATTATTAAAGCATCACAAACATTCTGCACTTAATATATCGTCCCCGATCGAAGCCCAAATTGGTGACGCAAACTTCCGGGGCTGGGCTCGCTCGTTTATTGGCTGTGCTCTCCCTCCCGTTCTCACAAATCTTGCGGACGGCCCACTTTGTGACGTCGCAGCCAGACCGAACGAACGGAAAAGCGAGCTGTTTGCGCGATCGCACCCCATAGCTGTAAGACTTACGTCGTCTTTTTCGATGGCCTAGTCGCCAACGCTCGAAAGAAGCTGACGTGAATAAAGCTCTCGCGCCACTGGCCTTGGGCCCGAGTGGCATTCTGTCCAACAGTGGGTCTTATAATTGTATCCTGCATCGTGTTCAGCAAATCACTTTTTTGGTGTGTAACAGCTTGGGTAACGTTAGCTGGGACAGACGATATTATATATCAGGCGCGATTCTCTTCTATTACTTTGAGCTCGAGGAAGCCTGATTTCGCGGTCGGTTATATATTAAACGCAATGTCGTCAAAGCACAGTCGCATCTCGAGTCCGAGGGCTTACAAGTTCGGGAACATTACTGGTATCATCCTAATGGATCTGAATGAGGTATATTGGCACCGATTCGCGTGAACATTACAATAACTTCGCCTACACGTTTTCTCACAAATATGGCCTGCTTTGTGACTCGCAACGCTGGCGAACTGCCCAATGGAGCTATTTCGTGCTGCATCAAAAACATGCTTGCATTGCCTGTTTTAATCCATCGGTATCGCAACCGGCATCTTAAGTATAATCACGAAAAACGGTCACACATTGGCAGAAACGTGCTTTCTTATAATATAAGCTTCGAACTATAGGAGTGAGTCGTCGTTGTTATTGTTGTAGCCTGTCACAAGTGTGGCTCCTACCCACGACGTGGGATTGGCCAAGAAATGGGTGGAATATTCCAAATTAATATGGAGCATAAATTGCCTAATATCTATGGAATTGGCATTGCATAGCGTAGAATTACCTGTTAAAATAAAATCAGGAAAGTCATATGGAATGAGTAAAAATTATTTAATAGTACAAAAAATAGAATTTAGCAGGGCATTCGTTTAGATTGTGTAAGAAATGTTTGGACAGCGAAGCAAGCACCCCTACGGCTGAATCAAAAAGTGGACGCCCCGAACGAAAGAATGGCAGGTTCTGTCAAGTCCAGGCCAATTCTTCGAAAAGGTATTTCCAACAATCTTTTTCTTGCCGCATTAAAGCGGCGACAAGATAGTAGAAAGTGATGCATCGTCTCCTCATTACAATATGAGCAGAGGGGGGAGGGAACCAAACCCGATCTGTGTAAATAGAAATTCAGGGAGGGAATGCGGCAACGTAATTTGGTGAGAGAGATCTCAAGCATCTTTGCGTTACAGGATTCGCCACGCCAGAGAAATGCCACGTGCTCATAATCTGGAGGAGCAGTCAGATCTGGGTTTCATAAGGCTATTCTAATTGATCACATCCGAAAACTTGCCGCCATGATCTGTGCTGTCACTGGTAGAATAGGAAGAACAGGGCCGGAAAGTGACGTCTTTGCCAGTGAATCGGCAGTTTCATTAAAAAACAAACCTTTATCCAAATCAAGCGTACAAATTGCCCATGAGCAGGAACTAGCAAGGGGAAGAGTTTTAGCATGGGTGAATCATTAGTAGCGGTAAGGCAAGAGCATACAGAAAGGGAGTCAGTAAGAATAACAGCTGTTGTAATCATTTCGTCTAACTTACGTAAAGCTAGGAATAGGTCCCAAGGCGTCTTACCCGCCGGCAAGTGGAGCTTCTTCTTCTTCGTGTTCTTCTTCAGTTCCTTGTCTTCTATGGCATAAGAGCTGCGACTGCTGCATTTAGTCCGTATTCAAGAATGGCATTCATCTTTTAGTGCATCATTCAACTCATCTATTCCTCATATACAGGGTGTTTTTTTAGCTGCAACAAATTTTGAAATATATCCTTGTGGCAAATCATGCAGTTTTAGCTCTTTATCCAAATTAATCGATGAGGCGGCCGTTACCTCTACGAGAAATCAAAATGGCTTTATTGAATAAATAATTTCATTACGCTCATTACATCTCTAATTACATCTCTAATTATATATTTTGCGCCACATATTTCAATCTACGAACTGGCGCCAGCAACACCTTTTTCTACGTTTCCCTCCGAAAGGGGCACACTCCTTGCCCCTAGCATAGCATTCCTGAACACTGGACTAAATTTTCAACCAAATAATCATTTCTTTATTTCCAGCAGCAAGAGGGTGTTCTAAAGCGGAATTTTTTTTTAATCGTCTCACTCTTCAAGCCTCAGCTACACTTGCAAGCAACAAGGTCAGGCTGCTCATCTCTTATTCATGGAGGATCTCATCAGTGGTGAACGTTTTGCTCACAACCAGTGACAGGCACAAAGCAAGGGTTGGCGGTCGTCTTCTATAGAACGACAACGTCATCATTTTTGCAACTGAGAAAAATGTGCGGTTGCTTCAGGCACCTTTTGGCATGATTGTAACTTTTAACTTCAATAAGATTTTTCTTTCTGCGCGCTCCCGTAA
Source organism: Dermacentor albipictus (assembly GCF_038994185.2). Taxonomy (NCBI): domain Eukaryota; kingdom Metazoa; phylum Arthropoda; class Arachnida; order Ixodida; family Ixodidae; genus Dermacentor; species Dermacentor albipictus. Next base: position 10,930,713 of record NC_091821.1, read on the forward strand.
TCGCTGTGTGCCGGTCATTGGCATACGAGCCTGGAGGAGCAGCGACGCGAATGAGCTTGTGCGTTAAGTTCGAAAATGCCTCGACACCGGCCGTGAACGAAATAGAAGGCCCCCGAAAAGTTACGGAATCTTTCTAGATGCGATCACCACTCGGCCTGAGCCTCTTGAAGTTGACTCTCTTGTCGCTTCGCTCCATTAATGCCCACTAGCCGGTGTGTCCCTTGTATGGGAGGCGAAGTGTCCGTGTAAATTTCACTCATATTCACTAATATTCACTACTGTAAATACTATAGGTATTGTAAATAGGTCCTCTGTAATTTTTTGCTCCTCAATCTACGCTTTCTCCATTTCTGTACCTCTTCATTGTACCATTCGCCTTTTCGACCAATGCTATGGCTTCAGCCATCGCCACTGCGGCCAGCAAAACTATTTTTAGTTCTTCCAACAAATGTAGTCGCTTTTCCCGCAATCTGACGCGAGCTGACGCGGAAGTAAGCCGCACCTTTCGCCTATTTGTTACTTGGTGCGACAGCGAAGACGTTTTGTGCCTGTACAAGGGAGAAGGGATCGCTCCCAAGACAACCCACCCCTCCCTTCGTGCCACCAATAGACTCACTAGTCCTCAACTTGCTTTCACATTCACCATATCCCTTTCATGCATGTCGCTCTTTTTGAGCTTGCTTTCTAAAACTTTCTGTTCCGTGATAAAGTTTGGAAGGGGGCGGGTTTGTCAGAAAATTTCATTCTGCTTATTCAACTTCTCAAATATTTTAATTAGATGAAAAAGGTCAATAGTAATAAGAAAAGTGTAGAGCGACATGAAAAACTTCTGGTACAGCTTTCTGTTCCGCAATACGTGCTACAGAAAAGTGTTTTTCCGAGCGTAAAAGTAGCTCGCGAATACACGCAAAATGCCTGGAATGGCCAGTCGCGCGGCAGTTTTGCGTGCACTTCCCAGGTAGCGCACAAAGTCTTGAAAGCGTCGTATTAAGGGATTCAACGTCTGAAACGGATTTTTGACCAAAATCGACGCATCAAAGACGTTCTAAACAAGATAGCTTAAAAACGGGGGGTGAATACATTTTGATAACATTGGAAACCAGGCAGCTTAAAAACGAGGGGTGAATACGTTTTGAAAACGGCTCAAGGCGCCACCGCCACGCCACGGCGCGTCAGCCTCTTTAGCGGCTTCTACAATATTCAACAGCCCACCAACGCGATCCAACCTTGCGCAAGGTGGCGATACCGTCGTCAAATCATGTGACCAAAGTGGCCACGTGATTCGTGATGCCGGGCTGCCGGGTGAGCCGGGCATAGTCGCGTCGTCATGGCGTCGTCGCGTCACCGCACTCGCATTCCGCTGTGGTGTGTTTGCGGCTGTTCTGAATCTGCTGCCGCTGCCCTTTGCTATGTAAGTGTTGCAGTGTTTTGCTGTCTAGAAAACGATATTCCGTGATCGGTTTGGGTTGTGCGATATGTTTGTGTGGTTTTAATTTGGAAATCAGTAGTGTTTTCAATTGTGATGTGACCAAGGAGGCCATGTTATTCGTGAAGCCGGGCATAGTTGCGTTATCGCACTCGCATGGCACTATGGTCTGTTTCCGACTGTTCTGAATGTGCTGCCGCTGCCCTTTGTCATGTAAGTGTTGCAGTGCTTTGCTGTCAAGAAAATGACATTCTGTGATTAGTTTGGGTTGTGCGATCTGTTTGAGCCGGGCATAATAGCGTTATCGCACTTGCATTGCGCTGTGGCATGACAGCGGCTGTTCTGAATGCGCTGCCGCTGCCCTTTGTCATGTAAGTGTTGCAGAGTTTTGCCGTTAAGAAAAGGACTTTCCGTGATTAGTTTGGGGTAGTGCGATCTGTTTGTGTAGTTTAATTTGGAAATCAGTAGTGTTTTCAATTGGAGGGCGCGGAGTGGAGGGCACTAATCAGCTCTTCAAGTTCATCGTCATGTTATGCGAGGCGCCTTTTCACTGACGCTGTAATTAAGGCGTTAAGAGCAGTATAAGGACGAAAGTTGGAGGGACGAAATCGTGCCTGTGTGTCCCTAGCGTCGGGATCGGCCGCTATGCGTGATCCTAACAAGAAAGCATTTTGCAGAATGCGAAGAAACGCGGCAAAATTTCTGTCTGTGCGCACCTTGCCGATCTCCGCAATAGAGTCCTCATCGTGGTATTTTAGTCTCCCGTTTAGCAAGAGTGTTGCAGACAAGGGAACTGGTTCAAACAGACTTTTTTTTAATGATTCAGTACTAGTGCGGTATCCCAAAAGGTGAGGTCAAGTGCTCGCCCTATTTTCTTCCCTCGCGCTACAGCGCACTGACAGAATTTTGCGTGCACCATACCATGCTTTTATCGTCTGCGCTTCAGGTTCTCGATTGTGTTTTCGCCCCCTTTACCCACGTGATGGGTATTTCATGGTATTACCGGGTACCACATGTGTCCATATATTGTGTCCAATATATGAAACGGCCAAATTCGATTTTATTTGACGCCTCAAATGGTAGTAATGTATTGAGTCCCTTGTAGCTTTGTGCTTGTTATCAATTTTACTATTTGGCGAATGGATACAGCATGTACGCTGCATAACTCGCTTGTGGATACTGCATACGTGTGTCGAGTATGCCCTTGGTATAAAATAACTTTTATGCTTTAGGTAGTACGATTGTTTGCAGCTCGGGACATGTGTCACAATGTACGCTGTGCACCCTTCGCGCTTTACGGCGGCCTGCCGAGTTCGTGCGGGTGCCATGTGTGCGCATGGAGTTCGCGAAGCGCTCTCGCAGTTTTTTTTAAATATTTATATACATATGTTCTGTTCGCGCGCTTCGCGCAACAGGGCATGTCGCAGTTCTTTGTCCTTGCGCAACACATTTTCCTAGCGTACGTCTGTGCATTATTTGATACCGGTTTCACACGGGGCTCTTTTAGCCGCTATCCAGTCCATTACAAATCGAATTTCTCGGTCGTGATTGGCTCCTCTGCGCAAGCTACGAGAGTGAGCAAGTCGTATCGATAATTTCGATCCGGATCGGGCGTGATCGCGACCGAGAGTGGTCGTGTGACACCGGTTTTACACATGGCTCCCACATAGGGAACACTTTAAGTTCAATGCTACTGAGTGAAGAGCAAGTGCATATATATGCCAGTGGTGGTATGTGGGCAAGTCTTTCTTGTGAAGCCAATACTTGTGCATTCAAAACATTTTAATTACCAGCTTATAGTGCATCAATGTGTTTGCTTCGACAAAATGGAGCACCAGTGCAGATATCTGAGTATACCTGTCCACGGCAGCAAGTGTGTCTACATTGAAACCACTACCAGTATGTGCGGCAGTTCTATTTCCAGCAGCGGGACTGCACAATAATAAGTAGGGTGCTCTCAAGCTGTTTATGAAGCTCTGCCTGGACTGTGTGCCAAATATTTTTGGACGTGAAAGTGGGGGTGAATTGGAAAACATCAGCGGAACTGTGCCTGTACTTTGTGGCAAATGTTTTTGGATGTGAAAGTGTGAGTGAACTGGCAAATTTTCCCTGAGATACATGTGTTAAACGTTTTTCTTATTCAGAGTGCTTTTTTTACTTTAGGAGACTGGAGATGTGCGCAAAGTGGGACATGTCGGTGTGCTAATTAATGTATTTGCTGGTTTGCAAATTATTTGTTGCAACTTTGTTTTTGCCAGAGAGGTACAACATTGCCTCTTGCAAAGGGCTTTTTAGATAAAACACTTACTATTTATTATGACCATTGCTTCCTTTGTTACACAAATGCAGCTTCCAGTGCATTCCAGTTTATTTCCATGTTTATGTAAGTTTCTAATATGAGGCTTGCATATTCATTTCTCACGTTCTGGAGTGGCAAGATGCAGCATTACTGTCTCATCGTTCGCTGTACTACAGTAGTGTTCACTTGTTACACTGAATCCCCCGTTTAAGCATTCTGTACTAATTTCACTTTTTGCTTTTTTGTTGTATGGTTATTTTTTCTCGCCATTACCTTCTTTGATATATCCTAAAGGCAATATTTCCAATTTTGCATTGTTCCCATTTTTTTTATTTCTGTCACAGGATTGTTTTATGATGGTATGCGGTGGTATTTCTTTTTGTGCTCTTTTCAAGCTTCTAGCTGATTGGTAACATTGCTTGGAGGCAGTTACCATCCGATTCATACTCTTGCATTTTTCAGTCTACTTCTTCCATTCGCTCCGATGTCACTTCTGCATAACTCTAGTCCATCTAATAGCACGTGCACTTTACTATGATAAATTAGACACTTTAGTACACTCCAGGTTTTTCTGTTCATTTTTGTATGTGTACTTGGAATTTTGTTTATGTGCTAGTGAATGTTCACTTTCGAGTTCATTACGAATCCTTTCTGCGACTTTTGTCATCGTTGATGTACCTTTACTTCTATTTGCATTTCTCACACAGTTTGTTCGAACCTTGCATAAGCATTACATTTTAATAAAGTGTTTTTGCTTTGTCACAATGTTCTCATTTCATGCACTCTTGGCATGAAGGGCTTGGTCTGGCCGCCTGCCAAGACGTGGCCATTTGTTCTTTGCAGAATGTCATTCCCATTGTGGTTGTTAGCATCGTAGCTTACTAAAGGCGGTATTAAGGATTCATTATTCCTAACAGGTTCATTTTCGTGTGACTTGGTAGAGGATTCGCCGGCCATGCGGGGAACAGTGCTTGGCACGGCGCCATGGCTCTTACAGTCAACACCGACGCTTCTACTCATCTGGGGCGCGATTGAAGATCGTTGTTCGAAACGACCGATCAGTTTCACCTCACGCGATTGGCCTAGGCCGTGCCAACGGGTGCGGCTGACGACATCTGCGCGGCATAGGCCAGTCGCGTGAGGCGAAACTAAACGCGTGTTTTGAACAACGATGTCTTATCGCGCCCGTCATCCGCGAAAATTAGCTTCAGATGATCGTAAACCTTTCAAGACTGATTCTAGACCAGCTTTTTGATAACGTCCTAAAAACGTTTAAAAATTGGTTACGAATAGTATTGCCAAAGGGATTACTTGTGTCTTTCCCAATCCTATTTCTAGACCAGCTTTTCGAATACGTCTTGCAGACCTGTTCTAGATCGTCTCAAGAAAGTAATTAAGCCGGACATTAGCAGAGATATACGACGTTTTCCCGCCGTAGTTCTCTCATTCGTGTCTTCTTTAACCCGTTTTTATCGTCTTGGATAAACGCTACAAAAACGTTACGTATCTCTTTTGTGCTACCTGCGTTGTTGGCTTCTTTCCCGCTCAGAAAAACACGTATCGGGAGTTTTGCATGTCTGTCTACAATTCTCTCATTGACCCTTCTCATCTAATTATAATTTTGTTTATATGTTGTCACCCACTCCCCTCTGCATTGCCTCGTCGGCGATTGTGGATATCGAAAATAAATAAATAAATAAATAAATAAATAAATAAATACTTGGGAAGTTGAAAAAGTAATTAAGACTATTTATCTAATTAAGCGGCAAAACATAATTAGAGTATCTCCAAGCGACTGCAAACATCATTACCTTGCCTCTGTCCAGCTACGTGGCATTCGCAAATTTTTAAACCCTTGCTCAAGCTAGCTGGGACACCTTGTGTACTCACGTAAGTTCTCCTTTGTGTGGCCAATTCCCCTCGTAAGTATGTCTTATGTGGAAAAAATATCAACAACGTGGGTTCTCTAGGCGAATAGCCAACATTGCGTCCGGTAGAGTAGCAACACTTTCATTGATGGAGGCAGTGGGCATAAAGGAGTGCATTTCAGTGCATAACGCTCTGATCTTTTGTTGTTTGTTAAAATTTAGGAATGTTTTCAGTAAAATTTAGTGTAACTCGTGCACTGCATTGTAACAAGTCTTATTATTTCATAACTGTCCGACAATATTGGAAATATATTCGTATTCGATTCTGTGTCATCACTTTGATATCGAATTCAACTCGGACTTAAAAATTTGTATTGGCACACCTCTACTTACCTCAGAGCTTCATCATGCTTGGAATGTCAAAGTTACAAGGTCATAACCTATTGCTGTTAAAAAAAAAGAAGAAAACGGGAAAACAATTCACAACCAAATATCTATAGCTAAGTGTCAAAACCTTGAAGCCTAATTTTAGGTTACCAGCACAATTTCTAACCTTGTATAAACTTAGGACCGTACTATTTAACGACTATATCAACGTATCCGGGAATACAAATAAATGCAGTAATCGAAACAGTGATGTCAGAGGAGCGGACAAGGTTCAACAGAAGAACACGAAGAAGAAGCTCGACTTGCCGCCTGGTAAGACGCTTTTGGCATCGCTTCCCTAGCTAGAAGGTTATATTGCTGAAAACGTACAGTCGTGCGAACTGCGTATAACCTTTATGATAGCTATTACGCTCGGGGTTTCAAGTGTTTATGCAATAAAATCATGTTTTCCTTGCCAGCCGGATCACGAGTGTCGCGGGCGATATAGTTGGCCCCATATGTAAGAAAATGGGTGGGCAAACTGCTGAGGGCGCCTGCACAACGGACAATAATCTCATTAAAAAATAAAATGATAAAATGCAAGGCCGTGCTTGATAACCGTTGATAAGAGTCTCCGTTTTTCTGACTGACAGGCACACGAGAAAGGTAGAAAGAGTCTCTTTGAGTTCAAGCTGATAGTGAAGGATCGCGCTCGCTTTGTAATGTAAACAAGGGCTGTTTGTGACGCTCTTAAAGGGGACAATCTCTTGCGCATATCATATACATATTGCACTGACGTCCTTCCATATGGTACAGGGGTCTTTGAAGCGCCGTCGTTACATAGCCCTTGGACGACGTCAGGGACCCTGCTCTTGCCTAGAGGCTTGAACAATTATGAAAGATCTTATACATAAACGTTGGGCCCTACACCAACTTTCTAGTATAGTATAGAGGCGCAAAATAGATTACATAATAACACTCATGTTTAGTGTACGCTCGCTCGACCTTTAAGAGGAAGCTTTAGCTTTGGGGCCAGCTTTTCCTTTTGTGCTTTTCCTTTTGTGCAATGCTAAGGACTTCGGCATGTACTGATCACAAGACAGTAGACTTGCTAGAGTGAAAATGAATGATTTAGGGCACACTGCTCTTGCCGAAACATTCACACTCTTATAGACTTATAGACATTGCCATTCAAATAGGTTCATGTAAAACGCAGAAAGACTCAGAAAAAATTCACCGAACGTCAGTAAGGAAAAAAAAAAAAAAGAGGCATGAGTTCACAAATATGCAGCTCTTTACCACAAGCAGACATCCAAGTTTAGTAAACTGCAACTGTTAGAGCTTCTAAAGCGGAGAAACTTGATATACTTGGCAGGGTGGCTGAGTGGGCAAGTTGGGCATCCATAATCGCAAGCGTACAGCACGAAAGTTAAACGTAGACGATGCCACTGACATGGACAAGCGCTGACTGCCAATTGAAGTTTTATTATCAATGCGGGGAATTTATGCAAGGAAGTGAAATGGCTAGCCTGAAAACATGAAACAGAAAATCAGACGAGTAAGTAGTGAGAGTGAGTCAGGCAACTCTATTCGGTTTCTTGACATCAGGCGTATGCGTTTTATGTAGACTTCACTTGGCTGGATGTATGAGCGTTGCACAATGAAACCGCTTCTGACATTCAACCCTGCCCATACTAAATTGGATAATAGAGGCAATGTCAACTACTACTTTTCTAACTGCCCTTGACCGATCATGACATCATCCTATGGGTACCATCTTCAAAACTCAAGTGGTTTGCCTTAAAGGGACCCTGAAACGCTTTTGACGATTTTCTACAAACGTATTGAGGTGTTAGAGTAGGTGCTTCTGATCATTAATTGACACATCTAAGTGCCCCGCGTAAAGCGGGTAATTTATTATAAGGTTTTAAAAATGCACATCGCTGCCGATCGCAGCACACTGCTCGGTGGAATTTTAAGCCGCCCCTACCCATATGATCGAAATCACCCATACGACGTCAGTGGGGCGAGCTATCCGATTGGCTGACAAGGACGCGTGATCGATAATTTTTCCAACTTTATGGTACACAAATGATTTTCATAATAGTTGGAATGTAGGTAATTTGTTTTTATGCAAAGAAAGTAACATAAAGAGAATGCACAAGAATAATTTTTCAGTACACTTAAGCACTTCCGGCACACAGCAAGTGTCGTCTGCTTGTGTTACAACGTACTCCATTTTGACGAGAGCTCCGCGGTCAGAGTCGGTCTCAATCTTTTCGCGAGCACTATGATTCGACTTTGTTACCTTGTGGACTGCAAACGTAGCGACTGGCAATGCGTCAAGCTGCGACATCGTGTCCCTCTGCAAGGCAGCGTACGAGCGAACTGGCTGCTGCGCATCGGACTGCCGCTATCCGATCGGCACCAGGATTTGCGCTTTTGTGGCCGTCACTTTACACTTGAAGATTACTAACGCAATAGTGTTTCGCGAGTCCGGTATTAGGGCAAATGCAAGCGCAAGGGGACAGGGTCTGGCCGCTTGACTGTGCCGTAACGGGATGAGCCTTGAGATGAGCAGAAGGGCAAATGTGAATGGTCTGCACGGTGCAGCCACCTGGTGGCACAGAGCTCAACCATACACAGTAGCAGCAACGAAGTGTATTCTTCTTTGTTGCTGGTGTGTATTTTTCGCAGGAGTGTAATCATCAACGCGTTATTTTTATAAATGTTTAAAATATTTTACACTTGGTTAGAGCAATATTAGCGCTTTGTTTGGCTGGTTAGGCGCTGCGCCAACAAGTGTATGGACCGTGCAGACCGATCAGGCCGCTCACGTACGTCTACGCTAAAGTTCGTTCATCAGCTTGAGTTTATGCCTCCAGTCATTTGCCGAAATGACCAGCTTGCCTATGGTTACCGGAATACAAGACACGTTCGGCGCTACGACAGAATGCTCGCAACGCACGCTGCTTCGATAGCTTTCGCTTAGGGTCGACGGCCAAGCTGCTAGCGGCGAGGTCTCGCGTGGGCGGGGGCGGAGGCAGGCTCCAAAACAACCGGAAGTGGACGATGTGACGTCGCATCGTGACGCTGAAACAGTGAAGGCGGAGCTTAGCCCCGCTCGCTCGGCGAACGAGTTGAGGAGGAAAAGCATGGCTAGGGAGGAGGGTAACTTCTAATCGCCTGTAGCTCCATTAATACGCAACGCTTCACTTAAATAGTGGTGCGAATGTTCTACTTAAAGGGAAGCTGAAAGGTTTTCCAGAAAAAAATGAGTGAACATGTGTACATAATGGTTTTCAACCCTCCGAATTCGAATATCATATCGAAATTGAGCGAAAGAAAGCGCAAATATATTTTATTTCGACGAAAAGTGCAGCAGCGGACACGCCCAGCTCGCGCGTCTCGTTTCCGCCTGTGATTGGTCGGGCGACCCGTGACGTCAACTTTAGCGACCGGCCGCTGCCGCTCCACATGAAGCGCGGTGCCAGGTAGTTTGGTGCCGTAATGGAAAATTAAGAGGTAATAGAAAATTTAGAGAGACTGCGTTTTTCTGAAGAGTTCGACGTTGCTCCCTACATGTACGAGCCGATTGCAAAGAGCCGGCCTCTCGAAGAAGCAAACGATGCTGGTGCGAGCAGTGCTTTCGACGAGAACGAAAGCGAAGTCTTGGGATCTCCTCGTGTTGGAAATGCTCTTTGGTGAGTATGTTTTTTGCAAAGCGATCTAGTGATCTCGCCGATCTTTCGCCGGTCTAGTGAGCTCGTTTCCGGTCAAACAACTGCAGTGTTGTGTTCCTGCATGCCTCCTCGTGGAACGTAAGCGGGGATGCGATCGTCGGCATTTGTGCGCTGTCCAAAGCTGTCGGCAACCTACAAAGACGGTTCAAACGCGTGAAAAGCTTCCCGGTTCATGCAGTACGTGTAGTGACCTTCATCTGTGCGCCATCCACACACTACACATAACCGAAGTCGTAAAGGCGGCGAATTCCGTCGGCTACGTGAGACGGTCGGTTTCTCGCTGTGCGCGAGAGACGGGGGGAGCGTAGCGTCCTGGCGTGCGCCGGCTTTCCAGCACATGCAAACTCTACATTTGCACTGCGTTATGGTAGCTGCGTGCAGGCTGTTTTACAACACACGTGCAAATAGAAAATTCGCGGCGCTTTGCGACGAAACCTGCGTCGAGGGCGGGAAATAAACATGCACCTTCCGTTCAGCGTGCTAACATGAAGGAGCTCGCAGTAAATCAAAATCCAGGTTTGGGCGAGTTCGTGTATTCATAAGGCCTTCCAACACCAGTTATCATCAGTCAGTCCGCACTCGTGCCGTCTTTGTTTTCGTTGCTCCGATCTTTTCGCGCTGCGTTTAGAAAGCCTGCTAGTGGAAATTCTGGTGATAATCGTCGTCACGGAAGTGGTTGGAGCACAGCAGTGTAGTTCTTGAGGGCTTGAAATTCTTTCGCTTTACAGCAGCCTCCCACTTCCTTAAAAGCTTCTTGTCTTGTGGGAAGCAATGGAAGACAACATCGTCGCGGCCGCTGGTGTTCGTGCAACCGTAGGCTGCACACACAGACGGCATGATCGGCCCACCACATCAGTTGATGCTGCGCACGTTGACCACCACTCTACATACACACAGACGCACCAACAAAGAAATGCAGGGTCGATCGAAGCAGATTACGACGGCACGCACGCAGAAACAAGCACGGTCAGGCACGGTCGCGCAGGCTGCGAAGGAGCAAAACACTAAAGTTGACGTCACAACACCGCGGTTTCCGGTCTCCGCTCGCATCGTCAGCGTCAGCAGCAGCGCGCGGCATTCGACGGGGGGCGGAGCTACAGCGCAATTTCAACCGACGATTACGTCGCTCCTATTTGAAAAAAAAAAAACCAAATTTGACCTACATGGTTATTAAGGTTCCCGGATCCGTATATGAGCGTCTTATTGAATTCGACAGACTCTTCAGCTTCCCTTTAAGCTGAACCCTACGCGTCTACAAAATTTGGCCGAACCGTTTCAGGGGCCCTTTGGCTGCAGACGATCCGGATCCACATTTAGTGTTCGTAGCTGAGTCTATCCGCTGGAAAAGGAAGGCCCGGTGAAGTGACAGCGGTTAGGCGAATGGGAGGAATACACGAATGTACGATAAAGTTACAGTGATCCCATACAAGCATCAGTTGTCGGATCACCGGAAGATGGTCGATCAAAGCGACGGTGACAGGTAGTTTTTGGAGCGCAGCTCTTAAGCACCCGTTCCTGTGTTGAGCGTCGCCGTGCCCCGCCGTCCCTCGGCGTGGTACCTCGGCGTCGAAGGATGAGTGATTTCATCGAAGCATGAAAGAGCGCAGCAGCGGATGAAAGACGGCGAGAGCGAAAAGAGCGCGAGGAGGAAACCAAAGGAAGCCACCTCGAAGCACCACCAGATGGCACTCCCGTCCGCGCATCCGTGGAAACCGGCCGTGCGGGGAATAAAAAAATATCCAGAAAGCTCGCCTTCGCGTGCAGCGTTCGTCGCAAGCGTTTTCCGGCAAAGATTACGTTTTCATAAAGTGCAGTTGCCGGGAAGAGGCAGCTGTGTGACCGGTCTATATAGCGCCACACGTCGCGGCTCTGCCACTCAGTGCAGTGGTTGGTGCGATGCCTCTATATACCGCGAAATGAAAACACTTATAGAACTGCGCTAATATTTCGCGTTAGGGAGGGACTAAACGCTTGTGCAACGTCAGACAGAAGACCAAGTATGGTGACTGTACACAGAAGGTTGTGTACACAATTTAACTTTCCTGCGGCGCTTGTTACGTGGGGCACACTGATAGATGCCTTAATCAATCTTTGCAGAAATACGCGCGCAATGTGCGCAAGGGCAATGAAGTTCTTTTTTTTTTTTGCACAGCATACTAGCACGCGCAGCTGTATTCTTTGGTTCTAAAGAACGTCAGTTATTCACAGGCACCAGGATGATCGTACCTGCATCACTCCTATGCAATGCCAGATTCTGGATACTTATAGGGTAAATAAATAAAATTAAATAAATATAGGGTAAATAAAGGAAATGAAATGAAATTTAATGTTAAAGTCGCACAATTAGCTCTGCGTCAGCAAGCCATCCACTGCTCTAACAAAAAAGAACTCAAGTTTTTTGTAAGTCGGACGTACGGTTGGAATGCACTCTCACATTTGTTTTAGTATATATATCTTGTTCTTGCTGTTTGTTGATTTTTTTTTGCGACTCACTCGTCTATTTGTCTCCTTTCCTCTTCAGCAGTTTGTTTTTCAGGTAGCTCTATCCCACCCTAGCGTAAGTTCTGCGCATTGATAATAAAACTTTATTTTGGTAGTCAGCGGTTGTCCTTTTTGATTGTTTTGTTCACTAACCTTCGCGCTGCACACTCACGATTATAACCCGCCGCGGTGGCTTAGCGGCTATGGTGTTGCACTCCTAAGCACGAGGTTGCTTTATCAAATCCCGGTCGCGTCGGATGCATTTCGATGGGGGCGAAATGCAAAAGCACCCGTGTCCCTTGCATTGATAGCGCGTTAAAGAACCCTTGGTGGTGAAAATTAATCCGGAGTCTTCAGCTACGGCGTGCATCACAATGAAATGGTAGTTTTGGCACGTAAAGCCCAAGAATTCAATTCATTCACGATTATTGATTGAGTTTACATGTTACGTGGAATTGTCACAATGTCTGCAAGCGTTTTGCGAAAGCTATATTCACAAATTAGCGGTATGTACGGTCCGAGAATGATATATAATGCAAAAATTTTGTGCGCTTTAGATATTTTACTCGGTGCAGTTTGCGGAAATGTGATACCGTTCTGTATTACTCGTTTACAGATATAAACATCATAGTTGAGTTTTCAGAAATTTTCTATAGTTTTGTATGGAAACGATATCATAAACAGTAATTTTGCTTCCTACAGCCATACCTTTAAACGTATTTTTTTAATTGCGACAAACTCTGTGAAATACGGTGAGGTGGCTACCGAAAAAAGATCCCTCTGTTAACAAGTACTTACATAGGAGCACTCGAGGCAAATCTGCCATGCAAGCTGAAATTCTGTAAATATAGATGCTGCGATTTTCTTGAAAGTGGCCTAAACATTCAGTCATTTCTAGCGGAATATCCTCGAATAAGGTACATTTTTCTCTTTGCAAATAGCTTTTGCTTCCAAATATTTCAACCATGACACGTCATGTTTACATAAAGGATTGTAAGCAGATGTTTTCGCGTTACAAAATGCCTCTCGTTAGACGGAGTATTTGTTCTGCAGGATGCTGGATATGTTGGCGCTACGAAGGCAACATAACGATTATGCGGTTTCTGGAACGTGCTACGCTACTATTTTCGCGCATTCCAGTTTCAGCAATGATAGCGGGAAGGCTCAATCAGTTATTAGGTGCTACAAGCAAGGTTTATTTTACGTTGCTACCAATGGGCATTGTTCCTTTGGGGTCAAGTTTCTGGCGTTTGTCGTGTACATGGGCTAGCCGTTAGCTACACGTCTCCGTTCTGTTGATGTCAGGTTAGCATTCGGCAGAGCCACGAGGCACTGATTTTTTAGGGCGATTACGCAGCACTTATTACGTGTCCTCGTCATGTTCATTCGTGTTTTCACGGAAAAGCGAGTTGTGTATGACATGAATTCCAGGCTCGAACGTCTATTTTTTTCGACTTGTGTTTTTGTCACCGAGTCCTGCAGTAATGCGGCGGATCGCATTCTCGTTATCTGCCTGCTGTTGCTTGGGGAACCACGTAAATATAGGTAATACCAGTAGCGGTATATGACTCAACGTCTCTATTAAAATAAATCGTTTATGTGACACAAATCTATTAGAATTGAGAGGAAAGCATCTTAGATGCCTTATCCCGCACTATATATAGTGCACTTCAATGTAATGCATTCGTGTGGTGTTTCTAAGTTGGAAATTTCTTGAAATATTTTTGTTTCTACCGGACAGTCCGCCAGTCCTTAAGCAAGTCTGATGACTTGTACCAATGGAAAGCTGGATTCTGCCCTATACCGGCCGTCACAAGTTGTCACGGAAGGACGATCACAAAGCGATGGCGAGACCAGATCGTGCTTCACCTTTGGCAGGCGTCGGCCGTCCTGGGCGAACCATGGCAGGCGTCGAGAGCATGCTGGGCCAACCAAGCGCACAGCCAGAGAACACCGCCGCGAGCCCTGCTGGACGACCCGCTGTCGGCCAACCTGGGCGGGCCATGGCTGTCGTCGGGAGCATGCGCTGGGCCAAGAGCACAGGCAAAGAGCACCACCGCGTCCATTGCAGGGCGACCCGCTGTCGGCCACCCTGGGCGGAGCGTGTCAGTCGTTGGGAGCATGCGCTTGGCCAAGAGCGCAGGCAAAGAGCGCCGCCGCGTCCGCTGCTGGACGACCCGCTGTCGGCCAGCCTGGGCGGACCATTGCTGTCGTCGGGAGCATGCGCTGGGCCAAGCGCACTGGCAAAGAGCCCCGTCGCGTCCCCTGCTGGGCGACCCACTGTCGGCCACCCTGGGCGGACCATGGCTGTCGTCGGGAGCATGCGCCGGGGCAAGGGCGCCGGCAAAGAGCGCCACCGCGTCCCCTGCTGGACGACCCGCTGTCGGCCAGCCTGGGCGGACCATTGCTGTCGTCGGGAGCATGCGCTGGGGCAAGGGCGCAGGCAAAGAGCACTGCCGCGTCCCCTGCTGGACGACCCGCTGTCGGCCCCCCTGGGCGGACCATTGCTGTCGTCGGGAGCATGCGCTGGGCCAAGCGCACTGGCAAAGAGCCCCGTCGCGTCCCCTGCTGGGCGACCCACTGTCGGCCACCCTGGGCGGACCATGGCTGTCGTCGGGAGCATGCGCCGGGGCAAGGGCGCCGGCAAAGAGCGCCACCGCGTCCCCTGCTGGACGACCCGCTGTCGGCCAGCCTGGGCGGACCATTGCTGTCGTCGGGAGCATGCGCTGGGGCAAGGGCGCAGGCAAAGAGCACTGCCGCGTCCCCTGCTGGACGACCCGCTGTCGGCCCCCCTGGGCGGACCATGGCTGTCGTCGGGAGCATGCGCTGGGGCAAGGGCGCAGGCAAAGAGCGCCGCCGCGTCCCCTGCTGGACGACCCGCTGTCGGCCAGCCTGGGCGGACCATTGCTGTCGTCGGGAGCATGCGCTGGGGCAAGGGCGCAGGCAAAGAGCGCCGCCGCGTCCCCTGCTGGACGACCCGCTGTCGGCCCCCCTGGGCGGACCATTGCTGTCGTCGGGAGCATGCGCTGGGGCAAGGGCGCAGGCAAAGAGCACTGCCGCGTCCCCTGCTGGACGACCCGCTGTCGGCCCCCCTGGGCGGACCATTGCTGTCGTCGGGAGCATGCGCTGGGGCAAGGGCGCAGGCAAAGAGCGCCGCCGCGTCCCCTGCTGGACGACCCGCTGTCGGCCAGCCTGGGCGGACCATTGCTGTCGTCGGGAGCATGCGCTGGGGCAAGGGCGCAGGCAAAGAGCGCCGCCGCGTCCCCTGCTGGACGACCCGCTGTCGGCCCCCCTGGGCGGACCATGGCTGTCGTCGGGAGCATGCGCTGGGGCAAGGGCGCAGGCAAAGAGCGCCGCCGCGTCCCCTGCTGGACGACCCGCTGTCGGCCAGCCTGGGCGGACCATGGCTGTCGTCGGGAGCATGCGCTGGGGCAAGGGCGCAGGCAAAGAGCGCCGCCGCGTCCCCTGCTGGACGACCCGCTGTCGGCCAGCCTGGGCGGACCATTGCTGTCGTCGGGAGCATGCGCTGGGGCAAGGGCGCAGGCAAAGAGCACTGCCGCGTCCCCTGCTGGACGACCCGCTGTCGGCCCCCCTGGGCGGACCATGGCTGTCGTCGGGAGCATGCGCTGGGGCAAGGGCGCAGGCAAAGAGCGCCGCCGCGTCCCCTGCTGGACGACCCGCTGTCGGCCAGCCTGGGCGGACCATTGCTGTCGTCGGGAGCATGCGCTGGGGCAAGGGCGCAGGCAAAGAGCACTGCCGCGTCCCCTGCTGGACGACCCGCTGTCGGCCAGCCTGGGCGGACCATTGCTGTCGTCGGGAGCATGCGCTGGGCCAAGCGCACTGGCAAAGAGCCCCGCCGCGTCCCCTGCTGGACGACCCGCTGACGGCCAGCCTGGGCGGACCATTGCTGTCGTCGGGAGCATGCGCTGGGCCAAGCGCGCTGGCAAAGAGCCCCGCCGCGTCCCCTGCTGGGCGACCCGCTGTCGTCCACCCTGGGTGGTGGACGACCCGCTGTCGGCCACCCATGGGCGGAACATTGCAGTTGTCGGGAGCATGCGCTGGGCCAAGCGCGCTGGCAAAGAGCCCCGCCGCATCCCCTGCTGGGCGACCCACTGTCGGCCACCCTGGGCAGACCATGGCTGTCTTTGGGAGCATGCGCTGGGCCCAGGGCGCAGGCAAATTTCATCGTCGCGTCTCCTGTTGGGCGACCTGCTGTCGGCCACCCTGGGCGGAGCATGTCAGTTGTCGGGAGCATGCGTTGGGCCAAGGGCGCAGGCAAAGATCACTGCCGTGTCCCCTGCTGGGCGTCCCGCTGTCGGCCACCCTGGGCGGACCATTGCTGTCGTCGGGAACATGCGCTGGGCCTAGGGCGCAGGCAAAGATCACCGCCGCGTGCCCTGCTGGGCGACCCACTGTCGGCCAACCTGGGCGGGCCATGGCTGTCCTCGGGAGCATGCGCTGGGGCAAGGGCGCGGGGCAAAGAGCACTACCGCGTCCCCTGCTGAACGACCCACGGTCGGCCTCCCTGAGCGGAACATGGCAGTCGTCGGGAGCAAGCACTGGGGCAAGGGCGCAGGCAAGGAGCACTGCCGCGTCCCCTGCTGGGCGACCCGCTGTCGGCCACCCTGGGCGGACCATGGCTGTCGTCGGAAGCATGCGCTGGGCTCAGGGCGCAGGCAAATTGCATCGTCGCGTCCCCTGTTGGGCGACCCGCTGTGGGCCACCCTGGGCGGAGCATGTCAGTCGTTGGGAGCATGCGCTGTGCCAAGGGCGCAGGCGAAGAGCACCGCCGCATCCCCTGCTGGGCGACCCGCTATCGGCCACCCCGGGCGGACCATGGTTGTCGTCGGGAGCATGCGCTGGCGGAAGGGCATAGGCAAAGAGCACCGCCGTGTCCCCTGCTGGGCGACCCACTGTCGGCCACCCTGGGCGGAGCATTTCAGTCGTCAGGAGCATGTGCTGGGCCAAGCGCACTGAGAAAGGACAGCACCGTGACCCCTGCTGGAGGACCCGCTGTCAGCCATCCTGGGCGAACCATGGTAGTCGTCGGGAGCATGCGCTGGGCCCAGCGCGCAGGCAAAGAACACCGCCGCCACCACTGCTGGACGACCTGCTGTCGGCCACCCTGGGCGAACCATGGCATTCGATGGGAGGATGCACTCAGTCAAGCGCGCAGGCAAGGAAGCCCGCCGCAACCTCTGCTGGACGATCCAATGTCGGCTGTCCTGGACATATCATTGCAGGCGTCGGATGTACTTGCTGGGCCTAGCGCGCAGGCAAGGAATACCGCCGCGACGCCTGCGGGAGGACCAGCTGTCGCTCATTTTGCGCGGGCCGTTGCAGGCGCAGGGAGCATGCGCTGGGGGTGGTAATGACGCTCTGAGAAGGAGGATGGGGAAACATCGCTTCTCTTAGTGCTAGAATAATTGTTTTCCTAATGTAGTGTCTACGAAGGCTTTGTCCAGCAATAGTTTTCGTTTTAGTCAATCACCTCGTCGCTTATGTATTCGCTGTCTGAACAAACTTATATTGGATTGTATTAATAAAAGCAACACTTTCACGACACTTTCGAAATTACTGCCCTGCTAGTCCGTGAAGACGGTCGAATAGCGAAGCTGTTCTTGCGCCGTTCTGGAACTTCTCGTTCAGGGAGCCCGGGTTCTTCACTCCGGCGCCGCCGATGTGGTTACGCCTATCGGGCGTGTACTTAGGGATCTGCCACCCAGCACAACCGCTTAAACTCAGCTTCTCCTACGCGCAGCTCAGGGTGGGCCCTACGATGACGAGCCAGTTCACGAGCTCACTGACGCTCGCGGTAGGCAGCTTCTTCCGTAGGAGTACGCATTAGTCTGGTTTTGCCATATCTGTAGCTGGGACGGAACATGGGGAACTACTATTCCAAAGCTCCATATATTGGGCATAAGGCCCACCACTGGAAATGCGGGCGCTGCAATCGTTTTGACGATTGGTTGGATTGGTTTGACGATAGACGTCTTGGTGTTTCTTAATGATGTGGCACACATGTTCAGCTGCGAAGGACAGAACGGCGTCAGTGACGGTATACACCCAGTCCGCTGTTGTCGCTTGCGTTCGATGTCTCGAGTTTGCTCGGTGGCGTGGTTAGCAGCATCCGCCCGGCATTGCCGCTAGCGATTCTTCAAAATTAAATTGGTTCAAAATTAATTTTCCGTCACGTAGACGATGAGTGGCTAATCAACCCTTAAGCTATGGCTCATACCCGGTAAGCGCATCCTCCCCATTAAAACTCCATTAATTAAAGGTTATAAAACTCTTTTGTCTTCCGTAGCATGCAATTGTTTGCTAAATTCGAAAGCGAAGTTGATATGCAGCTCTTATATGAAACAAATGTAATGCAGAACCATTGAAGATGGTTATCTAGGTAAGCGATATCACTTTAGTATCCCACTGAGTGCTCAGTGGATCAATGAAATGCAACGGGTGTTATAGCAAGTTCCTGATTATATCCTGTTTAAGGCTCTAATATTTTTTGTTGATACATGAATGAGTTTGTTGTGCAATGTTTTGGAGAATAAAGGCAGAGGTTTTGATGGAGCAGACAATGATTTCACTTTATTTCTTCCTGGGTTATCGATACTAGCTATCAGATTGGAACCGCAGCCGATGTAGACGACGTTGCTTTGCCAACTCTTCTTCGCTGTCAGGGTCCATTTTGGCAACAGGGGGCATTTTTATTGTAAAGCATCAATTGGCCCATTGAGCGAAAAAGCCGGCGTCTGTGGCAGAGAAACGGCACCTAAATTCCCATTATTGGCAGCGACGCCTCGTCATGAGCGGGCCACGACGGAGCAGAGTGGGCAAATCGGAACACCTGCTGTAACGCCAGTGCGCATGAGGGGAGAGGGCATCGCCGCGACGCCACGCCACCTGTGCGCCTCGACGAAGCAGATACGGTGACGCGACGCCGCTGTGCGAGACGGGTTGTCGTCGGCAAGGCAGTCGCGTGACGCGCGCGTGCGGGCGCCGCCGTCTCGCTCTCGGCAGCCCCCGCGCGCTGCGTATCTCTCTCTCTCTCTCTCAACCTCACTCGGCTTAGGGCCGATTTACGCTCGAGCCGCCCATCGCCGCAAGCCGCACCGCACGCGTGCGGTCGCGCGAAAGATTGCACGTATCAAACACTTGTGCACAAATTTCGGTTTACAATATGTAAGGTATACACTGTGCACACACTGTAAATGGTAATTTGTGCACAAGTGCTGGATATGTGCAATTTTTCGCGCGACCGCAAGCGTGCGGTGCGGCTTGCGGCGATGGGTGGCTCGAGCGTATCGGCCCTTAGCTGCGGCGCGCGCCTGCCAGCCTTGGTGGCCGTTGCTGCTTCAGTGGTCTCTCGTCGCGCAGTACGGTGGTGGCATGCGGCGTCTTTGATTTCTCAGCAATATCGTTCAAACAATTCCGGTCTACAGCCAGCCTGCTAACGTGGAAACTGTACAAAAATGAATAAATAAATAACCCACGCCAATTTAATTCCAAAACTCGATAACGTAACGCGAAGCAAAACACTAATACTTTACTCTCAGCGCAAAACTCGAAGGACTGCTGAGCGGCATTCAATTGGACATTAATGCTTTCGCATTCCCGAGTCTAAGAAGCGCCTAAGAGGAAGGTTTAGCTCAGGCCCAACTCCGACGCGGCCTGCTCAAATACATGTAAAACGCAAAAACGTTCTTCTGAGATAACCACTGGACCGATTTATTTTTTTTTTGAAATCTGTTTCATTTGAGAGATACAGTTTATTTCAGTGACTGTTGGAAGCAGAATTTCGATTTAGGGCCTGAATTTCATAAAAAAAAATTCAACAATTCGGAAGCCTGAAACAAAAACATAGAGGCATGAAGTTTGCAAATTAATACCTTTGCATCAAGAACAGATATCGCAGTTCGCTAAACGCCACCTATTAGGGCCTTGAAAGCGGACGAATTCAATATGTCATTTCATATTATAACGTGACATTTTTACGTTGTGTACAGGGATTCTGCAAAAACTGTATTTCCATGTTACTCAATTTATGTAGATTCATATTTAATATATCAATTTTGTCCGCTTTAGATGCGCTGTTACATGGAATTCACAGAATTGTGATATCATTTAACATTGCTTACAGGCACGTACCCAGGTTTTTTTTCGGTGGGGGGGGGGGCAACCCAACGTAACTTTCCTATGCAAAGTAGGGGGGGGGGTCACCTTTACTATAGCACCACGGCCGTGCTAGTACAAATGTGAATAACGCCCGCCGTTCGCCATAAATACGCGTAAACCCGGAAAAGAGAAACGAAATAAGATGTATCTCACAGATAGCACGCCTGTGGGATACACCTCTTCTTCACTTGGCAAACAAGGAACCACATCGAACGGACTCGCGCAGGAAAGAAGCGCAGGAAGAACACTGCCAATAACAAGTGAACAAACGAAAGTGCGAAATAAAGATTTCTATCATCATTATCAGCCTATGTTATGTCCTCTGCAGGACGAAGGCCTCTCCCTATAGTAGATTTCTATAGTAGCACACAACTTAAAAAACAGCAGTTGGCAACCAAGGCACACTGACTGCGCGGGGTTGTGTTACTTCGCCAGCCAATCACAGAAGCAAACAAAATCGTCGTCATGCGGCCTTTTCAATATGGCATCCTACTTGATACCTCCGGAGCGTCTGCTGTTCTTGAAGGGTCTTTTCATCGGTGGAAGCAATGAGGTGGGCAACAGAGATGGACAAAGCGTATGGAGTCTGAGCATTTCACTCTTCAAAAGTCTCTCCGCCGTAGTTGCTTAGTGGCTATGGTGTTGGGCTGCTAATCACGAGGTCGCGGAATCGAATCCCTGCCATGGCGTTCGCATTTCGATGGGGACGAAATGCGAAAACATCCGCCTACTTAGATATAGGTGCACGTTAAAAAACCTCAGGTGGTCCAAATTTCCGGAGTCCCCCCCTACGGCGTGCCTCATTATCAGATCGTGGTTTTGACACATAAAACTCCATAATTAATTTAATTTTCAAAAGTCTGCGGTACAGTTAATTTCACTGCTGAGCCCATTTTACTCATGAAATTTCACTGCCAACTGAAGCGAAACTTGTCAATGAATAGTTGCAGCGAAGTAAGCATTTTATTTCACTTCAATAAAGAATTATGCTTTCGTCATTTCCTCTATAATAGGCGCGGGAAAACGCATAAAATTACGCGCTAATAATTTTATTTTTGTGGTTACTGCATTATTTGGGCAACAGGAAAAGTTTGAAGTACGAATTATTTGCAGCCTCGTGGAGGAACAGTTGCTGGCGGTTATGAAAGCGTGGGCGGGGCTTCACTGCAGACGTAAGTTGTATCGGACTGGCGTTTTTCTTTTTTAATTAGCTGTGGAAGAATTATAGAGAAATATATATTTGCGGAACAATCACAGTTCTTTTGGATCCCTCATTTACTGCTTTACTAAGTGAACTGCCAAAACCGATTCGTATTGTTATTTGGGAAGTTGCGTAATGATGCGTGGCCGCCAATCCCGTACAACCGCGTACAGCACAGGACGCTGCGGTTCTAATCGTACTGCGCTCACCGCGGAAGGTTAGAAAAACACCTACATAAGCACAGCAGAGAAGTGGCTACGTCAGGCGACTCGACTGATAACTGTAGAAGCATCATTCAAAACACACAGAATTGTTCTCCACTTCCGGCAGCGTTTTCCTACACTGTAAAAAATTTCCGTCATTATACGGAGAACTGCAGGGTAAAAATACGGAAACTATGTCATATTTCAAAAATACGGCAAAATCTGCCGTTAATATACGGAAAGTGCTCTCCGTTTTCAGCTTTACGGACATTTTCACTGTAATCATATGTACGGCTATACACTGTTTTGGACGAAACAGACAGAATGCCGTATTTTTGTTATGCGAACATCCGTATTATTGTGAGAAAACTTAACCTGTCTGAATGAGCGCTCGTACTCGTAAAGTTTCAGCTAACAATATTTTATTGAACACGCAAACTGTACGCATTATGAAGATGCGTACAAAATGTGAGAGCTAGCCTTTTACCAAAAGCTGCAATAATAGATCGTATAAATATAATACGCATCTTCTATTGCGGTCGCAGTTTGCCGCGCATATGGGCCTCGCTGATCATATGCGCAAATATAAGCTTGTTGTCGCAGTGTTCTCAAATTAAGCGCTTTGTGGTTAATAACACAGCATATATGTTTAAGTGAACGAAGAGCCGTGGACATACGTGCATACGTAAACAAGCTTGCAGCATTCAGGTGCTGGTGCACTGGGAATGACATTGGTGCTCTGTATACGCCAAAAATTGTGTGCACTCTAAATCAGTACCGAAACGCAGGGAGTGGTATATTGACCGTAACGGCATTTACATTTTGCAGCAAATGGTCTCGAAGGGGGCTGGCGGCCTATAGATCCAAGTACAACGGTCTGATGAAATTTTCGAATGCGGCAAGCAATTAACCCAAGTGTCAAAGAGCATTGCTGAACTGCAATGTAGTTGGTTTAACTCATTCCCATAATATTTACAAAATATCTCGTCTCTGACAATACCTGCCCATTCATTGAGACACATCGATTACGCATATTCTTCACTGTTCATGTGTTAATTCTTGCGATAAGATGTAATCGCAAACATTTGGCGCTTCATCTTGAACCAAGACCGGTAAGCGCGCTCGTTCTTGTACGGTAGAATAAAGAACGCGAACATGCACCGACATGTGTGTAAACTACTGGAAGGTGACTGAAGATGAAGGACCTATTACCGTGCTAGTACTGTGTGTACTGTCAAAAAGAAGAAAAAAATAATACGGAAAGAAAGAATGCCCAGTGCCGAGATGTAACGATTCAAGCTTTATTTCTTTTTGACCTAGAATGCAACACCATTAGTTCCATGTGCTTTATATATGGGTAATGTTATGACACAACTCATTATTTACCCGTTCATTACATGCACCAACCAGCCCAAATTATCACTATACTCGAGATTATGGACGCATCACAGTGCATTGCTTTGCACTTCATTGCAGCACAGGGGTTTGCTATGCCCAGTAGCGAACGCTTTGGTTGACCTCCCTGCCTTTTTGCTTCTTGCATTCTCTCTCCCTTTGTATAAAACGCACTAACTTGTGGGAGAGAAAGTGTTCTCCTCTTTTAGAATTCAATTAATTGTCAAGCAATTATATTGCAGTTCCAGTAACTGTATCGACCGGGTCCCGGTCGAAGAAACAAACAGCAGGCGTTTCAAGACAACAGTGAACTGTATGTTTATTGCGCTGGTCATTTTATACCAGAGCGATGGAAAGGGGGTAGTGAAAATAGAGGGCAAGGAAAGGCATGTGTCGTTCCAGCGTGCCAAGATAGCTTGTGCTCGTTGAACTGATACGATACAGTAACTAGAGCACAAATGCGAAAACGAAACCGATTCTCTTCTGTTCTCCGCGCTCACCGAGTGCGGCACCAGGGGGCAGCGCGTGCTGCGCGTCCGTTAGGAGTGGCAGACGGAGCTGCTCATGTGTAGTCAGCCGGAATTTTTCGTGTCGTGTTGTAAAAGTTGTTAATTTGGCGTAAATATCTCTTGACTTGTACCCAAGAGTGAAGCAAGACTCCAAGGAAGAGAGATTGAAGCATCGGGAGCGATGAACAGAAACGATGGATGGTTACGCTGCTTGGGTCTCGGCACGTTCGAATTGGCAAAGTTCCGAATTTGTCGCTTTGTTTTGTACGCTTGTGCGCTCGTCATTTGCCGTCATCGCGCGGAGATATTTGCGCTGGATGTCTTTCACTTCGTGTACAAAACTCTGCACGCTGCGGCATCGAAGAAGTTGTCCTGTGTTTTGGTGCACGTATGCGCTTGGACACGGATATATCCTACTTGCTCTCAACGGGTGTTCAACAGTCTACGCGCACTCGTAACTTGCCCATGAGGTAAGCCCATTTTAATCTTATTTGGTTTGCATAACGTAGGTGTTAAAATGATGTGTGGTAAGCCGGTGTCGCGAACAGAAATATTGTTTCAAAAGACCACTATGCAACGTCTTAGGGCAAAACTGACGCATGAATGGGGAAAGGGATCACCCTATCTTTTCAGGTCGATTCCAGTCGTAGCGCGATCAGCTCGATCGCAATTTCCGTGAGGTACTTCTAACCTTTTGCTCACTCGCGTTAAAAGCGTAGAATAAAACTGCGTTCAGTTGCGCACTTGTATTGACGCTTGTATTGGCTTGAGAGCATACTGTATCCGATAGAAGAGCTTCTGTTAAAATACGGAAATAAACGTTCGAGGCAATAGCAGTCGCTCACTACCTGTGATAGTTACTTTCTTGCTTGGGTGCACGTTTTAATGGGCCTCTTGCGCTGGAGTTTGAGGTATAGTAGCGGCGCCTGGTGGCGGCGCGGGAAACGACATCTGGGTCGTACCAGCTTGGGTCGTATTGAGCCCTGGCTGTGGCGAAGCACGTTTCTCGGTCGAGTTTTGCGTCGATTCGCACTTTTTTCTGCCCTGTTGCGAGTGCGAAAAAGCTCGTCACTTCTCGTAGACCATGTCGACCACGCTGCGAGCTCGCCGCAGCCTATAGTTTAACGATAACGGGCTCTCCGTGTGCCGTGGGACGTAATGCTGGGAGCAGACGGAATCGGTGACGCCGATCCGGAAAGACCTAGCCCAGCCTCGAGAAGGCGTCACCGTCATTACTTCTGCGTCGTGGGCTGCCATGAGCAAGAAGGCCTGAATCCCACCATCAGATTCTACCGTTTTCCTTCAAGGCCTCACGAAGTGGAGCGTCGGGCACGCTGCATAGCTGCAGTTCGTCGCGCTGAGTAAGCGAAACTTCGCGCCATGCTGACTGTTTCGCCTGTCTTGAAGCTTGCTTGATTATCTGCGTTCTAAATTTCGGTCTTTTGCACCTACAGTTCCGACAGCACACCGACATAGCAGCAGGCATGGCTGGTAATTCACGATTCGAGACCCGGCCACAGCGACAATTAACCATTCGACCGATGCGAAGTGGTTATGTGACCAGGTGTGTGCAAATGACCACAAATGGCCGGGCTGATTCGGTGACGATTCACTACCCCACTACGAGCAGCACAGGTTAGAGAGTTAAATGTGCTCATACTTGACCTCAAGTCAGCATGTTGAGGCAGCGCAGCAAGGTAGTATTGATTACAGCAGATCGATGTTCGAGCGCTGTCATTAAAAGCTACGTCAAGCGAGCAGCTACGAGCTCGCGCTGCAGCGCGATTCGCATGGACGTGCGAGCTCATATGCATTGCATCAGTTATTAGCAGTTACTAAAAGGGACAGATGGCCGCTACGACAACGCAGGCATAACTACTTGTTTAGCGGCATGCAGTCAACAAATATTGCAGGAGGCCCGCCGTTTCGCGGCATGTCGAAAGACCGCTGCCTTCGCGGCGCGTACGATCGTGTGCTCGAGCAGTTCCGTACACATGATGTCTGCTTATCGCTGCTGTGGATTCATTTATATCAAGCATTTCCTCGCGTTTGTGCGCCTGAATCTAGCAACGTGCAAACCTAACCTGAAGTTCCACTTCGTACGCGACTCGCTTCACTTGCGATTGACACCGCGCTAAAACTTCGCCGCTTAATTCTTGAACGGCATACAGGTATTCGGCACTGCATAATTTCTTGCCTTTACGCAGCGTGCCACCCCTGAAAAAATCTTCGGCACCGGATATTTGCTGCAGGCCGTGATACAACAGAACCGAAAGTGGCGGGTCCATATTGTAAACGTGCTTTCCGAAGCAGACGACGGAGCTTGGTACGACCCATTTTAGGACAGAGGGCGCTTTTTAGCACCTTTTTCGCAGCGCCCCCTGGGCAATGCAAGAGCCCCATTGTGACCAGAAAAAAAAAGTTCTTTGCTCTGGCTGCTCTGCTGTGTTTCCTCGGTGCAACTTTTTGCAGTGCAGCAAGACGTGTTGCTTCGAATGATGTCTGGGCAGTCAAGGCATTCGTGTCAGTAAGCAAGCAGTAAACGGGGTATCAGTGCGAAAAAAAAAATGGACATACAAGAGAAGCGAATGGTATCATCATTGACTCTTTTATTTTAGGAATAATTCAGTTGTATTACTAAAGCGGAGAGTGGATATGCATGACAGTCAGATTGTATTGATACTCAGTAAAAACAAGGTAACTTATCATTACTAATCAATCCTTTTCTTTCACTGAAAGGCAAGTTGCTGTTGTGCTGGAGCTGAGAAGAGGTCTGCTGCCTGCAGTGGGTCCATCTCTCTCAAATTATCGCAGTATTGTAGCTCTCAAAGTGAGTGGATTTCTTTTTCTCTTAGCTATTTGCCACCTGAATCATGACTGCCACCTGCCACCTGAATCAAGCTGTGTAGGTGACCACTGTTAGTGACATTGGAGTGCTGGTGGACAAGCACTCCTTCATGATTGCAACGCATATGACAGAGTGTAGCTGTGGCAGTATGCGAAGATGTTAATCTATAAGCCAAATTAGGTTCTTTGAGGTAATATGTTAATATATTGATGACATTGGATTGTGGTCTAGCAGGCAAAAATGCTAAACAAGGAGAAGTAATTTTAATTTGCACTTGGTAAGATGTGCAAGCAATTCAGACTGTTACACATGAAATGGGACATTTGTAGATGTCTTCTACAATGCTGCAGTCCTGAATAGCTTCAGAGTTTAGTGATACCACTATAATTTCTCTGTAAAGCATGCAGCACAGTTTAGCATTGGGGGAGGCTGGCATCAACAGGCGTCTACTTACTTACTTAGTTAAATGGGGTTTAATGGCGCAAAAGCGGCTAAGGCTATGCTGCGCCAAACACGAGGTGTTTTAAAATCGGGTAATGAAGGAAAAGGCTTTGTTAATAATCTATATTTTATGCAAAAATCCAGTGTCGTCTAGAAATTTACGAACGTCACATAATGGGACTAGCGGATCATCACCTAAAATTAGAGCAGGGTGTAAAGGTATGTGTAGTTGATATAATTTGTGCAAAAGTGTTCGCCTGTGTGTTTCAGTCTGTGTACATGTGAGTAATATGTGCATAACTGTTAGTGGCTGTTGACATTTCTCGCATGTTGGTGTGTCTTCTTTCGTAAGTAATTGTGTGTGAGGTGTGTGTGCCCAATGCGTAGTCGGCATAATACTACATTGATGAACCGCTCCTGATGGTAGCATGACTTCCACGCGCCAACTATGGGTTTCGTGAGATGTAGTTTGTTGTCAGCACAACGGTCCCATTCGCGTTGCCATTTCGCCGTTAAGGCTTTTCTAATCGCGCGGATGCTATCTTTGTATGGAAGTGTTGTGTTTGTTATCTCTTTGTTCGCTGCCATCGATGCATATCTATCGGCTGCTTCGTTACCCGGTATACCAACATGACTTGGTACCCAGTAGAAGCGGATTGATCTTCCATATTTGTTAAGCGCGACCATGTTTAGTATGTCTCCTAACAGGGGTTCAAACTCAGATTTTAGGTTTAGAGCCTTCAGTGTACTTAAGGAATCAGTGTAAATGACTGTGTTTTTGTGCTTGCCAGTGATAATCTTTTTAACTACAACCCATACAGCGTAAACTTCAGCAGTGAAAACAGAGGCATGTTTTGGTAGACGAATACTTCTTTCCCAATTTTCCGTTACGGCCGCTACACCCACGTGTTCTTTTGTTTTGGACCCATCAGTGTAGAATTGCATGTGATTTTGATATTGGTCCTGAAGAGCACGGAATTCTTGTATAATGTGTTCGTGTGGAGTGTCTCTTTTCCTTAAATGCGTTAATGTCCGGTCGCACAACTGCGTGAAATAGTACCACGGGGCCAACCGTTCTGGTTTCTTGGCAACCTGGAGGACTTCGTGGGGAATTTCATAATCCCAACAGTATTGCTCATACTACAGTACAAGTGGCCTAATCATGTTTGGTTTATTTGTGTAGTGTAAGCGTGAGTTGCACTGTGTGATGATGCTGTAGCATATGTGTTGCGGTGATGACTGAATTCTGAGTACGTAAGGAAATGTGAGGAATGCTCTGCGCTGCTGTAATGAGGGTTCGTTACATTCAACATATAAACTTTGAATAGGTGACGTCTACTTACTGTGAAGTTCAAATGAGGTGTTACTGTTAGGGTGACTATATATAATTTATGGTTTAATTCTAATCTTGTATGAGGCAGACATAGGGCCCTATAACGTAAAACTATTCCAATATGTTTCTATTCCAATTTCCTGACGTCAAATTTGCGTAACCACCGACGCAAGCACCGGGCGGTCACCCATAGGGTTGTCTGAACAGACCAATCAAACGCTCTCCTCCTTCGTAGGAGGTCCCTTTTGTTTGCTTGAAAAACGTATAACATTGCCTACACTGAGCGGCTTGTTGTATATCATTGGCTGACAAGAGGCGAGGAGAACGCTGAAGTGGAGAGGGATTCACTAGGGCAGAGCCAGTGCACTGAAAACCGATAACCGGATGAAGAGGGTGGTGCCGGCGTCTGCGATTGGTCGGCTTTCCCTTACTTAGCTTGTGGTGGCTGGGCGAAAATCGCGGCGGCATGCAACGGAAGCTTAAGAATGACGCTAAAATTGACCCTCAGCAAAGAAGAGTTGGCAGAATGAGGTAGTAAACGTGTCGAAAGTGCTTAAAAACGTTACACGGTCACGCAACAAGTTTTATTATACGCAAATACACCCATGCTCTCCGGCAGGTGCGAGTAGCCAGCGTCTCAGTGATCGGCGGCAGCTATCTTTTATTGCTTTCGGAATGGGGCAGCCTGCGGCTATTCCGAAAAAAATTCACTTTTGTTCGGCATATTAATGCATCTTTATCGCGTATACGTCACTTTGACGCGGTGAGTTCGTGCGGTTTTGTGACGTCGCGTGACAGGCAGGTGAAGTGGGTGCAGCCCGAAAACTTTTTACCAATAGCCGAGGGCTAATGGCGAAAAGGGGTCGAATCAGAAATAACTGTTTTTCTTTTTTCTGTCAAATCATGCATAATCAGTGTGCACACATCATATCAGATGGGGAGGTATTGCGGTTTTTGTAACGTCGCGTGACAGACAGGTGAAATGGGCGGTGGTCGAAAAAAGTTTTTGACCAATCGCGGAGGGCTGATAGCAGAATTGGAATAGAAAAGTTTGGAATAGTTTTACGTTATAGCGCCCATAGTTTACCCACTTCGTTAAACAATAGAGATGTAATATCTATGTATACAAGTATTACCCATTCATTTATGCCATTTGGACAATGGCAGAAATGCATGGGTAATACTTGTGTACATAAACATTACATCACTATTGTTTAACCAAGTGGTGCCCCTGCATGCTAAATTTTACAGGGCTATTATTAAGTAATGTCAACTTTTGTTGTAACATTAAGGCACCTTTTATATTATTACAGATTACCACCATTGTGTACCATCATAGTGTGATATTTACACTAAATGTATTTGACTTTGCTATAAAACCCTGCACACTGGTGCATCATGAAATTTTTTTCTATAGTTTCTGGCCTCAGAATGCACTTCACGTAATATTCTTGTTTGCAACAAGACTATAATGCAGGTTTCTCCCCTTATATTTTGTGGCACTTCAAGCTGCGGCGAGCTAAACCATTGGGCAGCAATACTGGAATCGCTACTGCGTGTGGAGCTGTCTTCAAACACACACAAGGAATACATAATTGCTTTGTTATCGCAAAACAATGGACACAAGAAAGACGACAGAACAAGGCGCTACTCTCAACTGACATCACTTTATTGCGTCCCTCCTTTGTAGACAGCAGAATCTAGAAGAACATGCGCTGTGAACACCATGTGCAGGAACCACCAACATCTGATCACAAGAGCACACTCATGCGACAGAATCCAAAAAAACCATATTGAGCACTGTACAAGGTTAAAGAAAGCACACTAATGCACTGTGACCCCAATGACTATGAAAAAAGCTTCCGATAACTCTCTGGCGGTGGTATCACGGCTCTTTTTCAAAATCGTAGTATCACGAAACATTGCGAACATAAGCGATCCATACCAACCGGCACAGGTTCCCATTTGGCTCAACATTGTAAAATATGGAAGTGCAAAGCCATGTTTCGTGATACTATGATTTCGAAAAAGTGCTGTGGTACCACCGCCCGAGAGTTATTGGAAGCTTTCTTCATACAGTCATTGGGGTCACAGTGCATTAGTGTGCCTTCTTTAACCTTGTGCAGTGCTCAATATGTTTTTTTGGATCCCATCGCATGAGTGCGCTCTTGTGATCGGTTGTTGGTGGTCCCTGCACATGGTGCTCACTGCACATGTTCTTCTAGATTCTACTATCTATAAAGGAGTGACGCAATAAAGGGATGTCAGTTGAGAGTAGCGCCTTGTGCTGGTCGTCTTTCTTGTGTCCATTGTTTTGCTCTAAACAAAGTATTTATGGATTAGCACCAACTAGCCCGCCAACGCATTGTGTTGAACGCAAAGAAATGCTGCTTTGCCATCTTTGACTGTGTTGCGGGCACTTCTGAAGTACTGTCTGTCCAATAACCTTGGTGGCATGGAAGTGCCGTCCACTTCTATGCGTTGCTTTCTGTTTCATTGTGGCATCACATCACATTATATTCATAATGTGTATGTACTTTTTCTAAGGGACCCATATTCCTATCCTTGTGTTATATTTGCTGTCGCATTATTTATGTGCAAATGACCAGTGCTCCAAGTTCCATTTTATCGCAAAGTTAAACTACTGGTACCTAAACAGTTCTGTATATAAGAAAACCAAAGCCGAACTGCCGAACACTATCAAGCAGCAGCCTTAACAGTGTCAAGTAGTCAGATTTTATTGGTTATGCAGAGGCGCACAGCGTACCTCTTTATTACTTGCTGAACAATTAAGCTGTGTGAAAACTGAGTATTTATGTAACTTCAACCACATGCTATTGGCCATTGTTCCTGCCCTATGAAAATGTGGAAGATTATCACGGCATTTCTTTTTCTAACTCTTTTTCCTTATTACAGTGGGATTACTGCATGTGTAAGAAGGAAACGGATCACATAGGCAATCAAAAGCCAACAATGTGTAAACTTGGAACATTGATTGTACAGTTTGATGACCCAGAATAAGTAGAAATACACCATAAATGATTGACAATTAACTTTTACTTGACACAGGGCTAGAGCATACAGTAAGCATACTGTATGCTCATACGGTGTCACATCAATTTAAATTTTAGTGTAGCTTTACAGTGTACGCTTCTATTGTTGCAGTCTGTCAGAGGGATGGTAATGTTTCGCGTGTCTAGCAACTAGACTGTCTATATACAGTAGTAAAAATGTGCGAACTGTATTTTT
Source organism: Dermacentor albipictus (assembly GCF_038994185.2). Classification (NCBI taxonomy): domain Eukaryota; kingdom Metazoa; phylum Arthropoda; class Arachnida; order Ixodida; family Ixodidae; genus Dermacentor; species Dermacentor albipictus. The sequence goes on from NC_091821.1 coordinate 10,962,253, forward strand.
TAATGATTTGATAGAATGTGTAGAACAATAAAGCCATACAATCAATGCACAGACTCAAGTGCATCACGGAAATGGTCCTAGCCTGAAACCCTGATTTTGTGAATGTGGCACATTTTCACCCCTAAATCAAGTGTTATACCGGATAATGGCCGCTGCCTTTTGAGGCAGAGTCGCACTGACGCTCTGGATGAAGGCCCCAGTTGCCCGCGCTGATTTTAATCGAGGGTGTGGCAGTTGGGATAGTTGGTGTCATTTGTTAACTTGAAGTCAGTGGTATCTGCTTTGTGAAGATGGCATCCTCTTGCCCTTGCGTCTTTGCATCCCCAATGTGGGTTATGCGCATTGAGCTCACCTCGACTGAGTATTCTGTGCAGGGGAAAGCGAATTTGAAGACAAAGCCAAGTGAAGTCACCTCAGCTGTGGTGCCTGGTTTTGGGACAGAGGTAGACCAATGCCAAAACGGCTTCCTTTCACTGCCTTAGCCTGCAGCATACCACCACAACTTTCTGATCAGACATATGTTTACTTAAGCTGTTCTTTTCTTCCCCTAATTCAATAATAGCCAATTTTAGGAGCTGCAAGTCAAGCTGACTTCAGAAGACGGCTGATTTTTTAGCTACTTCTAGTAGCTTATTGCGTGGTTAATTTTCTAGTTGGGCATGACATGCTTCGTGCTTCAAAAAATGAAATTTTTAACGAATTCTTGGAGTAATATTAGGACAGGCAACTCTAACTGAGTGATCACTGCTTTTGTCGCAAAATGTGGCGGTGAGCTAGGCAGATGCTCTCACGACAGCGTAGTGTTCAGGTTGTATGACTATAGGAGAAAGAAAATTGGAGTTGTGAAGTTCAAAGCCCTATTTTTACAGCATCTCTTCATACTGCTGACATCAGAGAGCTTTAGAATAGTGGACGCAAGTAGCATGCGTAAGCAAGAACCCTGTTTCTCTATTTCTGGGACCCATGTGGTTTGCATAACCAAGCACCACACGAGTCGCTTGCATCCTCTTATCCAATACTATTATTTTCATTGTAAAGCAACCAATATCACAGTAAGTCTGATCAACCTGCACCAACATGCTAGAAATTTTTAAGCACTTCAGGTGTGTTGGTTGAGTGTTTAAAGCACTTCACCACACCCTTGGCCTCTAGTCTTGTGCTTTCCAGTATTACTTGCTCATCAACTCGTTAGGTGTTTACATTGTTTTTCTGTGCTGTAAGATACGTTTGACAGTCCTAATAAAATTGCTAAGGTGAAGGTCTGGGCTGTTGTATTGGCCATGTCATTCTAAAACTGTTAGGTCCGACACTGTGAAAGCATTTGGCAACATTAATAAGCTTCACCTCAATACATGTGTGTATTGCGGTGGGATCATTCAGCATGTGAAAATAAAAAATACCGGCAAATAGAGAGTTGAAGAGCACCTGAAATTATAAAAAAGCGGGCGGGGCAGTAGCTTCAGGGTAACGGGGACATCAAAGCTGGAACTAGGGCTGCCATACATCCCGTCACCGCAATACACTGTTTGCTTCATCGCATCACACAAAAGTGTTGCAGTAAAGTTATTGAAGACGCACATATACACATTCATTCATACCAACTTTACACAGAACCTTGCATCCCATTGCTAAAACTATGAGCGCCAAAAACGGGCAGAGATGCAGCTGAACATAACGGCCCAGTATTAAGCTCCACCTCACCGTGTTTATCGTGCCCCTAGTACTAATAATATTAAAACATCTACTCTGCAGTTTAGGTTCTTGGAATTCTGGCAGACCATGTGATGTCACCAAAGCTCTTTTACGTTCGCAGCACTACGCGATAATTGTCGTAAAGCCCACAATAAATGTAAATCATATGAAGTCACGGATGGCGCACTAGCGCAGAACACGATTCAAAGCATGCGCTGCCCCATTTCAATGATGCATAAACAGTTATGAGCAACCACCTTAAACATTATTTACGTAACGTAAGCCGTGGCGAAGAACACGTACGAACCTCCGCCTACGACGCCCGTCAAGCAAATATTCAGGTGCATGTGCGATGTGATGACGCTTCTGCACAGCGCCGGTTCGCAAATTGCATTGCCGAGGCGCTACGCCACTTCAATATTTCGATCGTCAGCGCCACTGAATTCTTCAGAAATAGGGGTCACACACATAGAGTTCACCGAGACCAAAAGCCGACATGCCACACCACTACTACTGCACGACTTTTCGCCAACAAATACTGAACCAACTGCGGAGACTTCACACGAACAGTGGTCGGTGTGGGCCGAAGTCACCATTGAATAAAGAACCAACTTTGGCATTAGGGCATCACTTGGCGCTTGAGTGAAACTGCAGTTGGCACCATCATCGCGCCTTCTCAAAAGTCCCTAAATGATCCTGTCCCTAGGCACCTAGGATCAGGTCACGTGAGGGATTTTTGTACGACATTTAGACGCACGCCGCGCGGAGGGGGTAGGGGCTCTCTTCAGTTGCCTTCCTCCATGGCCGGACTCGACTCACTCGCTCCTCCGCGCTTCCTTGAGGCTATTTCTTCCGTTCGGCGGTAGATGGTGCCAGCGGTCGCTTTTTCCGAATTAATCGGATTTTGTGGAGGATGGACGTGCTTTTCGGGTCTCCGTGGCGGCGACGAAATCATAAGTTTTGTGCATGCTTTGAGCTAGCTTCTGCTTTTGATTTGCTGTTTTTTTGCCTTTAAATAGTAATTGGGTGGTTCTTCTTTTTCTTTCTTTTTTCGTCTCTCGTATTTGGGGTGCGCGGGTATGTTTCGTGCATATTTGGTTTTGCAGAATTGTTAGAGCGTCCTTTCGCGCCGCGTGCTTCAACACGTGCAGCCGGTTGGGACGTTGAGTGTTTGTAGTCTTTAAATGGTAGCTTGGAGGTGGCAATATTAATAGCTATTAGGTGATTTTATTGTGCGTGTTTTTGGTAGGGAAGGTGAGAGCGTGGCCGCGTGGTTGAGCGCGCGCGAGACCGTGTCATACCTTCGGTCTCCGCGGCATTGATTGCTTTTGAAACAGTGCTGAGAGTTGCTTTGTGACATTTTGAGGATTTGGATCCTGTGCGTATCGGTTCTTGTTAAAGGCACGTGCCCTGCATTGATATAGTGGTATAGTATTGTAGTATTTGCATCAGTAGTAGCATAATTATAGTATTTGTAAAAAGCCGTGCAATACATGGCGAGAAAGACGGGAAAGCAGGCAGTGCGCGGGGGGCCCCTCAAGGCAGATGAGGATACGGATGAGAATGGAGAGGGCGTCGAACCAACCGGCACACAATGTGATGTCGATACTAGGCTGCAGAAAATGGAGGCTTTCCAGGAAGAGCTTGTCAAAACAGGTGCAAGAGCTCAAAAATAAGCTAAACAGGGAGCGTGATGCACGGAAGGTAGTTGAAAAGACACTTGAAGCAGGCGGGGAAAAGCTGAACAGGACCACCATTGTGAACGAGAATATGCGTGACAATGGAACGCAGACCTCCGACGCGACAGGCGTGAGAGTGTCACCAAAGTACGTGGAATTCATGCAGCGTGATGAAGGGTTAGATGGAAAGAGCCACAGCTACCTCGAGGCCGCCGCGCGGAAAAAGCAGGAGCCCAGGGGACAATGTCCCTTGTCGAGTTCAATCACGCGGAAAAAGACAAAGGGAAGAAGGGAGAGGTAGGAGAGAGTGAAAGGGTGATTATCGCTGGCGACTCAAACATGGCTAGTTGCTCAAAAACAATTGTGGAGAGGGTGAAAGGCGATAAAAGAGTGGCGCTAGAAACATTTCCAGGGCGGACACTGGGTTCTGTCATGGAGCGAGCGAAAGAAAACCTCGCGGGAAATGCCCACGTGCGCAACCTTGTCATAGTAGCAGGTGGGCTAAATGACGTCCTGAACAGGAAAGGGACAGGACTATCCCAGAGCTTGGCGAAGGGTGTGGACGACTTGCATGAGCTATCCCCTCAGGTGCAGATCGTGGTGCGCATGGTGCCGGAGGTGCCTGTATGTGACAGTCACGTACAAAGAGCCGTAATGGCTGCTAATGAGGCAGTATGGAAAATGAGCCGAGAGAAGGCTTCGAGGTGGTCAAAATAAACAGAGAAGTGAGAAGGGGTGGTGGTTTTAAACGAAACGGGACCCACTTCAATTACAGGCTGGCACATGAAGTGGGCTGGCGAATTGGTGGTCGCGCTGCTGCTTTTTAGGGAGCCCGCGGGTGCTCAGGAGTCCAGAGTATATTGTAATGAAGAAGGTCTAACCTCAAAAGAGCATCGCTGTCGATAGCAGGAAAATGAGGAAAGCAAGAAAGAGAGCTCACCATGCAATAGGCTACATGAACATGCAGGGCGGCAGAAGAAAGGAAAAGTGGGTAGAGATTGAGGAGCAGTTAAATAGAGAACAAATAGGGGTGTATGCGGTAACAGAAACGCACCTTAGAGACTCAGAAGAGCCGCCAGTTATCAAGAATTATGTTTGGGAAGGGTGCAACAGAACTAAGTCGGAAAGAAAGGAAGGGGGAATCGGAATGCTCATCCATCAGGGATCCAAATGGAAAAGAGTAAATTTAACATGTCGAGAGCATCTTCGGTCATCATGTACAATGAGTGGACAAAAAACTTGGCGGGGGGGTTACGTATTTGTGGACGGAAATAATTGCACAAAGAAGAATAAAGAGTTAGCGGAATGCATAAGCGCTGATATTAAGGGTTTCGGGAATGGTGCTGAAATTGTCCCATTAGGTGACTTGAATGCCCACATACAGGATTTAGATGGCTATACCGACAACAACGGGAAGTCAATGCTAGACCTTTGTGAGCAACATAACCTTGTTATCGTGAATACAGGGCCTAAGTGTGAAGGGCAGATCACGTGGGAAGTGGGAAACCGGGCAATCGACCATTGATTACTGTCTTATGACAGAAGGAATTCATGATAAGTTGAGAGAAATGGTCATTGATGAGGAAGGGGATAGCAGCATAGGGAGTGACCATAAACGCATCATTTTAAAAATGGGATATGTAGTTGGGAAAGAGAGCAAGGAGCGCAAAATGGCCAGTCCAAATTTGAAGACTGAATAACTAGCAAATATAGTCACTAGAGCAGAGGAAAAAGTTGGCAAATGGCCAAGTAAAGAGTGGGAATATGATGAGCTTCTAAGTGTAATAACGGCGGAAATACGGAAAGAAAAACAACATGTTCATTGGAAACGAAAAGGGAAACCGAAAAGCTGGTGGAACAAGGAGATACGAGAAGCGATCGCCGAACGACAGAAAGCATCTCGAGAGCACAGGCAGGCAAAGAAGGCGCAGTTGCCACAGGATGAAGTAACCAGTAAATGGGAAATATACCGGGAGAAAAAGTCTATGGTTCAAATACTGGTGCAAGCAAAGATAAAATGTGGAAGTGAACGTTGTTTGGAAGAAATACGTGAGAAGAAGAAGGCCGCACCTAGAATATTTTGGAACCACATAAATTTATTAGGCAAGAAGTCAACAACAATGCAACAAGATATCCTAGACGAAGATGGAAACAAACTGGAAGGGGAAGCGGCATTAAATGACATCCGAAAAATAACCGAATCTTCTCAGGCAACGACGAGGTTGTATTTGAAGAAAAAAAAAGAGCATGAAAGGAAACTAGATGGAAAAAGAGCTGGTGCTGACAAATTTCAACAGGAAGAAAGCCCAAGAAAAAATTCCTGAGCGCACAGCCACAGGGCTTGACGAGGTTCCCGTTAGGCTGATTAATGAACTAGGACCAAGCGGTAAGGAAGCTCTGGTGAAAGCCGTGGAAGAAACTTTAAAAGATAGACGAATACTAGACAGTTGGTGACAAAGTAGACTAGATTTAATTTGTAAAGGTAAGGGGGAAAAAGATAGAATTCACTAGTATAGACCGTTGACCATCACATCGCTAATATACAGGCTGGCAATGCAGGCAATCGGATTAAAGCTGGAAGCATGGACAAAGAATAATGGCATTTTGGAAAAACAATTTATGACAACTCATAGGGAAGCTCATAAGGTTTCGAAGCGAGGTCGGGATGCCTTAGAACACGCACCTATAAAGCGAGATATAAGACGGAAGAAGAAGCATGTGCTTGCTTCGGGAAAGCTAGGGAAACGATGTAGCATGTTTTATCAGAATGTGAAGACATCTGCCCAGCGGTCGATTTAGGCACCACTGGCCTTTTTGAAGCCCTTGGGTTCAGATAGTGCAGGGGAAAATTAAACATGCCCGGCAATAGAGATTAGTAAGAGGCTATTGGAAGATTGGTGGAAGAAAAGTAGGGAACCGACCAAAAACAGAGACGTAAAAAAGCAAAGTTCACATAGGGGGTCCGGAAATTTGGTTGTGGGAGTTCATTGTGTTTTGTTTTCTTTCTTTCTTTTTCTTTAACCTAGATATGACATTAGGCAGTTTATTAGCAAGATCTTGGTGCCGCAACACACCACTCCATTCCAAAGGGGACGCTCATAACTTCCATCCATCCATCCATCCATCCATCCATCCATCCATCCATCCATCCATCCATCCATCCATCCATCCATCCATCCATCCATCCATCCATCCATCCATCCATCCATCCATCCATCCATCCATCTATCCATCCATCCATCCATCGTGCTGATTGGAAGATTGGTGGAAGAAAAGCAGGGAAACGACAAAAAAAGCGAAGACGTACAAAAGCAAATTTCACAATAGGGGGTCAGGAAATTTGGTTGTGGGAGTTCATCGTGGTTTTTTTTCTTTGTTCTTTTTTTAACCTAGGTAGAACATTAGTCGGTATAATAGCAAGAGCTTGGTGGCGCAACCCACCGCCCCGTTCTAAAAGCACGCTGATAACATCCTTCCATCCATCCGACCTAAGGAGCGGTAGACAAAGCTGCACATGTGTAGTCAGCCGGCTTTTGTCGTTTTATGTTGTAAAAATGGTTAGTTTACTGTAAATATGTCTTGATTTGTACTCAAAAGTGGAGCAAGACCCAATGAAGAGAGATTGACGCATCGGGAGCCAAGAACACAAGCGATGGATGCTTACGCTGCTCGAGTCTCGGCCTGTTCGAATGGGCAAAGTTCCGAATTTGTCATTGGGCTTCTTCGATTTTCCACTTCTGGCTACCCGCGGGCTGCCAGAGCCAGCCAGAGCGTCTTCGTTTTTCTCGGGTTGCTCCGCCCACCGTGCTACGCACTTCCGCTGGGCGTTCGTTGTGCTCGCGCTGGACGGTTCTGGCTACCCGCGGGCTGCCTGAACCTGCCAGGACGATTTTGGTCTGGCTGCTCTCTGGAAGTTCTCTGGCTAGCAGACGACTAAAAGAGGCGATGGGCGCTCGCCGCCATCTCTACGGGGACTTCACGGATTGCAACGCGGGCGCTTGAAGACAAATTTACCTCGCTCAGCTAACTGTCTACGGTCATCTTGGGATTTCCTTACTTCTAGCGTTATCTTTTTTGGTGCTAACGCTCCGTTCCGCATCGCGAAGCGGTGTGATACGAGCCGTGGTGAACCATTTGAAGCTTTTGTGTGTGTGTGTGTGTGTGTGTGTGTCCTGATTGCGTCTTCGCAGCGGTGAACAGCGCGCCGCGCTCTCATGCATGCATGTTGCGTCGTGTTCCACGCAAGCTGTAGACGCTCATTCACACATTGCGGTACATTTTGGGTTCGTCTTTCTCTGGTGGCGTTCCTTTTCACATATTTCGCGTATGTATATCTCTCCTTTCTCTGCAGTTAGCGAAGGCATTGCAGTTAGCCCGTGTTCGCTCCGTCTCTCCGTCGTATGCTTAGGTGGCAGCTCGAAACCTATATGTTTGTTCGAACTGCAGGCCGTTGATCTAAGAATACACTGATTGCACTCGGCAAGTACATTTAGACACACGTACATTGGCTTATTGCTCTCATGATTGCGACCAATGTTGTTTTTCGTGTGAAACGTTTCGCTGGTCACAGGCGACGTGCATTTTCACGCGCCAGCCGCGTCCCCAGCTCCTTAAATGAGAAACACCATCAGCCACAACAAACTTTCTGAAATCGAAGCCCGAGCAGGTCGGCGCGAAATTTTATGCGTATGAGACGTACCCGATAACCTGCTTTTTCATGTCTTGTGATGATACAACGCCAACTCATCAATGTCGCCGGTGGTCGACGTGATCGCTGCGAGCAGGGATCCTCCAGCTATTGCTTTCGAGTATACAATCACGATTTCGCGTCTTGTCATCCGCCTCGTCGGAGGCCATCTGTTGCGCTGCGCAAGGCGAGGTTGGCCGAGTACGCGTCCTGCGCCGAGTCGCGCGAAAGTGATCATATTCCTGAATGCAACTATATATTTTCAAGCTGGGAACGCATAAATGGGCCGACTACGCCGAGCGCGCGTCGGCCTCGACGGGCGCTGCCATGCTGGTAGCATGTTTACATTTGGCCAGCTGTACCGGCGTTCGCTTTTGCGAACTTCGGGCAGGTTTGGGTTGTCTTGGGATCCCAGCCCACGTGACTTCCTGTCAGAACCGGAACTCGCTGGCTGCCGTCTGGCTCCCAGCGGGCTGCCAGAACTCCGAAAATCGAAGAGGCCCATTGTGTGGTGTACGCCTGTGTGCTCGTCATGTGCCGTCACAGCGCGGGGATATTTGCACTGAATATGTTTCACTTCGTCTGCGAAACTCAGCACGTTGTGGCATTGAAGGTGTTGTCCTGTGTTCGGGTGCACGTATGTGCTTGGAAACGCGATAACCTGTTCTTAGCGGAGGTTCAACAGTCGACGCGCGCTGGTAACTTGGTCATGAGGTCAGCCCATTTTAATTTTATTTCGTTTGCATAACATAGGTGTTAAAATGATGTGTGGTAAGCCGACGTCGCGAACAGAGATATTGTTTCAAACGGCCAGTAAGCAGCGTCTTACCGCAACAATGACGCCCTAATTGGGCGTCGATTTCGATTATATCGAGATTTCTAGATCGATTTCGATGATAGCGTGATCGGCTCGATCGCGGTCGCAATGTTCCGTGTGACACTTCTAAGCTCTTGCACAGTTGCGCTGAAAGCATAGAATAAAACTCTATTTAGTTGCGCACTTGTATAGATGCTTGTACCGGCTTGGGAGCATACTGTGTCCGATACGGCAAGAACTTCTGTTAGAATACGGAACTGAACGTTCAAGATAATAGCAGCGGCTCTCTACATGTAATCGTTACTTTCTTGCTTGCGTGCATGTTTTTATAGTAGTGACAAAAAAGCAGTGATCTTCTCTGGCTGCCCTGCTGTGTGTTTTCTTGGTGCATTTGCTTGCGGTGCCGCAAGACGTTTTGCTTTGAATGATGTTCGGACAGTCAAGGCATTCGTGTAAGCAAGCAAGCTGTAAATGTTGTATCACTTGGAAAAAAAAGTGTAGACATACAAGCGAAATGAATGCAGCCATCATACACTGTATTTTATGAATAATTCAGTTGTATTACTAAAGCAGAGAGTAGATATGCATGGAAATGAGATTGTATTGATACTTAGCAGGAACTAGGTAACTTATCATTACTAATTATTCATTTTCTGTTACTGAAAGACTAGTTTCTTTTGTCCTGCTGGGGCTGAGAAGAGGTCTGCTGCCTGCAATGGGTCCATCTCTCAAGTTATGGCAGTATTGTTGCTCTCAAAGTGAGTGGTTCTTTCCTCTCAGCTTTTTGCTGCCTGAATCATGACCATTTACTTAGCTGTGTAGGTGATCACTGTTGGTGACATTGGAGTGCTGGTGGACAAGCACCCCTTGATTATTGCAATACATCTGACAAAGTGTACCTGTGGCAGTATGCGAAGGCGTTAATATATAAGCCAAATTAGGCTTTCTGAGTTAATATGTTCTTATATTGATGTCATTCGATTGTGATCTAGCGGGCAGAAATGCTAAACAAAGAAGTAACTTTAATTTGAACTTGGTAAGTTGTGCAAGCAAACCAATTAAGCTGTTACACATGAAATGCGATATTTGTAGGTGTGTTCTACAATGCTGCAGTCCTGAATAGCTTTAGAGTTAAGTGGTACCACTTTAATTTCTCTGCAAACATTTCATTTATTGATTTCATTTGTTGACGCAGCAAGGTTTAGCGTTTTAGGAGGCGGGCATCAACAGAGATCTTATTTATTGTGAAGTTCAAATTAGGTGTTCCTGTTAGGGTGACTGTATAAAATTTATGCTTTATTTCTAATCTTGTATGAGGCAGACTTAGATGGGGAACTTGATTTCTTTTTAACAATGGCCGAAATGCATGGGTAATAATTGTATACATGGGCATTGCATTGCTGTTGTTTAACCAAGTGGTGCCCCTGCATGCTAAAATTTACAGGCCTCTGATTAAATAATGTCAACTTTTGTTGTAACAATAAGGCCACATCTGTTATATTATTAGAGATAACCATCATGGCGTACCATCATAACGTGATATTTGCACTAAATGTATTTGACTTTGCCTATAAAACCCTGCACACTGATGTATCATGAAAATTTATCATGTGAAACATGTCATGCAGCTTACCGATTTCCACAAATATAACACAAGATTTTTTTTCGACAGTTTCCGGCCTTGGAAAGCACTTCATGTTATATTCTTGTTTGCGACAAGACCATAATGCAGTTTTCTGTATATTTTCTGACACTTTAAACTGCGGTGAGTTAAATCACTGGGCAGCAATACTGGAATCGCTACCGCGTGTGGAGCTGTGTTCAAATACACACGAGGAAACACGGCTTTGCCTTGCTTGAATGTGTCGCAGGCACTCCTGAAGTACTGCCTGTCCAATAACCTTGGTGGCATGCAAGCGCCGTCCATTTCTATGAGTTTCTTTCTGTTTAATTGGGGCATCACATCACAGTATAATCGTAAGATATATGTTCTTTTTCTGAGAGACCCATAGTCCTCTCCTTGTGTTGTATTTGCAGTCGCATTATTTATGTGCAGATGACCAGTGCTCCACGTTCCATTTTATCGCAAAGTAAGCTACTAGTACCTAAACAATTCTGTAAAACAGGAAACTAAAGCTGAACTGCCGAACAGTACCAAGCAGACCCTCAGTCCAGTCTCAAGTGGACAGATTGCATTGGTCATGCAGATGAGCACAGCGTGCCTCTTTATTACTTGCTGAACAATTAAGCAGTGTGAAAACAACATTTATGTGGCTTCAATCACGTGCTGTTGGCCATTGCTCCTGCCCTCAGCAAATGTGGAAAATTATCATGGCATTTCTTTTTCTAACTCATTTTTCTTATTGCAATGGGATTACTGCATGTGTAAGTAGGAAACGAATCACATAAGCAATCAAAAGCCAACAATGTGTAACCTTAGAACATTGATTGTGCAGTTTGATAACTCTGAATAAGTAGAATTACACCATAAGCGCTTAACAATTAACTTTTACTTGACACATGGCTAGGGCATACAGTAACCATACTGTATGCTCATACAGTGCCACGTAAATTTAAATTGTAGTGTAGCTTTCCAGTGCATGCTTCTATTCTTGCATTCTGCAAGAGGGCTGCTAACATGCTTCACACGTCTAGCAGCTAGCCTTTCTATATATAGTAGTAAACATGTGCCAACTGTATTTTTAATTATTTGTTAGAATGTGTAGGTGGTTCGCTTACAAAAATAAAGCCATGGAATCAATGCACAGTGATGTGACTTTCTCTGCACATGTTGTAGGTTCAAAAAGTGAGGTGTGAGCTGTTGACAAGGTTCCGACCAGAAAGGAAAACCAATATAAAGGGCCCGCACCACTGATCTATACTACAAGAGGTGGATAGCACGTCAAGCGCCCTTGATTCGACGATCGTATACGGGTTCAGATTGTCACAAAAGCCTTTACCAGACATGTAGAGACATCTCCTAAAATGTCGAAAACCACAAAGAAAAATTTTTACGGCAGCAATGTTATCTGATAACACACACAAGTTAGTGCACCATACGCCTTGCTTTTAGGACAAGCTACTGCACGGCACTGCATTTCCACTGGCTTCACCTGCATCCGACGCGGCTAGCGGCACCCAAAAACATATTAGAAATCAGTGGGGCACAGTGTTTAGTGTCCCCTTTCTCGACGCCAACTGAACACATGGTAAACTGTTTCCAAAGTAGAAAAACAAAGGAAAAGGGTTTGAACACATTGCATTTTAAATTGGCTGGTACTGGGCAAAGCAAGTACTTTGGCATAGTAGATTTGCACGAGGCAAGCTAAGAGCCAAGAAGACTGCTGGTTGCTTGCAAATGGCCAGCGTATTGTTAGCATGTTGATGTTCTTTTTTATTCTTATCGCTTATTTGTGTAGTGGAGACACCTTTCACAACTGGATTAGCCTTGGAAGCATGAAACACTTCACGAAAACAGCTTCAATATATCATGTGTCTACATCACATAATTTCATGGCCGCGTGAGTGAGCCCCCACTGGTAAACTTGTAAGAGTGTTCGTGATGTTTGCCATGCACTATCCACTTCATCAGCCGGTCAATCCTATCTTGTGACTTAATCTGATGTTGCCTTTTGAGAAATTGTGACTGCGAGCTTGCTTTCTGAGAGACAGCTTTTCAGAATACGAATGAGGTTAACACATTAAATGCCAGAATAAGTTGATGAGGATTTAAGATAGAGAATCTTCAGAGCCGAATTCATTAAGTGGTGTTAATGCTCTGCTGAAAGTTGTTTATTGTTAGGTGCATATGGTGCCCAAGCATTGCGGTAAGAACTTCTTGACTTGGAGTACATAGTAAGGGTGTACTCCACATAAGCTGGCGGCTTATTGTTGCATTTTCAAAAACTGTTTTCTTGTTCAGTTGAGATTTTCAAATTTTGGATTGTTTATTAGGTGTTGTGTCCTGTTTTCTTTTTCTACAGCTTTTAGTTAAACATCTGAACAGTGAAGACAACTTGACCTGCTGCTTGAATCTCTAGATTGCACGCCCTTGCTGCAAAACAATTTAACTTCAAAACTGCTTGCACCTTACTGAAAGAATCACTTGAAGCAGCCATAGCCTCCAAAAACATGCACAACATGATTATGAAAATTGTAATATTGTTTTTTGATGTACACGGTGTCCCAACTACCATCCGCCAAGATTTAGAAATATGTAAATGGTGTGTAACTAGACAGTATCAAGGTAATGTTGTTCGCCGTCGCTTGGAGATACTCAGATTATTTTTTTGCATTTTGCCTAATTACATAATTACTCTTGATTAGTTAATATGTTTCTCAAACAATCATATGAAAAGTGTCAATGAGAAAATTGTAGAGCAACATGAAAGCCTCCCGATACAGCTTTCTGTTGCTCCTTGTGTACTACATAAAAGTGTTTTTCCAAGAATGCAGGCCGCGAAAATAGGTACAGTGCATCGAGTTGCCAGTCACGCGGCAATTTTGTGTCGCAAAGCTACGAGTACAACTTAAATGGGATCTTTTAAGAAAAAGACTTAGCTCAGAAAATTTTCCTTCTTATGCAGCCTGCGGAGGCAAGGTTTCTTAGACATGGCCATGGTCCTCAAGAAAGATGCCGAGGCCACAGCAGTTGACTGCAGAAGCCAAGCCCACAATCAGTTTCTCCAGTGACCGTGAAAAGGTCCCCTGGGGCACAAGTTTAATTCGGTGCCGCCACCTTTCTCCTGCAGCTTTTCTACTTACTTAGCTAACCAGGTGGGTGAAAGATGGCAAAGGGAAAAAGAATCAACACCTTCAAACATAGAACTCGCTCAAGCTCAATGCAGCTTAAGTGTGAAATTATTTCTTTAGCATTATCAAAAAACGTCAAATAAGTAGACGGTATTGTTACGGGAATGTTGGGAGTATAGAAAGAGTGTATTTACAATATATATACAAAATGAGTCAGAGTAGTTAAGATGGCTGACCACCAACAACAAGCAGCTGCCAGCGTCCCGGCGATCTTCTTCTTCCTCTCTTCTTTGATCCTTCCGTAATAGGGCTCCCGGGTGGTGAAGCGCCGTTTCGGTGCATGGTAGGCGAAGAATTGCGAGCGAAGTATGGCTTCAGCCGCGAAAAGTGCACGACATCAACAGGTGTCGGACTTGAGGAAGCATCAAACTGTATCGGCGAAATCTCGTAATTTAGGTCGTTAACTTGACGTAGGACTTAATAAGGCCCTGTGTAGCGAGAGAGAAGCTTCTGGGAAAGGCCAACCCGAGACATCGTGACCAAAGGCGCATCCAAGCGCCAGGCGCGAACCTAGCATTGCGATGGCACCGGTCATAACGCCCTATTTTTTTACATACTGCGAGGCTAATAAACGACATCGCGCGACTTGACGTACCATGTGAGCGCGATCGATGATTTCACGAGCGTACTAAGTTGCAACACGTGTCAAACAGCAATGTGGGGTCGCGACCATACAAAATATAAAAGGGTGAATATCCTGCGGTGTCACGTCGGGACGAGTCGTACGCGAACGTCACGTAGGCCAGCGTGGCATCCCAGTCGCGGTAACCGTTGGAGACATACATCGACAGCATCTCTGTGATTGTTCGGTTGAGACGTTCCGTTAGACCGTTCGTTTGTGGGTGGTAAGCGGTGGACAGCTTGCGCTCAGTGGCACAAGAGCGGAGCAGGTCGTAGACGACTTCTTCTTCGGGTCCTGGAGGGAAGACAACCAGAAAACTGCGTCATGGTCTGTAATGACCTAAAACGTGCGGCCGTACAAGTATGGCCGGAACTTGGCGACAACCCAAACTAAAGCCAAGCACTCCCGCTCGGCGATGGCGTAATTTCTCTCGGCAGGTGATAGCAGGCGGCTGGCGTAAGCTATCTCGCACTCGGTACCATTCTGTGGTAGTGCGAGAACAGCGCCGATGCCGTGGCCGCTTGCGTCAGTGTGGACTGCGGTCGGTGCAGATGGATGAAAGTAGGCAAGTGCGGTAGGGGTGGTCAGAAACCCGATGAGAGTGGTGAACGCGTGAGCCTGTTCCAGGCCCTTAGAGAATGGCGCGTTCTTCTTTAGAAGATCTGTCAAAGGCTGAGCAACGTCGGCGAAGTTTTTGACAAAACAGCGAAAGCAAGGACACAGGCCTTCGAAGCAGCGCACGTTAGAAGCAGAACGTGGCACAGGGAAACTGCCTGGGGCGCAAGCATTTTCCGGATCTGGTTGGACACCAGATGCGTCAACGAGGTGTCCCAACACGGTAATCTGACGGCGCCCGAATTGACACTTCGTGCAGTTCAGTTGGAGGCCGGCTTTTCGGAAGACCGCAAGAATGGCAGCGAGTCGGGTAAGGTGGCTGCCGGCCGTGGGAGAAAAAACATTAACGTCGTCAAGGTAACAGAGACAAGCGGTCCATTTGTAGCCTTTCAGAAGAGAGTCCATCATACGTTCAAATGTCGCAGGAGCATTGCACAGGCCAAAGTGCATCACTTGGAACTGATATAAACCATCCGGCGTGATGAAGACCGTCTTCTCGCGGTCCATTTCATCAACTGAAATCTGCTCCAGCCGGATCAAAGATTGATGGACGAGATGTATTTAGCTCCGTGCGTGATCCAAATCCAAGGCATCATCGATGCGTGGGAGTGCGTAGACGTCTTTTCGCGTAATCTTGTTTAAGTGGTGATAACCGACGCAAAAACGCCAGGTACCAGCTTTCCTTTTCACATAGACGACAGGCAAAGCCCAAGGACTGGCTGATGGCTCGGTGACACCATTGCGGAGCATTTTGTCCACTTCTGATTGGATGACTCGACATGAGGAGGAGAGACACAAGGAACCCTGCGAGACTTATTATGAAATAGCCCATCGGTATTGCTTGAGGCGTCGCGCGCTCCCACCACCGGCCAAGCAACTCGACTAAACGCAAGCGCTCGCGTTTCGGCGACTTCAGACAAATACATACCCACACCCAAAATACATTAACAAAATCACAGGGGGCAGGGAAAGCGACAAATGTAGGCTCTGTTCAGAAACAGGAACACTCACACACATAATGTGGGAATGCACCTCGCTCCCTTTCTCTCATCCCCCTGTCAGCAGCGAGACTGACTGGACAGCCTGGCTCAGTTCCGGGGACGTCGACCGACAACTTGAACTGGTGGACTGGGCGGAAAAGGCCAAGCAGGCCCAGGGCCTTACTTGAGCCCTAACACTCAGCCACGTCCCTCTTTACCCTTCCCCCTTTCAATAAAGTTTATCACCACCACCACCAGCATGCGATTCACAATAGGGACGCCGACGAATAGGATTCGTGTTTGCAGTGTTGATACGGTGGTGAAGAACAGATGTTTGTGCTAAAGGCCTGTCACCAAAATCAAAGATGTCGCGGTACGATTCGAGGAGGAGACGTATGTCTGTGCCCTGCGCAGAGGTGAGGTTAGGTGCGATCATCGCGAAGTCATCCGTTAGGGAACCAGAGGTGTGAGCTGCAATTGGCGCTAAGAAACCACTATCGGCATCCAGACTTTCAATGTCAAATTGGGAAGTATTAGAAATGTTGGCCAAGAACATGCCGGCTGGAAACACTTGAGGGCACAGGCTGAAATTTAGAAGCGGAAGAACGACGCTCTTATTAGTAATCATCACCAGCGTATGCGGAAGAGCAATGTTCCGGTTCAAAAGCACGATGATGGGGCGAAGGACATATTCACTGTTAGGAATCTGTGGCTCTGCGGTCGAAGAGACGTAAGTGACTGCTTCAGGTGACAGACACACATCGTGAAGCGAACACAAGTGTGGTGGAGCGGTGCTTGGAGCATCGGCAACTTGAGGCAGTTCCAACTGAAGAAAGGCGGTTGCGCAGTTGATGAGAGCGGAATGATGGGATAAAAAGTACCATCCAAGAGTAACGTCATGAGGGCATTTGTCGATCACAGCAAAGTGAACAGAACTAGGGTGGCCGGCTATACTTAAACGGGCAGTACACATTCCAAGTACAACTAGCACGCCGCCGTCGGCGACACGAAGCACTCGGGCAGCTGCTGGGATGAGGACCTTTTTTAAACGTCTGCGTAGGCTAGCACTCATCATAGATACGTGGGCTCCAGTGTCGACGAGTACGCTGTCTATTTTAACGTCAGTTACACTTCTCCTTGTGGGCACACACAGAGGATTTGCTGCAGTAGTCGGCAATGCAGCACCACCTCAGAGGGCTTCATTTCCTAGTTTTCCGAAAGGGTGCGGCCAAAAGCCACAGGGGACGAATGGCGACGTGGCTGCGGCGAACGGAATGATGGGCGACGTAGTTTGCGGTGAATGAGACTGGTGCCCGTGCGGCGATGGTGAGTGGCTGTACTACGTGTTGCGAGCAGAGTTGTCGGCGCTGTTAGAGTCGGTGGAGGGCGAAACATTGCGGGCGTTTCCATCAAAATGACTCAGGTTGATCGGCGTGCGAGGTGTTGAGGGCCACGAGTTGCGACAGTATCGGGCGACATGACCAATGCGGCGGTAGGTGAAACATATCGGCTGGTCGTCCGCAGTTCTCCACTGAGTGGGGTTGCGAGAACGCGGAGAGAAGCGTCGGGGTGGAGCGAAAACAGTAGAAGGGCGTTCGTTTGCTCTGGGATTGGCGACAGCACACACAGACTGCAAACCAATGTTTTCAAGTTCTTGGCGAACGATAGCTGGTACGAGGGGAACTAAAATATGGCAGCATCAGGGCTACGCGAACAGAAAGCTGCGGGCGCCATCGCATCCAGTTCACGTCGAACGATTCGCACCACGTCGTCTGATGCTGATGTGTGGGTTGATCTTCACACGTCGACGTGGCGGCAGTATTGGAAAGTCTGGCGATTCGTTGCATGTCGCGTCGGCTTTTGGCCTGCTCGAATAGTCGGCACTCTTTAATGACAGCATCTACTGTAGAGCAGCCTTTGCACATTAGCAGAATTAACGCATCGTCAGCAATGCCCTTAAGCACGTGCCCGACCTTCTCAGCTTCTGTCATGTCGTGATCAGCTTTACGACAAAGTGCCAGCACGTCCTGGATGTACGGGACACAGGACTCCGTGGGGGATCTGGCACGGGAGGCCAGTTACTGCTTTGCGGCAATTTTACGGCCGGCTGGTTTATTTATTTATTTACATTACCCCTAAGGGCCCTCACATGAGGGTATTACATAGGGGGGGGGGTACAAACATGAAATATACTCAAGAAATAAAACTACATAAAAGAAACATACACACAAGGAACATAAAATAAATAGATATGAACAAGCGGTAAATGCACTTAGTCATGAAAACACAAGAACAATTTACATAATTTGTTAATATGTGCATACAGGCATAAGTAACATCTAATCTGCTACCACTAACCGTTTTCTTGCAAGAAAGTTTGGAAAGATGGTAGGTTACCTTCAGTAGCTATGCGTGATAGCAGGTTATTCCATTCTATTATTGTGCGAGGAATAAATGATTTTGAGTAGAGCGACGAGCGGCACACTATGCGTTTTACTTTGTTAGCGTGGTCACGGCGCGGGAAAACTGCAGGGGGTGGTGAAAAGAAGTCTTCGTGAAGCGTGGAATGGTGATAAAGTTTATGAAATAAGGTTAGGCGAGCAAACTGGCGTCGACGTGATAGTGATTCCAACTCGGCACATTGCTTTAACGATGTGACGCTGGTGAAGCGTGAATAATCGGAAAAGATGAAGCACGGTTTTGCAAAGATTCAATGTTGTTGATTATGTATGCTTGATCGGGGTCCAGCAGAAGCATATTCAATTTTTGGGCGGATCAGCGTGATATAAGCAAGTTTTTTTAAGTGAGAAGGTGCGTTATCCAAACAACTCTCAACTTCTCTTTGCATTGGTCCCTGCTCGTTAGCTCCTCTTCGCGGTTTTCGTATCACACCTTTGCCGTGCCACTTAGGTGGAACAACAGGCTAGCTGGCGTCAGTGTAGGGTCCGATCTGTTGATTCCACTCACCCGTTCGTACATAGCCCCCACTTTTCAACGTCGGCGCTATCTGTCCCGCATAAAGTTCCAGGATCCATGGGTTGCACAACGACAACCGAAGGTGATAGCGACGTAGCTGGTGATGGTCAAGTAGGAGGCGGGAACGACGTTGATCCCGCGTGCTCACCGTCATTTACATTCATCATAGGAAACCTTGCAGATGATTTCCGGAAACTTGCTGATGAGATTAAAGTGTGGCATGCACACCAGGCTTCAATATGCATTCAATAGCCTCGTATCTTGCAAATATTAAAGATACTCCTGCTAAGAAAATTCTTGATATCATCGACAACGTTATATGCGAATTCGAATTTGCCTAAATTGGGAAAACTGTAAATTTAAGACATGTCAAGCGATGTCGCCGACAATGCATACACATTCCAACTGAAATAAATAAAAATAAATATAGCAACAAATGCAAGAATCGTTGGCATATGGTGTCATTCTTTCAGTAGAATCAAATCTATCTTCCGCTCTAAATCTGGAGTTCTTTATAATTCTGACTATTAAATACCTCATGAGGGTTGCGACGTGAAATAGACATGTTGTATTTATTCCTCATTTTTTTTTTACTATAAGACCCGATGATGCTTAAACAGCAGTGAAAGAACTGAGATCACAGTACTTAATACTTTATATTGCTCCAGAAATCAGTTCCTCTGCCGACCGCAGCATCCCACACTAACAATTTTTGGCAGCAAATGTCAGACAGAAGGCACATAACACTTCGTGTGGTGCTTTCGCTTTCATTCTTTGGGAATGAAGATTATAGTGTACATGTTATGGCCCTACGTGTTATTACCTTTCAACAACAAAAAGGGGGGTTTTGTATTTTGCGAGACTGCATGAAGATTAATACTGTGTGCAGTTTAAATGAGAAACCTTCACAACTGATACTAAATGCACCCTCCACAGCTTTAGGCTATGCAGGTGCACTAGTGCACAGAACACACATTTAACCTCGTCACGCCCCAGGTGGGAATTCAGATTCTTGAAAGGCGTTTCATTGTATGGGAAGGCATATAGCACTTCACTTATTTGCAAAATATTGCACTGTGATTGAGTCATATGAGATAAATTCATTAGAGAGTTTTAACTTGTCCTAAATGTATTACAGCTTTTTGCCGGTAAACTGGCAGCAGCTTGCAGTAACACCTCATCGGCAATGTTCTGTTGCAGAGAATGTTGTGAGCTCTCGTGTGCATCGGTCACCATCTCACAAACCGCCTGGTCCTTTGTTAGTTGGAATGTAGTGTAAATGTAAAGCACATTTGATGAACCAAAGGAATTGTTCCCTCTGATCCCTTAATTCTCCTCCCTTGATGCCTAGTGTTATAATAGCATGATCGACACCATGGGAGTCACTGTGGTGTATAATTGTTTGTATGGTGGGGCGAAGGAGGGGTACACGAATTTTAGCAACTTTTCCAGATGACTTGACTCAGTATTGTGGAATGCTGTTTGTTCCTTTCACTCATTGTTACCAGACTTCACTTTGGTTGTGACAAGTATAATGTAGTTTGCTAGCGCTCCTGGTAACATATAAAATATGTACGCATCTGTGTTGAAAAAAAGAGCAGCTAATTATTTACCAGGAGCTAAGGTCCATTTAGACCATTAAACTTTGAGCTTACACCTGTGGCGATTACTGCTGAATGAATGCCCACCCAGGAGAACTGCCCATGACATTTCCTTCCATTATAAAAACGCTGAAGCTTTGAACAGCATTTAAACTTAGACTTGTTTACAAATGACCCATTTCCTTGTTCAAGTAAGACAAAGGTTACATAGGAAGACAGAACCTTGAAGCCACCAACAGCGTCATAAATATAAACAGCGCTCAATGTTTCGCAATCTTGCACCTCGTTATCATATTGCCTATGCCTTTTTTTTCTCTCAGGCTGTTCTTATTGTTTTATGGTCATACCCAGTTTAATTTTGATGTTCTTATCTTTTAATCTTTGGTAAATGTATTTTTCCTTCATCGGCTTTCAACAAAATGTGTATTCATAATGTGCCTTCATTTACAATTTACGCTGATCTGAACCAGATGCATCCTGATACAAAATTTCTTTTTTTTTAACTCTTCGTTGCTTTTTTCCAAATATGCAAACAGTTCATCTTAGTTCCTATTTTGACTTGTGGGAAGACTAAGTCTTCTGGAATAATGATTGCTTACATGTGTACATCGTTTTCTGTTTTTCACCCCTACTCTTTGCGAGAACTGACAGCAGCGCCCCTACCTGCTCCATCACGATCACCACTACTAAGCACACCTTTCCTGCCTTTATGTTATCACTTTGGCTTCTCTTGACTTGCTATATGCACCAGCTTCTCCTCCGCCAATGAGGGTAGGGGCCATTGACCTATGCAAAAAAAGACGCTGCCAAGAAAAACATTCGCTACCCTGATGACAAGCGCCTTTGTTGAAATGTCGGCTACAGCAACATCCCATGTTCCAACAATGTTGGTCTACGTACGTTTTTTCCTAACACAGAAGTTATTGCTTTGTTGCGTTCTGTGATAATTCTTTTTTGCCGCTTTATTTAGGCTGGAAATTCACGAATACTGTTTGTTTCTCCAAACAGCAGCAAGTTTATCCTTGCAAGGCGTTTGAGGTCATAAACAACTTTCACCAGCAAAAAGTGCAACACGAGTGATTGAAGAAAATAAAGTTGCTTCTGTGATCTGAAGGACTTGGACTGACCTCTTGCACCTTTTTAAATATACTACACCATGCATTCATATCACAAAGTGCCAAGTGTTTTATCTTTTCAACTATGCCAGTGTGTTGGCAAGACAATTTTCTCAATGGTGACCTGCTGCTTTGGCTATGAGCTGCCTTCATGACATCTGCATTAAAGGGTATGTACTATTATGGACAAAAGTGCCCTGGAAGTGCAAGCGTCGACCAAATTGCGTCTCTGCATTCAAGACCGCTTTAAACAGTGGGTTACGTATGCACATCCTAACGAAGATGTTAGCGCGGCTTTTTCGGTCGACGCTCGCGCATCCTGAGCAATTTTGTCCCCGATGGTAAATATTCCAAACAATGACTATTCTTTGTAAGATGAAATACGGGAAGCAGCTGTACTTTAACAGGGTAGTACAGATTCAGCATACAGAGTCTTCCGTTTTCTCGATATGAAAGAACTCGTATGTTGGATTACAGTCTCCATTTTGCGGCTGTCCGATCTACGGAAATGGCCGTTCCTTATTTATGGAAAAATGTTCGGTCACACAATACCAGCAGATTTGCCGTAAAGGGAGGAAATTTTTTTCACGGTGCATGCTATAGGGTGCCTTAAGGATTCATGAAATATAAAACTAATTTGACGCCTCCGAGCGTTCATGCAAGAGCAAGGGGAGCTTATATGCTCGCTTGTGCTGCCTGAATCAACGCCAATCAAAGGCGATGGCAAGTGCTTGACAGCCCAAATGGTAGCGATTTTTTTGTAATGGAACGGTGGTGCCATCTGTCACCGTGCGGCACGTTTCGCCGTGCCGGTACCGGCCATGGTAAGGCAACGTTCTGGTACGTGCATCCATCACGCATGTTGCACATTCTCCTTTTCCCGAGTTTAGGTGATAAAGTGCTGCAAGCTCGAATTCCTGTGGAGTCTTTTTCAGAGATGCCATAGAGGTTTGCATATACAAACTTTGAAAAGTAGTTCAGTCTATAAAAGACTTTCTTTTGAAGTAGTAAAAACAAGCCCAAGTAACGAAACAAGAGGTCATTACTCGTACTGCCAACTAGACGAATTGACAAGGCTAACTAACAGAGCACGAATGAAGCTGTCAAAATCTCGACAGCTGCAATAGGGAATATTAAAAAAATACATTGACGAAGCTTGCGACAGTGCCGGCGCGGCGCGACACTGCATGGTGGTATTTTGTGTACATCCTCGCTAATAAACCATATATTTAATCTAAAGGCTCAAAGCAGTTTATATGTGCGACCAGCTAGAATGCAGTGAAAACGTTAAAAAACACAGCAGTAAATAGAGATTCAAAGAAGAAACATTCAAAAGTCTATCTCAAGGAAGTCTGAGGAGTTTCTTTTTTTTTATTCTCCTTTCAACAAAAAACAAGTCAGTTTACATGATGAAAAAGCAAGAAAGCCCTAGGCACGCCTATTGTGCGAGAAGTCTGAAAAATAAAGCAAGACTTAAGCTAACACAAAACATATATGTGAACGCCGGCAGTGCTCACTTTCCCTATCTGCCGACCACGCAGGTCCTGCGGCACGCCCTGGCGCTGTGGAAGCGGTTTCTGCCAGCCAGGCACCAATGGCCAAGCTGGTTGGCTACAGGCACCGAGTGACAACGTGCCCCACTTCGACCATCCGCCGTCGACGCCGCGCTGCTGTCGGCGAAATACGCGAAGCGTAGCTGTTCAGCACCGCACACGTCCGTTCGGGGCCTGCGGCACGGCTTGTGCTTTGGGTCCATCTTGATGAGTTGCTGGAGTTGGCGGACATTGACTTCGTCATGATTGCAACGACGCGAACATTCACTGAACGTCGTGAATATGTCGCTGCCATTGACGGGACATCGCCCCGATGGGAATGACCACCGCTGACACTGCTTGTCACCGTAAAACCACCATGTTTTCGGAACGTCTTGCCTGCGGCAAAAAAAAAAAAAAAAGAGGCGTTTATGAGAGTCTCCCGTCTGGCTCCCGCCAGGTGAGGGAACGTCAGAGCAAGAATCATGGAGGTAAATAAAAAGGGAAACAATGTTCAGAACGGGGAACCGTATGAACTCTCCATTCTGGGCGGTTACAACTGCCTGCCAAAGTTTTTAGACCTTAGTTCGCGAGATGTGTACACATTATTACTGAATGACCTCGCTAATGAAAATACGTAATCAGGTAGCTTAGCATTTCGCACGATAAGACTCGCACGAGGACTAGTTGGTGAGTAACTTACAACAATAAACGGTGACACCTACGCATGCACGGGATTCCGTAAATGTTGCGAAAAGATTCTTCTCCAGTCGGCCTTTCTCATAAGCAGCCAATTTTGTTGTCGGCTGAATTCAAACAGCCACGCCAATGGTTCATGCTCACTGTAGTACAAGGAAGGCTTAGTGTCTACTATACTGTTGCGACTCAGGACTTGGTCTCCCTTCAGTGTAGGGGGGGGGGGGGGGGTTCTCATAGTGCGGCGACCATGCAGTGTACACACACCCGCACACGCGCGCGCGCATTCATATATATATATATATATATATGTATATATATATATATATATATATATATATATATATATATATATATATATATATATATATATATATATATATAATCATAAGCCAACAAACAATGACACCGAGAACAACATAAGGTAAATTACTTGACTTATTAATTTAATTAACGAAATGATAAATTAATGAAAATAAAAGTGGCTCAGATACATCTATATATATACATATATATTTAACCGCGATTAATCGTGATTAAATCACTATTCGAGAAATTAGAGGACTTGAATTGCCCCGGAAAAAGGCACTACTGGTAACAAAATAACAGCGTTTGCCGAATGGGTGCTGCACTGCTACAGTTGACCTGCCAAGAGTGGGCCGAGTCCCTCCTTGAAAAATGAGAGGGGTGCCGGGCTCCTTCTGGACCCCCGACTTCAAGCACTGCTGCAAGTGCGCCGTAACCACCCCTGGTGGCTTAACAGCTGCACTGTTCTGAGCAGCAAGTAGCGCAGTCGATTACCAGCTGCAGTCTAATCGAGGCTGAATGAAACATCGATTATGTATACTTCGCTTGCGGTACAAGATGATAACTCCTGGTGGTGAGACTTTATGCTTAGAGGCGTAAAAATCTCATCATTATTTATAACATTGCGACGCAGTGCAGACCGAATACGGCTGTGGCAACATCATCTTTGACCCCACCCTATCAGCACTGTTCATACTGACACGTGTAGTTGTTTAACTTTCTGCGGTGAGCGCTTTTCACCGGCTAACAAATGTTGAACGTTATCGCTCGGCGCAGTCTGTGCCTGCAAGTGTAGAACCTTTTGCTGTTTACAAACATAGGCCCTGGGCGTTTTCAGGTTTGGCTCACTGACGTAGCCCGGTAATTGTAGCGAGCGATAAGGGCATTGCCGGCGATATCGAGTAGAAGAGGCGCTATAACGTTAACGTTAGATAACGCTGTAACTTTTCTATTCTAATTGTGATATCAGCCCTCCACTATTGGTCAAAAACTTTTTTGGGCCACCCCTACTTCGTCTGTGTCATGCGACGTCACGAAAACCGTGATAGCTCCCCATCTGATACGACATGACACACTGATTATGCATGATTGAACCGAACAAAATAAAAATAGCTGTTTCTCATTCGACGCCTATTTGCCATAATTTCTCGGCCATTGCTCAAAAGCTTTAAGTTTGCACCCACTTCACCTGCCTGTCACGCGACGTCACTAACCATGAAAACTCACCGCGTCAAAGTGACGTGTGCGCGTTATAGATGCATTAATATGCCGAACAAATAATATTTGTTCTTCTGAATAGCCGCAGGCTGGCCCGTTCCGAAAGGAATAAAAGATGGCTGCCGCCGATCGCTGAGACGCTGGCTACTCGCACCTGCCGGAGAGCATGGGTGTATTTGCGTATAATAAAGCTTCTTGCGTGACCGTGTAATGTTTTCAAGCACTTTCGGCACGTTTACTACCTCATTCTGCCAACTCTTCTTTGCTGAGGGTCAATTTTAGCGTCATTCTTAAGCTTCCGTTGCATGCCGCCGCGATTTTCGACCAGCCACCACAAGCTAAGTAAGGGAAAGCCGACCAATCGCAGACGCCAGCACCACCCTCTTCATCCGGTTATCGGTTTTCAGTGCAGTGGCTCGGCCCCATCGAATCCCTCTCCACTTGAGCGTTCTCCTCGCTTCTTGTGAGCCAATTAGATACAACAAGCCGCTCAGTGTAGGCAATGTTATTCGTTTTCCAAGTAAACAAAAGGGAGGTCCTATGAACGAGGAGAGCGTTTGATTGGTCTGTTCAGACAACCCTATGGGTGACCGCCCGGTGCTTGCGTCGGTGGTTACGCAAATTTGACGTCAGGAAATTGGAATAGAAACATATTGGAATAGTTTTACGTTATAGGGCCCCTGTACTCGCACCTGCCGGAGAGCATGGGTTTGTTTGCGTACAATAAAACTTTTTTGCGTGGCCGTGTAATGTTGTCGAGCCCTTCGTCACGTTTACGACATCGCTCTGCCAACTCTTCTTTGCTGAGGATCCGTTTTAGGAGCCTTCTTGACCTTCCATCACACGCCGCCGCGATTTTCGACCAGCCACCGCAAGCTAAGTAAGGGAAAGTGGACCTATCGCAGACGCCGGCACCTCCCTCTTCATCCGGCTATCGATTTTCAGTGCACTGGCTTGGCCCCACCGAAACCCTCTCCACTTGAGCGTGCTTCTCGCCTCCTGGCAGCCAATTAGAAACGAAAAACCGCTCAATCTCGGCAATGTTATTGGTTTTGAACACAAAGAAAAGTGACCTCCTATAAACTAAGAGGGCGTTTGATTAGGGTGTTGAGGCAACGCTGTGGGTCGCCGACCGATGCTTGCGTCGGCGTTTACGCAAACTTAACATCAGGATATAGGAATAAAAACACATTGGAATAGTTTTACGCTATAGAGCCCCACAAGTACGTTAAAATCTGAGCCCACAGATCTTCAACACTTTTCCTCTGTACGTAACGACAACATTACAAGTCAAGGTTGCCGTAACTTACACGAAAAATTTTAGGTAATAATCTTAAGGCATAATGCGCATGTCTCATATTTCAAAACCTAAAAATGGACTTCAACGCAGTGAAAGAACTTAAAAACGTGCTTTGTGTTTCAGCGAAGTAGACTGATAAGGTCCGTTCCTGGAGTTTGTGGCGCCGTTCTCTCGTTGCTGTTACGCGCGAGTGAAACTGTAAGTTTCTCAATATTATCGATGGTTCTATCCCTTGTGCGTTGTTATATAGAACCTTGTGTAATCTGATTGTATGCGGTACACGAATTGTGTAGTACTTTCTAAAAGGCGCGCGGGCACCAGTGACTACGCTGTAACCTTCGACGAGTATTGTATAAAAACCGAAGCGCTTTACGCGTTGATCAGATTTTCGACGATCGCCGACTGTGCTCGCCGCAATCGTTGTGCTTGACTGTTGCTTGTTTTTCCTGGGCACAGGTTCGCCCAATAGAGAGTTAATTTCCTGATTCACAGTTTCGCTACTGTGTTATTAACCGTTACTGCAACATGACGATACGCCCAGCAACGGAAGCTTTCACGAATACCCAAAACACAAGATTAGAATATCGTGTATTACATTGGATAACGACACTGGACGCGTCACAATCCACAGGTATCGGATGTTTCTGTGGGGACCTTAAGTATAGAACTTTTAAAAATTATCTGTAGCTGATAGCATTATTCTAATCCTTCAGTTATATTGCCCAAACAGGCGGACATTATTTGGCTGAGAAATCGAAATGCATATTTGAATAATTTCCAAAAATATACAAATTAAATCTTTTTATCGATTACTATACAGCACATGTTGCAACTTACAAATCGTAGCCTGGGTGTTCGCAAGGTAGACGCACTTGGAATGAATTCTCAGAATGACGCCAATGTCAAGATGTTACTGAATGACGCCAATGCCGCGCCTTTAGGCCACTTTGCGGGCCCGTTGGACTGCCAGCTATTCTTCGAGCGTTAGACTGCGTATAGAGCTGCGTCCCACCCGCTCTTCAGTGTTGTCCTTGTCGCTGCGTAACGCGGAGCAACGCCAGAGCATGTGACTAAGATCTTTGGTGTCGTTACATTTATCACATGTTGTAGGTGTAGATAACTCCGGATACATCTTGTTGATCAGAAGCGGGTTCGGGCAGTTTCTTGTTTGCAAGAGAATTAGCGTAATGGCCTGAGCTCTATTTAGTTTACAGTGCGGAAGAGGGAAGACCCTGCGTTCTAGGTAGAAGTGCTTGGTTAGCTCGTTCTACGTGAGGAGGTGGTCCGTGCAACCTGAAACCTCAGCATCTTCTTGCCTTGTGGCTGCACGGTTGGCAAGTCCTCGTACAGCATCGTGGGCAGATTCGTTGAGGTTCGAGGGAGCACCAGTGTATTTCTCCCATATGAGCAGGAAACCGGATGATCATGTGGAGTTCGACGACCTTCCCGTCGAGAATTGCCAAGAACATGGAGGATATAAATTAAATTTGACCACATGAGATTCTTCAACGTGTATACTGAAACGCGGCGCACGAACGTGTTTGCATTGCGCCCCTGCCAAAATGCGGCCTCCACGGCTGGGAGTCGAACATGTGACCTCGTGCTCAGTCGAACAGCGAAATACGCAGAGCCACTGCCGCGAGTCGTAAGAGAGGAAAGCAGATGTGGACGTTAAATTGCAAGGTGGTATATACACCGTGTCGAAAACGAATATACGTGGTGTCGCTTCTAATTTTCGCCAGAGTTTAAAAATATACCCATGTACCCTAAGACGAGGCAACCAAATGCATGTTGCTGACTATTGTATTAAGTCCCACTATTTGTTGTATGCTGCTTAATTCCATAATTAGTCCAGATTTAATATCCAACTTCATTAGCAACGAAGTTAGGTGCGAAATTCCAATTAGAAAGTTGTCAAGCGCTTTGCATAACGTCCGATTAAACAGTTTATAACTTCCTTTCTATTAGGCAACAGTGTTTCTCCGCTTACTGCAGATGCCCGCGAAAGACAGTATATATATATATATATATATATATATATATATATATATATATATATATATATATATATATATATCGTGATTCGCCGTGACTGCATGCAGCGCTGCCAAACGCTACGCGTACAAACGAACGTACCATTTAGCCAGGTGTGCTTCCGCTGCGCTTGCTTATCGCTATCAAGAACGACCGCGAGGGAAGCACACTGGTGGCGTAAATCGCCACCATCAACGCCTGCACCACTGCCTGTTTCCTTTTAAGCGGCAGCGCACCCTGCTAGATACTATGCTCGTTTGTACGAGAAACGCTTGAGCGCTGCAGTCATGATGCAAAACGGTTATGTCACGTGGCATTTTTTTTTGTATTTTGAGAGCATCTGCAATAAGGGGGAAAACACTATTACCTAATAGATAAAGTTAAAAACTGTTTAATCGAACGTTATGCAAAGCGCTCTACAACTTTCTAATTGGAATTGTGTGCCCCAATTTGGTTGGGGCACACAAATTGCGGCAGGCACAACATGTATATATATATATATATATATATATATATATATATATATATATATATATATATATATATATATATATATATATATATATATATGTACGTTCGAAGAAGTTAAGCACCGCGCAAAGAACGATAGAACGAAAATTGTTAGGCGCAACGTTAGGAGACAGAGAGCGGTGTGGATCATAGAGCAAATGGCGAAAGCCGATATTTTAATTGACATTAAGAGAAAAAAATGGCGTTGGGCAGGCCATGTTATGCGTAGGGCACATGACCGGTGGACCATCAGGGTTACAAAATGGGTGTCAAGGGAAGGGAAATAGCTATCGAGGACGGCAGAAAATTAGGGGGATGCAATTAGGAAATCGACAACCGCAAATGTGGAGAGCCAGCGCAAGACAGGGGTAATTAGAGATCGCTGGAAGATGCTTTCGTCCGGCACTGCACTTAATTATAGGCTCGTCATTAACATTTCCTTCTGTAGAAAGGCATCAAAAAAGGAGCTTCACGCGCTACAGTTCTTAAACGTTGTTTGAATCACCCCTGTCGTCGCAACCGATTTCATAGCTTATAGCGTTAACCAAGAGCATCGACTGCAGCTAAAAGGTGGCGATGACCTTCCTAGAAATACTAGAAATTTAGGCGGCCCCTCAAGTGAAGCAACGTTTAAACCTTATGAAGTTAGTTTTGTTGAGTATATTTACTTAACGCATGTGATTTAGATGAAGCTGCGGCGCCCAGAAATTTAGTTAAATCAATAAACTGAGCTCCACATGCTGAGAGCGACTAGACTTTTCGAATGCTGTAATGGATTCACTGCCTCCGCTGCTGGGCTTCCATGACATCCCGAGAAAGAAACGAAATGCCCTCTGACCTGTTACATTCTGAGAACACGGCACTTTTCTGGCACTGCTTGGCTGGTTGCTCTTTCTCAATGCAGTTCTGCAGGCAGCTTTCGTTCGACGAAAACCTGTTGGGGCTGCGGTTGCACACCACCATCTTGTCTGATGAAGTGGACACACAGGCATTAATGGAGCGTTTGTAGTAAAATTCCAGCCGGTGACTCGTGCAGTAAACGAACAGCGGCGTTCCGCACGCGGATTTCGCCTGCACCTGCGTATATTGATTGCATTAGTTATTACATGCGATAGCAAGTTATACTGAGTGTTTTCACTGGCCAATCAGGCCTCTTGTCCGAAGCCTCTTGTATGTCACGTGTGCGTCCGAGATGTGTAATCACGCAAAATTTCACTTGCGACCGCAAGATTTATTATAGCGTTCGTACTAGTCCTTGTCATATTGTCTGAAGCTTCGAGGGCGCAATAGATACAATAACGCGAAAAATTCAGAGCCCTTCCACCCTGTGAAGAAGGAAGTCCAGCGAAGCTGGCGCTATTGTTGTTTTTGCTATGTTGGGTTTGACTATTATGAGTTTATTATTGGGCAAATAAAGAGTCATTTACTCAAAGATCTCAGTTGTCATCATCTATTTAGTAACCATTGTAATCATTGCTTTGTGATAATTGTAGTACACGACAAGTCGTTGCACTTTTACTGTGTTAATGTGCTTCCCAAAGGTTAGGCCGATGCGCGATCGGTGACGAGTTTTAGTACGGTGGCATCGGCGGAACACTTGAGGCCAAAGCGCTCCAAAATGAAGGTAAGTATCCACGCCCCGTCGGGTCTGCTCACATCGACACTGAAATGTCCCATAATGACATTTTTGGGGCCGCATAACGTAAAACTATTCCAATACGTTTTTATTCTAATCTCCTGACGTCAAGTTTGCGTAACCGCCGATGCAAGCATAGAGCGGTCACCCGCAGGTTTGTCTGAACAAACCAATCAAATGCTCCCCTTGTTCATAGCCGGTCACCTTTGTTTGCTTAAAAAACGAATAGCATTGCCTGCACTGAGCGACTTGTCTTATCTAATTGGATCACAAGAGGCGAGGAGCGTATTGAAGTGGTGAAGAGGGGAGGGATTCGATGGGGCGAGCCACTGCACCACGGTGTAAGAGTCTTACACCGTGCACTGCACTAAATATCGATAACCGGATGAAGAGGGTAGTGCCGGCGTCTGCGATTGGTTCGCTTTCTCTGGACAATGTGGCTCGTCGAGAATGGCGGCGGCATGCAGCGGAAGCTTAAGAATGACGCTAAAACGGATCCTCAGCAAAGAAGAGTTACCAGAACAAGGTCTTAAACGTGCCGAAAGTTCTCGAAAACGTTACACGGCCACGGAAAAAGTTTTCTTATGCGCAAATAAACCCGTGCTCTCCGGCAGGTGCGAGTAGCCGAGTCCAAAGTGCACCTGATAAAGGCAGCGGCGTGATCTCTCCGTCACAAGGCAATGATCCGCAACGATTGGTGGATGGAGACAATGCGTTTTATTATAGCGTGGCTGCGCCAATCATTGTGTGCGCTCTAGTGCACCGCACAGGTGTCCGTCGAAAAGCGCGCGCCGCGGTATTGCGTAATGCCGGGAGAGACACGGCACTCGTGGCGAGGAGTATGCACAACTTGGGAAAGACGCGTCGTCGGTGGAGAGGAGTATAAGTTGTCAGTCTTCCATGGCTCATGGAGACGAGATCCGCCAGAACCTATAGTCGGATACAACTTTAGAAAAAAGGGGGCGTTTACTCCTCCGAGGCGGGTGCACACGAGCATCCACCAATGGGCGCGCACTCTGGACCGACGTCATGCGCCGGACGGCCGGTGACTTCGGCGCTTCGGTCATCTGGGCGGGGCCTCCCCTTTTTTCTAAAGTTGTATCCGACTATAGTGATAAACAGCTTCGCTGCAATATCGGCGGTAAAAAAGGTGAAACTGCGCACTGGAATCTCAGAGGCAATAGCTGTCAATCTCGGAGTACATGCTGTATGGCGCCTAAATACGGTGCCTTAGCAAACTCAGCTGCGTCGCGCTAACGCACATTCGTCAACATGAACCTTATGCGGCACTTGATGAGCAAGAGCACTAACGTAAGTGATACGACCACTTACCGTGATATGAGATATGATATTCAGATATTAGCTTTTTACCGCAAGCCCTTTCAGTGGCAGCAATATTATACGAAGAGGTTTGAGTATTTTGTCTTCTCCTATGTCATATTGAGTGTCTCGGGAAACAGGCATTGAGATTACAAATCTCCAAGCGGATTTTGATGGTATTCATCACTTTTTAAAGAGTGTTATTCGCCATAAAACGGCACCATCTAGGGCAAAAAAGAAACAATTCAAAGCAATCTGCTGGCAGCGCCTCAATGGCTATGCCGTTCTCCTGGTGAGCATAAGGTTGTGGGTTCAATTCCAGGCCATAGCGGTCGCATTCTCATGGTTGTTGAACGCAAAAAGTCGCAGTTTTCCTGTAAAGGCGAAGCACTCACAGCCATATAAAAGAACCGGACAAGTTCAAAAATTAAGGTTATTTGTTTTACAGAACGGATAACTTGCAGGAAACATTCGCCTACTAACTAAACAAATATGGTGCCACGCGCGCACAGACGAACATGCACAAATCTCACTCGATGGCCGCGACGTCTTGCTGTTACACCGCTGGCGAGATGAAGAGCGCCGGCAGCGGTGAGCGCGCATGCGTTCGCTTGGTGCAGCTGCTCGCTTCCCTAGCCCAGCGTTCGATCGCTGCGCCGCCATGCGCCGCGCGCACCGTACCACGTTTCTAGGTACTGTTTCGCCGAAAGGCCATGGCACGCACCATAGATCCTTCTATGTATTTGGTTTTGCGCCACTGGCTGCGCCAGGGTGCGCGGTGAGTTCGGGCCAGCCCGCATTCGTAGAGTTTAGGTGGTGTACGTAAATTTTAATTCTGAATGCTTAAAGGGACACTAAAGCGAAACAATAAATCAGTTTAGACTAATGGAGCATTGTTTGAGAACCCAGCAGGCAGCCATTTCAAAAAAACAGTTTGATTATTAGTTGAGAAAATGAAGGTCCAAGTATAAGTATTTGAATTTCACGCCGAAACCCCAGAGCTGGTACGTCAGCGTGACGTCAGGGATTCCAAAGAATGTTTTTGCATTTGGGCCGCGGTGGCTGAATAAAGGTTCCCGAAACTTGCCATGTTTAATATTTGGTTCCTTTAGAACACAATGTAGTCAATCTGTACCGCTATATATATATAGTAGGCCCTAGAGGATGCCATCAAAAATTGGAGGACGCTTAAGCTTCGCCTTCAAGAGTGGAACGCGACAGCGTTCCCGTCGACCCGCCAAGGGGTTTAAGACAGTGGGCTACAGGGCAGCCATCACTTACGAGGCGCCCCGCATCGGACGCGGTGAGCGCCGAGCCATATGGTCGAGCAACGCGGCGTTCGGCGCAGCAAAGAAACGTGCGCCTGAGCAAGCAGAACGAACCGAAGAATTCGGTATCCCGGAGGGGGAAATGATGCACGCCAGCCAAACGTCGTGATCGGTACGGGCAGAGAGATAGACAGATAGCGATCTAAAGAAAGGAAGGACGCTTGATTCTGCAGAGAGAGCAAGGCGAAGCGTTGTCAGGGGAGAGGGAGTCGGGGCCGCGAACCGCCTCGCACCGGTCCTCGCAGCTCCAATGCGCGCGTGGCGCGCCATCTGTCGGGGCAGCGCCGTACATGGAGAGGAGGGGGTCTTCTGTGTTTGCCGCAAGATGGCTCTGCTTGTGCGGAAAGCGCAGAAGAAATGCAGCGGAAACGCACTTCGCTACTCGGGTAATTGCGACTTCTGTAAGTTACATGTTCATAATTACCGATATACACCGCAGTATAACTTTCCACGGCTCGTTTCGAAGGCAACACCGCATTCACTAGAGGCGCGTTTGTACCGCTTGGAAGCATCGAGCTCGTGGCTGAGTGGTAGCGTCTCCGTCTCACACTCCGGAGACCCTGGTTCGATTCCCACCCAGCACATCTTGGAAGTTGCTTTTTATTTGTGAAGTGCCTGCCGTGATTTATCGCTCACGGTCAACGCCGCGGACGCCGACACCGACGACACCGACACGAGCTCCTTAACGCTGTCGCGTTAAAATCCAAGACGTCACAGCCCCCAGGTGCGGGAACTCAAGTAGGCGTCGCGACCCGTATTTCATTTTCGCGCTTTTTCTGGCTTACCAAACGTCTTATCGTTGCAAAAGTGGTGTGCTTGGTGTTGTAGAAGGGAAATTTACTGATGCAGAAAAAATCATTTTTCACTTTAGTGTCCCTTTAAGCATTTGTATGCTTACTCAAAGAGAAAACCGACCCTTCGTCCGTCCCGTAATAAGACGACTGCTTTCGAAATAGCGCCTGCAGTAGCGAAATAGTTTGCCTTTGCGCTGCCTTTCGCTTCAACGGCAACGAAGTGGCGAAAACAGTGCTGGCAGTGCTCTCAGTTAACGCCGCATTCTGCAACTTTCGCAGATCGCTTTGAAGTTAAGCGGGCGCGCGTCTCTTCAAGACGATGTAAGCGGCAAGAACCCAGCGCGCGAAGCTATGAGCTGTTGGCACTGTTTCGTGGGCATCGCAGATCGCTTTCAAGCTGCGGCCCACGCGGCATTGCCATAAGGAGTCACCGCCTGAGTACGTTAATGGCTGAATAATAGAGAATTGTAGTGTGTCCAGTATTCTGGCAAGCGCGGGCGGTTTGCCGGAAGAACGGGAGCGTAAACGTGGGCGGCCAGATTGGTGGCACCAGCTGTTGGCGCAAACCTCAACTACCCAAACACGGTGCCAATTACTATATTCTGATTAGCTGCTAATGTAAATTTTTGACAGGGGCGTAATCGCGTGGACAATTACGCCACTGCCGAAAATTTGCACCAGTAGTGAAGCAGAATATAGTAGCTTACTGCATTTTTAGCTCTGTGTTTGTCTGGTTGAGCTCTACGCCACCAAGGCGGCTGCACAGCTCCGGCCGCTCACGTTGCCCCCGCCCATCCGGCAATCCGCCCAAACCACCCCCGTTTGCCGGAATAGCGGACACGCTAAATGTCTCCAATGGTTTCACGCGGATGAATAAGTCGCTGAAAAGCGATAACGGCTTATATAATGATAGGAACCATCAACAGCGCATCTCGGGCCTCCACCTGCAGTACTTTGCTTGCGTCATCAATTTTCTTGCGCCGGCGTCGGCACCAGTTCGTGTCGCCACTGAGCTGTCGTTAGCAATGGCCAGTCAAGTTACATAACATTGGTAATCACACCGGGCTGCACGGAGATGAGCTAGTGGCACAATACTTACGATGCTTACGCATAGTCTATCTCCCAGAGGAGTTCCTGCTTGATTTTTTTTCTTGTTCCTGGACGTTTAATATGTGTCGTGTATGGCGCCACTACCTTGCCATTGTTCCTGCTGGAAAAGAGATAGTGATGTCAAGAAGGAAGGGAAGCTTGAGCGCAGCGATGATGTGGCTGGTGGTGCGAGAAACCCTCCATGCCCCACGATTTTCCCAGCTTTTGTAGATCGAAGCGCCTCGAACACCGCGACAAACTTCTTATCACATTCCTTTATCCCCTTATCCAAACTGAAAAATTCGTCCAGCGTTGCGTCAGCTTCCGCATGCAACTTTTATTTTGAAACAGCCTAGGCGGCTTGTTTTGAAAAACCATTTTCTCTTAGCGACAGCTGGGGGAGCACATTGTGCGCCCAGGCATAACATCTCCCTAATCCCACCAAGTACCTACAAGGATCTAGGGCGCTCGCCGTGACGCTTCGGGGAAAAGTACCTAGAAACGTGGTAAACGCGAGCGGTGCATGATGGCGCAGCGGTCGAGCACTGGGCTTGGGCGTAACCAAAAACACGCGGCCGGGTTACAGGAGACGCGCGCTCTCCTCCGCTTGCGCGTGCTCGATTACCTGACGTCTAACAATGGATGCGGGGCCGCTTACTATGCTCGCACTTTATTCGTCACTGACTAGCTGTGCAGTTTTGGGGCTTGAATCTCTTTATTTTTTAAGTGCTGATCGCTTACTTTATTGTCATCCTGGGACTTCAATATATCGAGGAGGATATCAATCCGGTAAACGGACCAAAACAGGTGATATACGAAAGATGACGTGCGAATGAGACTTACTAATAGCAGACTAGCCTACCGCTAGGTCCGAGTGTATCATTGAAGGCCACTGGAAAACTTGCAGAAACACTTAAACTCCATAGACCCGGATATACAGTTCACATATGAGCGCGAACAGAACGGATCACTCCCATTCTTAGATGTACAAGTTACACGAAAAGACGGCATTCTAAAATTTTCAGTCTACCGAAAACCAACCCACACAGGCCGCTATCTTCATTTCCAATCCGACCATCCGGCAAACCACAAGGCGTCTGTTGTAAATTCTTTATTCAACCGAGCCGAAACTCATTCCTCATCGGAATCGGATCTAAAGAAAGAAAAGAGAACGGTTCTCAACGAACTTAAGAGGAATGGCTACACAGATGACTTCATTCGAAAGACAACCAGACAACAAAAAAGAAGAAACAAAATGCGGGACCTTCAGCCGTTTACTTCTCCCCAACCCCAGAAGCGAGTGTCCATCCCGTACATCAGAGGTACCAGCGAAGCGCTCAGCCGAATATTAAAAAAAGAAGGCCTCAAAGTGGCGCACAAACCAATAAACACTTTCAATATCCTCCTCCCTAAACCAAAAGATCGTCCACCAAAAGAAAAAGCTCAAGGCGTCGTCTACAAAATCAGTTGTGCTGACTGTCCGGCGTCGTACATCGGGGAAACCAAAAATCTAA
Organism: Dermacentor albipictus; assembly: GCF_038994185.2. Classification (NCBI taxonomy): domain Eukaryota; kingdom Metazoa; phylum Arthropoda; class Arachnida; order Ixodida; family Ixodidae; genus Dermacentor; species Dermacentor albipictus. Next base: position 10,999,126 of record NC_091821.1, read on the forward strand.
AAGAAAGGATCAGACAACACGAGAACGACGTCAGGACATTCAACCGTATTCGCAGCGCCGTCGCGGAACACTCTGAAGTCGCCGACCACAAAATTGCTTTCAAGGAAACTGAAATCCTTCAAACAGAAACGAACTGGCGAAAGAGACTACTACTGGAGTCATGGCACATTCAGAATACGGAGAATAACATAAACCGTGTGAAGGGCAACCTACCCTCGGTCTATGTCCATGGCCTTGGCGACATGACGAAAAGAAGAAAAGGACGCACAGCCAGATAGACTCCCGCTCGTTTCACCAACACAGAACGTCGGCGCGACCCTGTAACCTCCCCCCCCCCCCCCCCCCGCGGCCCATCAAGGGCACCCTCGTGAGCACTCCACCCAGCACCGGTCATCGCAGCTCCTTAGAAGCGGTCAACAACACAAACCCCCCTTTCCTTTTGTTCCCCCCCACCTTTCCGTCTGTGGAGTGTCTCCCCACCTCCCGTGTTCCCCCCCCCCCCCCTCCTTTCTTCAAAAAAGACGCTTTAAAAGAGGCACACCGCCACCCCCCGAAGAACAACCCCCTGAAGAAGGAGCCGAATGGGCTCCGAAACGTAGGGCTAATAAAATTTAGTTATTTGGTTGGAGTCAGTCTCAAGTTCTAATCAATTTCCCAACCAGACAGGCAATTCTGTCGAAATGTTTAGCTTCAAGTCGAGGAAACCGTTGTGTTCACAGGGACAACGTCTCAGTGAGAAACCCGCCCGTGGTTACGAGAAGCTAAGCTTGAATAAATAAATTCATAATTTTTTTTCGTAAATGCTCTTTGACATTGGCGAACCGCATTCGCTAATAATTTGTCCAACGTCACGGTTGGCTGGCACCTGCTCTTATAAACAATACTAGTGTAAGACCGCTTATTCACAAAACATTTCGTTCGTAAGTGCTCTCTGCCATTCACACATAGCCGCATTCGTTAATGATATACCCAGCATCAGCATTGGCTGAATCTTTTTCTTACGAGCAATTCTAGCGTAAGCCGTTTTTGTGAATGCGGGCACAAGTCAAGAAGGGCAGCTAAGTTATGATTCTTACCTGGCTTTGTAATGTCATGGCCTCGCCGTCCCCGAAATCACTCACATCTTCGGCAGCGTTTGTTCTTGTGCCTGCAGGACCCACCATCACCAGCAGCCGCGCAGGTTCTCGTCTGCTGGAATCGTTGACGCCGGTTTCTCTTTTCTCCCGCACCATTTGGTCCTCCAGAACCAGATCTCCGCCTTGTTCCTCATCCTCATCTTTCTTCTCAACGAGGGCGATGCCCTCGTCCCGGCGTGTGTTCGGCTGGGTCCCGACTTTTGACGATTTCGCGCCTTTTATTTCACTTTGGCGCTCTTCTTTTGACCACGACGCCACTACGCCTGGCACACTTCCGTGCTGTACAGCTCTGCTGTAGGCGCCACTACCACCAACCATCGTGGGCGTCCGTTCGTCTCTGGGAAGTTAAAGAAACATTATGAAATATGGGCCCTGAACGCTGAGAGTCTGCTTTTCCTGTAACAAAAATCGCGAAAAAGCTTAAACGGTGCGGACGCACGCGATGCGGATTCTGCATCGCCGCACGGCCCTGCCAAAAATTGTAGAGGTTCCCAATAAGCCGTACGAGGGGCGACTTCAAGTAAAACGCGTGCATGTTGTTATTCGTTATGCATTAATTGGGCCCTGACTATGTGATGCCGTTCTATTAAACTTTTTTATACGAACAAAGCCTATGCTCTGATTGTTTCCGCGGGCTCTTCATTATGTACATAAGGTGACATTGAAGGAGCCAACGTTTCATCGGGGCTACAAAGTACGCCTGTGATAACGTTAATATTTCGTAAAAGGTGATGCATCACAGCCTGCGTGACCGGGACAGCCTGTTTGGCTGCGTATTCGTACTGCTGTAGCACTCACGGGACCATGAAATTTGAAGTACGCATCAGTAAATGGGAACATGGCTAAAAGGCTGCTCTATTCGGCCAGTCAGTCACCTGACACGCTTGACGTGCGCGCTATACCACCAACGAAACTCGGGAAAGCCTAACATCGAGTAGGAAAATGCACAAGAGTGTTTCGGGGGACTGCGTATAAGACAGCCTGCCTTATTTACGATCCTGGGCCGGTTATCATGAACGGATTCATTTAGCCGGATTATTATACCTTCCTCAGCATCTACCATGAGCGGCCGATCCGAGTGATAACGTAAGCTGAGCATCGCTGGGACAATTCACGAATCACAAAAAAGAAATAGCATTGGAACATAATGGTGAGTCAGTTACATCCTTGCAGCCCTGATTTGGCACTCTTCGACTCTGCCCGCTTCCCTCAAAGCTGGAGATGTGCCCACGTTATTTTTATGGATGCAGTAAGCGACAAAGATGTACCCTTTGGCACCGTGCACCAGGCCGGATTGCGCTTCCGACGACACGGCCGCCAGGATGAGCACGAACGCGGTAGCAAAGCAGAGCGTGGCAAGCACGCAGAACGGATGCCTGATGAACCGCTTCAAGCACTCAGCGTTTACACCCTCGCCCTGGGGGGGACGCTCCAGGCCGATGCATTGCAGGGCTGATGCGCCGGCTCTGGCGCCCTTCTTGAGGTGCTTGACCCTTCCATCACCGCTCTCCTCTTCGTCGTTATCGTAGTTGAGCAAGTAATGGCGGATTTCCTCGGGCATCCAGTAGGGCGCCACGCTGTTCATTTTGCAGGTGCTGCTGTTCCGACGGCCGCCGGTCGGGGACGGCGAGTGACGACGCTTCAAGCCCCTGGAAGGGGAGGCACAAAGGACAGGAGTTCAAGTTAACCAGCCACGATCAGTTGCTTTAACAGGAAGCTTTAGCTCGGGAGTTCCTATCCAAGTACACCGGAAAGGAGAAATCGTTTTTTTTTTCTCTCGGCAATCACTGCACGAAACATTTTTTTTCGATTGGGGCGAAATGGGAAAATACCCGTGTACTTAAATTTAGGTGCACGTTAAAGAGCCTCAGGTGGTCCAAATTTCCGGCGTCCCCCACTACGGCGTGCCTCATAATCAGAAAGTGGTTTTGGCACGTAAAACCCCATAATTTAGTAACATAAAAATTAATGGCGGCTATTCCACTGCACTGGAAACAATATGCACTAGAAATTCTTCGAGTAACGCAATTGCCCTTTTTTGAAGTCTTGGTGCATTGTAGTTGTGACACCCTGTATAGTTCCCTCAGTAAGTGAAACGAGGCCAAGCCGGATTCATTCGAAATCAGAATCAACAGCTGTCATGCGCAATAGCGCTTATACTCGGACTCAAAGAAAAAAAAGAGAGAGAGAGTGAAAGAGAGAGAGAGGGAGATGTTTCAGTTTCTCCGGAAATGCGAAGCAATATTAGTGATGAGGTATCAAATAACTTCACGAAGGAAGCTTACACAACCGACAGACGCCAGATTCCAGGTTATGCGAGAGGACTCGGGCTGTGAAACTGAACTGCGTCCTGCCATGAGGTCTTGTATATACTCATATGTACTTAAGGCGGTCAGTTTAGTGAACAATTCATCGAGGGCACACGAAGTTTCTTCATAGGCAACTGTTATTAAAGGTTGTGTGTGTGTGTGTGTGTGTGTGTATATATATATATATATATATATATATATATATATATATATATATATATATATATATATATATATATATATATATATATATATGACGGGGATGACCGGAGAGCCATCCCCGTCACGAATTTAGCTGTTTTGCTTAGTGTTTAGGTCGGCAAAATACATTGAACTCACACCAACTAGCTCACAAAATATATTTTTTGCTCAGGGCGCACTCAGACTCAGACTCAACAAAATTATACTCGGCCAGGCTTAGCAGCAATCACACTCAACAAAATGCATCTCCGCTGCATGGGTCTCCCGTTCATGTGCAAGCGCCGCGTCACAATATTGAAAAGCCAACAACGAGTAGCTTTCCAGCGAATCGCTTTCCAGAAATATGGGTGTTTGCTAACAGCACGAAGCTGACCATTATTGCTTACAATGCATGCCTTTGGAAGGCGAGCTAGATAGAACATGAATGTATGCACTGAGTGCTGTCATGTGTCTAATAAATCGCTAGCGGTGTTTTTCATGCCGAATGTTTGAGGCTGGCTACGGGGATATTAAAACAGAGATTTCGTGGGAATTCATGAATATACGTATGCCAAGCAGCTACGTGTTAAGCTACTCAGCTATTCTGCTGTGTTTATTTTTGAGAATGAGTGCAACAGCTCGACGTTGTAGAGGCTGAGCTAAAACTCTTAAGCTGAATGTTTAGTGTAAATAAAGCCGCTCGACTGTTGTTGCCACGCGTGAGCTTAAAGCTAAAACTCTTAAGCTGAATGTTTACTGTAAATAAAGCCGCTCGAATGTTGTTGCCATGCGTGAGCTTAAAGGGACCCTGAAGTGATTTTGACGATATTGTAGAAGCGTACTGAGTAGCTAGGGAAGGTCCTTCCGATCATTAAGGGACACATATAGGCGCTCCGCTTAAAGCGCTCTATATATTGTGAGGTTTTAAAGATGCGCATCGCTACCAATCACAGTGGCGCCGTGCCCCTGGGTTTTTAGCCGCCCCCTCCCAATTGACGTAGTTATCCCAGCTGAGGACAGTTCGGCGAGCTATCCGACTAACTACCCAGGTGGCGCCATCTATAATTTTTAAGACTTTATGGTGACCAAATATTCCTAATAATTGCAATGTTCGTGAACTTGTAGGTATTAAAAATATTTAACAAAGAGAATACACAAGGACAATTTCTCACTACACTCCAGCATTTCCGGCACACAGCAAGTTTCGTCTTCTTGTGTCAGAACGTCCTCCGTGTTGACGCGAGTTGCGCGCTCAGTGCTGGTCTCGCGCTTTCTTTATTGCGAGCACCATGCATCACCCATGTTACGTTGTAGGCTGCAAATCTAGTGATCGGTGACATGTCAAGCTCCGAGATCGTGTCCCTCTGCAAGGCAACATGCGAGCGATGTGGCTGCAACACATCGGGCTGTCGGTATCCGATGGGCCCCAGCATCTACGCGTTTGCGGCCGTCACTTCAAGCCGAAGGATTACTCACACAATAGAGAGTGTTGGTGTGTCCGGTATTTGGGTAAATGCAAGCGCAAGCGGATTCGGCCTGGGCGTTTTACCCGATGAGCGGAGGCGCAAACGAGAACGGTCAAAATGCCCAGCTCGCCTGCGGTTACCGGAATACTAGGCACACTCGATGCTGCGACAGCACGCTCGCAACGCAATCTGTTTGGATAGCTCTCGCGGGGGATGGACAGCCAGGTGACTAGCGGAGAGGTTGGAGAGGCTTCGCGTGCTGGCTCCAAGACAACTCGAAGTAGACGACACGACGGCACATCACGAAGCCGAGACAGTGAGAGCGGAGCTTAGCCCCGATCACATGGCGAATGAGTTGCGGATGAAAAGAATGGCCAGACAGGGAAATAACTTGTAGTCGTCTGTAGCTCTCTTAATACGAGACGCTTTGCTTACATTGTAGCGCTAATGTTTTACTGTAGCCGTACCCCACGCGTCTACAAAATCTCTCTACAATGTTTCAGGGACCCTTTAAGAATAAAAGTTACTTTTTTACTTTTTAGTTACTCGTTCAATGGCCGTGTTGTAGATAAGGTTTCGGAGTAGAAGTATCTTGGCGTCATTTTTACGCATAACTGGTCATGGTCTAAACACATTGATTACATATGCAGTAAAGCACTAAAAAAATAAAGTTAGTTGAGGCGAACGCTAACCCGATCTCCTAAAGACACAAAGTTACTAATGTATAAATCTCTAATCCGCCCTGTTCTTGATTATGCGTCTGTAGTTTGGAGCCCGCATAAGTAGTTAGAGATTATAAGCTAAACGCAATACAGAAAAAAGCTGTGCGATTTATATGTCATCGTTACGATCACGACTTTTCGCCCTCTTCAACACTTTCTTCCTTGAACCTATACACGCACTCTTCTCGTCGCCGTGTCGAATCATTAAAATTCTTGCATTGCACTGTCAATTCTTTGGTTAGGCTCTCAAACGATAATTACATTAACTTCGCGCCAGGATCATCAACGAGACGACATCATGACCTAAACTTGATACCCTACTACGCACGTACTAACATGTTCAAATTCAGCTTTTTTCTCCGCGGTCAATCAAAGACTGGAATTCATTACCTGGGTCCATTCGCTCATGCTCATCCCTAATTTTCGCAATCGCCATCCTAGATGCATAATCGTGCTCACCCATGCCCGGTAGCATTTGTACAACTTCTTGTGTATTTTCCTTTCATCAATGCTCTTTTGTAAAAATGTTCACTTCTGTCTACCGCTGTATACTCCCATGCATTTTCTGTACCTTTTCTCAACCCACTCCTGCTATAGCTGAAATTGCGTTGCAGTATAAATAAATGAATAAATAAATAAATAAATAAATAAATAAATAAATAAATAAATAAATAAATTATTAACACAAGGTTTGCTTGTACTGTAGACTTGCCCTAGCTAAATTACTGACATGTTTTTTTTTTGAATTTTGATGTTTTCTTTGTCATATGTCAGCAAACGCTATCACTGCCTTAAAGACCTTAAACTCAAACTTTTAGTCCATTTAATTAGAGCAAGAAATGGTAATACCAGGGTGTCTACTTCGGATAAATCAGTGCGCTGATCGCTGGTGATCAGTGAAACAATATTGATCTCAGAGTGACGTGAAGAATCCGCAGTCACTCCTCCCGTTATCGTTGCCGCTTTCAATGGCTACAGCTTTCAATAGCTTTAGCTACGACTAACATCAACAGCCATTTATGACTTTAGTCAGGTAAAAGTGGTCTTCGACGTATATCTGTGCTAGATATCTGTGTATATGTGCCAGCCCACTTCAAAACTTGGGACTTTTAACCCACTACGCATATGATCTGAGTGACTTTTCTGCACTTCAACAATATGAATCGCCTTTTCCTCATTTAGCTTCACATCGTCACCGCACCCTCCTCGCGCTCACCTCACAGCATCCATAGTCCTCCACCTCATCCTCACAAACCTTCCGGAAGGCGATCCTCCTTCACCCTCATCTCACCACGTGATGGTGACGGCAGAGGAGGGTGAAGAAGGCCCCCGTGGGGGTGCCTAGGTGTGGGTGTGATACATTGGACATTACAGGGTTAATCAATAGTACCTTGGATGCGGCTTGTCTTCAGAACTGCTCTCAGTTGACGTTGTCGAAGGTGGTGCCCCCTTCTCGAATTTCGGCGTGGTTCCGGGACTTACGATGACCGAACTACCAGCCAACGCCAGGTCCTGTGCCATCGTGTAAGAATGCTGGATGACGTCGAACGCCGGTTTACCGGCCCTTTCGTCCACCTGGAACCGCAAAGTCTTTGCGGAGTGTCTTCTGGGCAGGCTGAAGAAGCCCGGTGAAGTCTTGAGGATGCCAGGAGGTGGCCGCCGCCACACTGGAAGGCTGGACAAGAACGCCGAGACTTGCGGCATCGATTCCGGCTGCGGTGATTGGTGAAGGAACGAAGCCATTGCTCGCCGAACGGGCTATGGCTGATCTTTGTCATCCTTCTCTTCCCATTTGCCGGTTACGGCAGGAGCGGCGCGTGATGATGATTTATGCATGAATCGACCGCAGTGGCGCGCACTCGCAAAGCTGCCTTCCCCATGGGACTACCCCTTGTCCTCGCGAAGAATCGCAAAAGAACCCAGCTTTAGGGTCTAGGCCGACGTAACGTGAACACGAAAGCATAGACAAATCGATAAAACACATGCGAAGTGCTGTTAAAGGAAGTACTCCCTTTCGGGTGGTGACTTGGGGCCAGTTGGTCTAAGTTCATGACGTAAGACCAGCGCCAAGCGGCGAAATTCGGGATGAGAAACATGAAAAGGGGGGGGGGGGCTTGACGAAAGCATTTCTGCACTTCACATCTGTTAGAACGGAGTGAACGGCGCACGGTTTCTTCTCAATGCTATGTTGCTTAAGTGAGTAGTCTAAAGCGACATTTTTCAGAATAATGGGTTGAATTCAAAAATATTTTTATTTGTAATTGCTCTTTCGTCATTGGCTGGCCAGCGTCGTTAATAATACATCGAGCACCACAACTGGCTTGAATGTGCTCTTGTGAACAGAGTTTGCATAAGAACTCCTTTTTGCGTGGGTGAATATGAGCCAAGGACTTTCAACTCGACTGAACCATTTTAGGGGTAGCGATCTCACTGCGGAGCGTAACTTTAAGTGAGAACGCAGAAATCTCAGGCTCGCCGCTCAGTGCACGCGCATTTTATTGATGATAGGTTTTCGCGATGACTTCTTAATAATAGGTGCTGTGGGCTGCCGTAGTTAGTGCCTACGGACTCGTGTACAACATACCTTTACTTGCGAGTTTGGAACCTTGACGTGTTCATGCCTTTTAAAGCGAAGCTTTCTTTGCCTCTTCCTTCGAGAGACTTGGAGACTGGCAAAGAAGCTTGAGAATCAGTTAAGGACAACGCAAAGAGGGATGGAACGAAGATTGCTAGGCATAACGTCAAGAGATAGAAAGAGAGCGTTTTGTATCAGAGAGAAAACGGGTATCGACGATATTCTAACTGACATCAAGAGGAAAAAACGGAGCTGGGCAGGTCGTGTAATGTACTGGTTAGATAACCGTTGGACAATTAGGGTTACAGAATGGGTACCAGAAGACTAGGTGAAGCCATGAAATTAAGAAATTCGCGGGCGCTATTTACAATTCGTTGGCGCAAGACAGGGGTAATTGGAGATCGCAGGGAGAGGCCTTCGTCCTGCAGTGGACATAAAACAGGCTGCTGCAGCTGATGATGATGATGTTGTGGGCTGCTGTGGTTGCTGCTGGCGCGGCCATCGCTTCGGTGGGGGATGGTTCAGAGCGTGCATGACAGGTGCGACTCAGAGAGGAACGGCGACAGGAGGAACTAGTTTTCACCCCACCGCGTCGAATGCGCACAATGCCATCTGGAGCTCCCTGGCCGTCGCCAATTAGCCGCTTGACAGCTGTAATTATCCGTGACTTCCCTCAGAAGCATTGCAAAAACTGCGGCGCTTCTCTTTCTACTAACGTGTGAGGCCAGAGGGGATGCAGGTACAACTGTAGAAAGAAGAAGAGGCGAAGAAGGAGAAGAGAAGCAGGAGAGTGAAGAGAAGAGGCAGTTTTCGTACAAGAGAGGGGGAGGGGGGGGAGGTGACGTGAAAAGGCAAGGACACCCACTACTATACGACAGCGGTTTCGGGGAAACAGGATAACCTTAAGTTCAAGGTACGGTACAGAACGTTGCTGCTATTTCTGGAGAAATAAACGCCACGCAAATATGTCAAGCGGGCAACTTACGCAGTGCGTGCAGCATCAGCGCCGCATTAATTAATGCGCCCCGCAGTGTCCAGTAGACACTACGGAAGCGATCGACCGTCAAATCAACACTTCCGTGCCCGCCGCGTTACCTTTGCGGCTATGGCATTGCTAGAGGTCGTGGATTGGATCCCAATCGCGACCGCCGTATTTCGACGGGGGGGAAATAGAAAACGCACGTACACTTAGATTTTGGGACACGTTAAAGAACATCGCGGTGTCAAAATTAATCCGGAGTCCACCACTGCGGCGTGCCTCATAATCCGAGTGCGGTTTTGGCACGTACAGCCCCATAATCCAATTTAGGGGTAATACTGCTGCCGCGAACAGACAGGCCGGACAGGCCACCATTGGAAGCTGAACCTGGCAACGTTTAACGTTAGAACGTTATGTAGTGAGGCCAGTCTAGCAGTGCTATTGGAGGAATTAGAGGGTAGTAAATGGGATATAATAGGGCTCAGTGAGGTTAGGAGGACAAAAGAAGCATATACAGTGCTAAAAAGCGGGCACGTACTGTGCTACCGGGGCTTAGCGCAGAGACGAAAACGAGGAGTCGGATTCCTGATTAATAAGGAAATAGCTGGTAACATACAGGAATTCTATAGCATTATTGAGAGGGTGGCAGGTCTTGTTGTAAAACTTAATAAGAGGTACAAAATGAAGATTGTACAGGTCTACGCCCCTACATACAGTCACGATGACCAGGAAGTCGAAGGCTTCTATGAAGACGTGGAATCGGCGATGGGTAGAGTGAAAACTAAATACACTATACTAGTGGGTCACTTTAATGCCAAGGTAGGCAAGAAACAGGCTGGAGAAAAGGCGGTGGGGGAATATGGCATAGGCTCTAGGAATAGCAGAGGAGATTTATTAGTAGAGTTTGCAGAACAGAATAATATTCGGATAATGAATACCTTTTTCCGCAAGCGGGTTAGTCGAACCTATCTTGAGACTTAATCTGATGTTGCCTTTTGAGAAATTGTGACTGCGAGCTTGCTTTCTGAGAGCCGGCTTTTCAGAATACGAATGAGGTCAACACATTAAATGCCGGAATAAGTTGACGAGGATTCCAGATAGAGAATCTTCAGAGCCGAATTCATTTAGTGGTGTTAATGCTCTGCTGAAAGTTGTTTATTGTTAGGTGCATATGGTGCCCAAGCATTGCGGTAAGAACTTCTTGACTTGGAGTACATAGTAAGGGTGTACTCCACATAAGCTGGTGGCTTTTTGTTGCATTTTCAAAAACTGTTTTCTTGTTCAGTTGAGATGTTCAAATTTTGGATTGTTTATTAGGTGTTGTGTCCTGTTTTTTTTTTCTACAGCTTTTAGTTAAACATCTGAACAGTGAAGACAACTTGACCTGCTGCTTGAATCTCTAGAATGCACGCCCTTGCTGCAAAACAATTTAACTTCAAAACTGCTTGCACCTTACTGAAAGAATCACTTGAAGCAGCCATAGCCTCCAAAAACATGCACAACATGATTATGAAAATTGTAATATTGTTTTTTGATCTACACGGTGTCCCAACTACCATCAGCCAAGATTTAGAAATATGTAAATGGTGTGTAACTAGACAGTATTAAGGTAATGTTGTTCGCCGTCGCATGGAGATACTCAGATTATTTTTTTTGCATTTTTCCTAATTACATAATTACTCTTGATTAGTTAATATGTTTCTCAAACATTCATATGAAAAGTGTCAATGAGAAAATTGTAGAGCAACATGAAAGCCTCCCGATACAGCTTTCTGTTGCTCCTTGTGTACTACATAAAAGTGTTTTTCCAAGAATGCAGGCCGCGAAAATAGGTACAGTGCATCGAGTTGCCAGTCACGCGGCAATTTTATCTCGCAAAGCTACGAGTACAACTTAAATGGGATCTTTTAAGAAAAAGACTTAGCTCAGAAAATAGTCCTTCTTATGCAGCCTGTAGAGGCAAGGTTTCTTAGACATGACCATGGTCCTCAAGAAAGATGCCAAGGCTACAGCAGTTGACTGCAGAAGCCAAGCCCACAATCAGTTCCTCCAGTGACCGTGAAAAGGTCCCCTGGGGCACAAGTTTAATTCCGTGCCGCCACCTTTCTCCTGCAGCTTTTCTACCTACTCAGCTAACCAGGTGGGTGAAAGATGGCAAAGGGAAAAAGAATCAACAGCTTCAAACATAGAACTCGCTCAAGCTCAATGCAGCTTAAGTGTGAAATTATTTCTTTAGCATTATCAAAAAACGTCAAATAAGTAGACGGTATTGTTACGAGAATGTTGGGAGTATAGAAAGAGTGTATTTACAATATATATACAAAATGAGTCAGAGTAGTTAAGATGGCTGACCACCAACAACAAGCAGCTGCCAGCGTCCCGGCGATCTTCTTCTTCCTCTCTTCTTTGATCCTTCCGTAATAGGGCCCCCGGGTGGTAAAGCGCCGTTTCGGTGCATGGTAGGCGAAGAATTGCGAGCGAAGTATGGCTTCAGCCGCGAAAAGTGCACGACATCAACAGGCGTCGGACTTGAGGAGGCATCAAACTGTATCGGCGAAATCTCGTAATTTAGGTCGTTAACTTGACGTAGGACTTAATAAGGCCCTGTGTAGCGAGAGAGAAGCTTCTGGGAAAGGCCAACCCGAGACATCGTGACCAAAGGCGCATCCAAGCGCCAGGCGCGAACCTAGCATTGCGATGGCACCGGTCATAACGCTCTTTTTTTTTACATACTGCGAGGCTAATAAACGACATCGCGCGACTTGACGTACCATGTGAGCGCGATCGATGATTTCACGAGCGTACTAAGTTGCAACACGTGTCAAACAGCAATGTGGGGTCGCGACCATACAAAATATAAAAGGGTGAATATCCTGCGGTGTCACGTCGGGACGAGTCGTACGCGAACGTCACGTAGGCCAGCGTGGCATCCCAGTCGCGGTAACCGTTGAAGACATACATCGACAGCATCTCTGTGATTGTTCGGTTGAGACGTTCCGTTAGACCGTTCGTTTGTGGGTGGTAAGCGGTGGACAGCTTGCGCTCAGTGGCACAAGAGCGTAGCAGGTCGTAGACGACTTCTTCTTCGGGTCCTGGAGGGAAGACAACCAGAAAACTGCGCGATGGTCTGTAATGACCTAAAACGTGTGGCCGTACAAGTATGGCCGGAACTTGGCGACAACCCAAACTAAAGCCAAGCACTCCCGCTCGGTGATGGCGTAATTTCTCTCGGCAGGTGATAGCAGGCGGCTGGCGTAAGCTATCTCGCACTCGGTACCATTCTGTTGTAGTGCGAGAACAGCGCCGATGCCGTGGCCGCTTGCGTCAGTGTGGACTGTGGTCGGTGCAGATGGATGAAAGTAGGCAAGTGCGGTAGGGGTGGTCAGAAACCCGATGAGAGTGGTGAACGCGTGAGCCTGCTCCAGGCCCTTAGAGAATGGCGCGTTCTTCTTTAGAAGATCTGTCAAAGGCTGAGCAACGTCGGCGAAGTTTTTGACAAAACAGCGAAAGCAAGGACACAGGCCTTCGAAGCAGCGCACGTTAGAAGCAGAACGTGGCACAGGGAAACTGCCTGGGGCGCAAGCGTTTTCCGGATCTGGTTGGACACCAGATGCGTCAACGAGGTGTCCCAACACGGTAATCTGACGGCGCCCGAATTGACACTTCGTGCAGTTCAGTTGGAGGCCGGCTTTTCGGAAGACCGCAAGAATGGCAGCGAGTCGGGTAAGGTGGCTGCCGACCGTGGGAGAAAAAACATTAACGTCGTCAAGGTAACAGAGACAAGCGGTCCATTTGTAGCCTTTCAGAAGAGAGTCCATCATACGTTCAAAGGTCGCAGGAGCATTGCACAGACCAAAGGGCATCACTTGGAACTGATATAAACCATGCGGCGTGATGAAGACTGTCTTCTCGCGGTCCATTTCATCAACTGAAATCTGCTGCAGCCGGATCAAAGATCGATGGACGAGATGTATTTAGCTCCGTGCGTCATCCAAGTCCAAGGCATCATCGATGCGTGGGAGTGCGTAGACGTTTTTTCGAGTAATCTTGCTTAAGTGGCGATAACCGACGCAAAAACGCCAGGTACCAGCTTTCCTTTTCACAAGGACGACAGGCAAAGCGAAAGGACTGGCTGATGGCTCGGTGACACCATTGCGGAGCATTTTGTCCACTTCTGATTGGATGACTCGACATTCAGCATGCGATTCACAATAGGGACGCCGACGAATAGGATTCGTGTTTGCAGTGTTGATACGGTGGTGAAAAACAGATGTTTGTGCTAAGGGCCTGTCACCAAAATCAAAGATGTCGCGGTACGATTCGAGGAGAAGACGTATGTCCGTGCCCTGTGCAGAGGTGAGGTTAGGTGCGATCATCATCGCGAAGTCGTCCGTTAGGGAACCAGAGGTGTGAGCTGCAATTGGCACTAAGAAACCACTCTCGGCATCCAGACTTTCAATGTCAAATTGGGAAGTATTAGAAACGCTGGCCAAGAACATGCCGGCTAGAAGCACTTGAGGGCACAGGCTGAAATTTAGAAGCGGAAGAACGACGCTCTTATTAGTAATCATCACCAGCGCATGCGGAAGAGCAATGTTCCGGTTCAAAAGCACGTCGATGATGGGGCGAAGAACATATTCACTGTCAGGAATCTGTGGCTCTGCGGTCGAAGAGACGTAAGTGACTGCTTCAGGTGACAGACACACATCGTGAAGCAAACACAAGTGTGGTGGAGCGGTGCTTGGAGCATCGGCAACTTGCGGCAGTTCCAACTGAAGAAAGCCGGTTGCGCAGTTGATGAGAGCGGAATGATCGGATAAAAAGTACCATCCAAGAGCAACGTCATGAGGGCATTCGTCGATCACAGCAAAGTGAACAGAACTAGGGTGGCCGGCTATACTTAAACGCGCAGCGCACATTCCAAGAACAACTAGCACGCCGCCGTCGGCGACACGAAGCACTTGGGCAGCTGCTGGGATGAGGACCTTTTTTAAACGTCTGCGTAGGCTAGCAGTCATCGTAGATACGTGGGCTCCAGTGTCAACGAGTACGCTGTCTATTTTAACGTCAGTTACACTTCTCCTTGTGGGCACACACAGAGGATTTGCTGCAGTAGTCGGCAATGCAGCAGCACCTCCGAGGGCTTAATTTCCTAGTTTTCCGAAAGGGTGCGGCCAAAAGCCACAGGGGACGAATGGCGACGTGGCTGCGGCGAACGGAATGATGGGCGACGTAGTTTGCGGTGAACGAGACTGGTGCCCGCGCGGTGATGGTGAGTGGCTGTACTACGTGTTGCGAGCAGAGTTGTCGGCGCTGTTAGAGTCGGTGGTGGGCGAAACATTGCGGGCGTTTCCATCAAAATGACTCAGGTTGATCGGCGTGCGAGGTGTTGAGGGCCACGAGTTGCGACAGTATCGGGCGACATGACCAATGCGGCGGCAGGTGAAACATATCGGCTGGTCGTCCGCAGTTCTCCATTGAGTGGGTTTGGGAGAACGCGGAGAGAAGCGTCGGGGTGGAGCGAAAACAGTAGAAGGGCGTTCGTTTGCTCTGGGATTGGCGACAGCACACACAGACTGCAAACCAATGTTTTCAAGTTCTTGGCGAACGATAGCTGGTACGAGGGGAACTAAAATATGGCAGCATCAGGGGTACGCTAACAGAAAGCTGCGGGCGCCATCGCATCCAGTTCACGTCGAACGATTCGCACCACGTCGTCTGATGCTGATGTGCGGGTTGATCTTCACACGTCGACGTGGCGGCAGTATTGGAAAGTCTGGCGATTCGTTGCATGCCGCGTCGGCTTTTGGCCTGCTCGAATAGTCGGCACTCTTTAATGACAGCATCTACTGTAGAGCAGCCTTTGCACATTAGCAGAATTAACGCGTCGTGAGCAATTTCCTTAAGCACGTGCCCGACCTTCTCAGATTCTGGCATGTCTTGATGGGCTTTACGACAAAGTGCCAGCACGTCCTGGATGTACGAGACATAGGACTCCGTGGGGGATCTGGCACGGGAGGCCAGTTACTGCTTTGCGGCAATTTTACGGCCGGCTGGTTTATTTATTTATTTACATTACCCCTAAGGGCCCTCACATGAGGGTATTACATAGGGGGGGGAGGGGGTACAAACATGAAATATACACAAGAAATAAAACTACATAAAATAAACATACACACAAGGCACATAAAATAAATAGATATGAACAAGGGGTAAATGCACTTAGTCATGAAAACACAAGAACAATTTGCATAATATGTTAATATGTGCATACAGGCATAAGTAACATCTAATCTGCTACCACTAACCGTTTTCTTGCAACAAAGTTTGGAAAGATGGTAGGTTAACTTCAGTAGCTATGCGTGATGGTAGGTTATTCCATTCTATTGTGCGAGGAATAAATGATTTTGCGTAGAGCGAAGAGCGGCACATTATACGTTTTACTTTGTTAGCGTGGTCACCGCGCGGGAAAACTGCAGGGGGTGGTGAAAAGAAGTCTTCGTGAAGCGTGGAATGGTGATAAAGTTTATGAAATAAGGTTAGGCGAGCAAACTGGCGTCGACGTGATAGTGATTCCAACTCGGCACGTTGTTTTAACGATGTGACGCTGGTGAAGCGTGAATAATCGGAAAGATGAAGCGAACAGCGCGGTTTTGCAAAGATTCAATGTTGTTGATTATGTATGCTTGATCGGGGTCCAGCAGAAGTATATTCAATTTTTGGGCGGATCAGCGTGATATAAGCAAGTTTTTTTAAGTGAGAAGGTGCGTGCCGAACAACAGCAAGTTTTTTTAAGTGAGAAGGTGCGTTATCCAAACAACTCTCAACTTCTCTTTGCATTGGTCCCTGCTGGTTAGCTCCTCTTCGTGGTTTTCGTATCACACCTTTGCCGTGCCACTTAGGTAGAACAACAGGCTCGCTGGCGCTAGTGTAGGGTCCGATCTGTTGATTCCACTCACCCGTTCGTACATGGCCCCCACTTTTCAACGTCGGCGCTATCTGTCCCGCATAAAGTTCCAGGATCCATGGGTTGCACAACGACAACCGAAGGTGATAGCGACGTAGCTGGTGATGGTAAAGTAGGAGGCGGGAACGACGTTGATCCCGCGTGCTCACCGTCATTTACATTCATCATAGGAAACCTTGCAGATGATTTCCGGAAACTTGCTGATGAGATTAAAGTGTGGCATGCACACCAGGCTTCAATATGCATTCAATAGCCTCGTATCTTGCAAATATTAAAGATACTCCTGCTAAGTAAATTCTTGATATCATCGACAACGTTATATGCGAATACGAATTTGCCTAAATTGGGAAAACTGTAAATTTAAGACATGTCAAGCGATGTCGCCGACAATGCATACACATTCCAACTGAAATAAATAAAAATAAATATAGCACCAAATGCAAGAATCGTTGGCATATGATGTCATTCTTTCAGTAGAATCAAAGCTATCTTCCGATCTAAATCTGGAATTCTTTATAATTCTGACTACTAAATACCTCATGAGGGTTGCAACGTGAAATATACATGTTGTATTTATTCCTCATTTTTTTCACTATAAGACCCGATGATGCTTAAACAGCAGTGAAAGAACTGAGATCACAGTACTTAATACTTTATATTGCTCCAGAAATCAGTTCCTCTGCCGACCGCAGCATCCCACACTAACAATTTGTGGCAGCAAATGTGAGACAGAAGGCACATAACACTTCGTGTGGTGCTTTCGCTTTCATTCTTTGGGAATGAAGATTATAGTGTACGTGTTATGGCCCTACGTGTTATTACCTTTCAACAACGAAAAAAGGGGTTTTGTATTTTGCGAGACTGCATGAAGATTTTTACTGTGTGCAGTTTAAATGAGAAACCTTCACAACTGATACTAAATGCACCCTCCACAGCTTTAGGCTATGCAGGCGCACTAGTGCACAGAACACACATTTAACCTCGTCACGCCCCAGGTGGGAATTCAGGTTCTTGAAAGGCGTTTCATTGTATGGGAAGGCATATAGCACTTCACTTATTTGCAAAATATTGCACTGTGATTGAGTCATATGAGGTAAATTCATTAGAGAGTTTTAACTTGTCCTAAATGTATTACAGCTTTGTGCCGGTAAACTGGCAGCAGCTTGCAGTAACACCTCATCGGCAATGTTCTGTTGCAAAGAATGTTGTGAGCTCTCGTGTGCATCGGTCACCATCTCACAAACCGGCTGGTCCTTTGTTAGTTGGAATGTAGTATAAATGTAAAGCACATTTGATGTACCAAAGGAATTGTTCCCTCTGATCCCTTAATTCTCCTCCCTTGATGCCTAGTGTTATAATAGCATGATCGGCACCATGGGAGTCAGTGTGGTGTATAATTGTTTGTATGGTGGGGCGGAGGAGGGGGTACACGAATTTTAGCAACTTTTCCAGATGACTTGAATCAGTATTGTGGAATGCTGTTTGTTCCTTTCACTCATTGTTACCAGACTTCACTTTGGTTGTGACAAGTATAATGTAGTTTGCTAGCGCTCCTGGTAACATATAAAATATGTAGGCATCTGTGTTGAAAAAAAGAGCAGCTGATTGTTTACCAGGAGCTAAGGTCCATTTAGACCACTAAACTTTGAGCTTACACCTGTGGCGATTACTGCTGAATGAATGCCCACCCAGGAGAACTGCCCATGACATTTTCTTCCATTATAAAAACGCTGAAGCTTTGAACAGCATTTGAACTTGGACTTGTTTAAAAATGACCCATTTCCTTCTTCAAGTAAGACAAAGGTTACATAGGAAGACAGAACCTTGAAGCCATCAACAGCGTCATAAATATAAACAGTGCTCAATGTTTCGCAATCTTGCACCTCGTTATCATATTGCCTATGCCTTTTTTTTTTCTCTCAGGCTGTTCTTATTGTTTTATGGTCATACCCAGTTTAATTTTGATGTCTTTATCTTTTAATCTTTGGTAAATGTATTTTTCCTTCATCGGCTTTCAACAAAATGTGTATTCATAATGTGCCTTCATTTACAATTTACGCTGATCTGAACCAGATGCATCCTGATAAAAAATTTCTTTTTTTTTAACTCTTCGTTGCTTTTTTCCAAATATGCAAACAGTTCATCTTAGTTCCTATTTTGACTTGTGGGAAGACTAAGTCTTCTGGAATAATGATTGCTTACATGTGTACATCGTTTTCTGTTTTTCACCCCTACTCTTTGCGAGAACTGACAGCAGCGCCCCTACCTGCTCCATCACGATCACCACTACTAAGCACACCTTTCCTGCCTTTATATTATCACTTTGGCTTCTCTTGACCTGCTATATGCACCAGCTTCTTCTCCCCCAATGAGGGTTGGGGCCATTGACCTATGCAAAAGAAGACGCTGCCAAGAAACACATTCGCTACCCTGATGACAAGCGCCTTTGTTGAAATGTCGGCTACAGCAACATCCCATGTTCCAACAATGTTGGTCTACGTACGTTTTTTCCTAACACAGAAGTTATTGCTTCGTTGTGTTCTGTGATAATTCTTTTTTGCCGCTTTCTTTAGGCTGGAAATTCACGAATACTGTTTGTTTCTCCTAACAGCAGCAAGTTTATCCTTGCAAGGCGTTTGAGGTCATAAACAACTTTCACCAGCAAAAAGTGCAAGACGAGTGATTGAAGAAAATAAAGTTGCTTCTGTGATCTAAAGAACTTGGACTGACCTCTTGCACATTTTTTAAATATATTTTACCATGCATTCATATCGCAAAGTACCAAGTGTTTTATCTTTTCAACTATGTCAGTGTGTTGGCAAGACAATTTTCTCAATGGTGACCTGCTGCTTTGGCTATGAGCTGCCTTCATGACATCTGCATTAAAGGGTATGTACTATTATGGACAAAAGTGCCCTGGAAGTGCAAGCGTCGACCAAATTGCGTCTCTGCATTCAAGAACGCTTTAAACAGTGGGTCACGTATGCACATCCTAACGAAGATGTTAGCGCGGCTTTTTCGGTCGACGCTCGCGCATCCTGGGCAATTTTGTCCCCGATGGTAAATATTCCAAACAATGACTATTCTTTGTAAGATGAAATATACGGGAAGCAGCTGTACTTTAACAGGGATAGTACAGATTCAGCATACAGAGTCTTCCGTTTTCTCGATATGAAAGCACTCGTATGTTGCATTACAGTCTCCATTTTGCGGCTGTCCGTTCTACGGAAATGGCCGTTCTTTATTTATGGAAAAATGTTCGGTCACATAATACCATCAGATTTGCCGTAAAGGGAGGAAATTTTTTTCATGGTGCATGCTATATAGTGCCGTAAGGGGGTATGGTAGGGTGCATGAACTATCTTGGTTTCATATTTATATCTCAACAACTGTTCTATATATTAGCGTGAAATTCTGCATGCTCAATAGAATAGTATTGGCCTTAAGTGGTGTGATTTTTTACTGCAGGCCTTTTTTATTTTTTGTGTATTTGAGAACCAAACTTTAAGCTATGATGTAAAATAAAATGTACCTTTCCTCAGAAACAAAAAACAGCATGACCATCAAATTTCGCACAATAATTCTGTATAATAGTGGGTTTAACTGGAACCTTTAAAGAATGCGTTGCTACATTTACGTCACAAGAAAAAAAATATTGCAGTCACACTTCTCGTACCGTGGAGGGTCTTTCTAATAATCTTTTCTTGTTTTTTTAGCTATACCTGAGTGATTTTTTCATACATTTAGGTTCAGATTACTTGCAAGGGATGTGAGTATATTCTAGGAAAATTTCAGCGTAATGGGCTGTATAGTTTTCCAGAAAAGGTACATCAAGTTCCGAAAATTTTGAAAAAGTGATTTTAAGAAAAACGCATTTTTATGTTTGCACCTTCACTACAACCATTCAACATGCACCAGCAGAGTACAGAAACTTTCTGGCTTTTTTGGTGTCTTCCCCAAAGCCTTTCTTCATGTTTACTTAAACGTAAACATGAAGTAAACATAATTACGTAAACACTGAAAAAATGACGGAAAACAATATGTAAGCAAACCCTCGCGTCTGTCACTTTTAAATACCAGGCGGCGCTCTTTATGGCGCCATTTTTAAATGGCTTAGAGCGCTCCTACGCGCTCGCCGCTGCACTGTTTTGCTCCCCACAGTGTGTATTATTTTTTATTGATAAAATCAAAAAATAAATTTTTTGGTCGTTTTACCCTACTATACCCCCTTAAGGATTCATGAAATATAAAACTAATTTGACGCATCCGAGCGTTCATGCAAGAGCAAGGGGAGCTTATATGCTCGCTTGTGCTGCCTGAATCAACGCCAATCAAAGGCGATGGCAAGTGCTTGTCGAAATAAATGGTAGCGATTTTTTTGTAATGGAACGGTGGTGCCATCTGTCACCGTGCGGCACGTTTCGCCGTGCCGGTACCGGCCATGGTAAGGCAACGTTCTGGTACGTGCATCCATCACGCATGTTGCACATTCTCCTTTTCCCGAGTTTAGGTGATAAAGTGCTGCAAGCTCGAATTCCTCTAGAGTCTTTTTCAGAGATGCCATAGAGGTTTGCATATACAAACTTTGAAAAGTAGTTCAGTCTATAAAAGACTTTCTTTTGAAGAAGTAGAAACAAGCCCAAGTAACGAAACAAGAGGTCATTACTCGTACTGCCAACTAGACGAATTGACAAGGCTAACTAACAGAGCACGAATGAAGCTGTCAAAATCTCGACAGCTGCAATAGGGAATCTTATTAAAAAAATACATTGACGAAGCTTGCGACAGTGCCGGCGCGGCGCGACACTGCATGGTGGTATTTTGTGTACATCCTCGCTAATAAACCCTATATTTAATCTAAAGGCTCAAAACAGTTTATGTGTGCGACCAGCTAGAATGCAGTGAAAACGTTAAAAAACACAGCAGTAAATAGAGATTCAAAGAAGAAACATTCAAAAGTCTATCTCAAGGAAGTCTGAGGAGTTTCTTTTTTTTTATTCTCCTTTCAACAACAAACAAGTCAGTTTACATGATGAAAAAGCAAGAAAGCCCTAGGCACGCCTATCTTGCGAGAAGTCTGAAAAATAAAGCAAGACTTAAGCTAACACAAAACATATATGTGAACGCCGGCAGTGCTCACTTTCCCTATCTGCCGACCACGCAGGTCCTGCGGCACGCCCTGGCGCTGTGGAAGCGGTTTCTGCCAGCCAGGCACCAATGGCCAAGCTGGTTGGCTACAGGCACCGAGTGACAACGTGCCCCACTTCGACCATCCGCCGTCGACGCCGCGCTGCTGTCGGCGAAATACGCGAAGCGTAGCTGTTCAGCACCGCACACGTCCGTTCGGGGCCTGCGGCACGGCTTGTGCTGTGGGTCCATCTTGATGAGTTGCTGGAGTTGGCGGACATTGACTTCGTCATGATTGCAACGACGCGAACATTCACTGAACGTCGTGAATATGTCGCTGCCATTGACGGGACATCGCCCCGATGGGAATGACCACCGCTGACACTGCTTGTCACCGTAAAACCACCATGTTTTCGGAACGTCTTGCCTGCGGCAAAAAAAAAAAAGAGGCGTTTATGAGAGTCTCCCGTCTGGCTCCCGCCAGGTGAGGGAACGTCAGAGCAAGAATCATGGAGGTAAATAAAAAGGGAAACAATGTTCAGAACGGGGAACCGTATGAACTCTCCATTCTGGGCGGTTACAACTGCCTGCCAAAGTTTTTAGACCTTAGTTCGCGAGATGTGTACACATTATTACTGAATGACCTCGCTAATGAAAATACGTAATCAGGTAGCTTAGCATTTCGCACGATAAGACTCGCACGAGGACTAGTTGGTGAGTAACTTACAACAATAAACGGTGACACCTACGCATGCACGGGATTCCGTAAATGTTGCGAAAAGATTCTTGTCCAGTCGGCCTTTCTCATAAGCAGCCAATTTTGTTGTCGGCTGAATGGAAACAGCCGAACCAATGGTTCATGCTCACTGTCTTACAAGGAAGGCTTAGTGTCTACTATACTGTCGCGACTCAGGACTTGAAGTCTCCCTTCAGTGTACGGGGGGGGGGGGGGGTCTCATAGTGCGGCGACCATGCAGTCTACACACACCCGCACACGCGCGCGCGCATTCATATCTATAATATATGTATATATATATATATATATATATATATATATATATATATATATATATATATATATATATATATATATATATATATATATATATATAATCATAAGAAGCCAACAAACAATGACACCGAGAACAACATAAGGTAAATTACTCGACTTATTAATTTAATTAACGAAATGATAAATTAATGAAAATAAAAGTGGCTCAGATACATATATATATAAACATATATATTTAACCGCGATTAATCGCGATTAAATCACTATTCGAGAGATTAGAGGACTTGAATTGCCCCGGAAAAAGGCACTACTGGTAACAAAATAACAGCGTTTGCCGAATGGGTGCTGCACTGCTACAGTTGACCTGCCAAGAGTGGGCCGAGCCCCTGCTTGAAAAATGAGAAGGCTGCCGGGCTCCTTCTGGACCCCCGACCTCAAGCACTGTTGCAACTGCGCCGTAACCACCCCTGGTGGCTTAACAGCTGCACTGCTCTGAGCAGCAAGTAGCGCAGTCGATTACCAGCAGCAGTCTAATCGAGGCTGAATGAAACAACGATTATGTATACTTCGCTTGCGGTACAAGATGATAACTCCTGGTGGTGAGACTTTATCCTTAGAGGCGAAAAAATCTCATCATTATTTATAACATTGCGACGCAGTGCAGACCGAATACGGCTGTGGCAACAACTTCTTTGACCCCATCCTATCAGCACTGTTCATACTGACACGTGTACTTGTTTAACTTTCTGCGGTGAGCGCTTTTCACCGGCTAACAAATGTTGAACGTTATCGCTCGGCGCAGTCTGTGCCTGCAAGTGTAGAACCTTTTGCTGTTTACAAACATAGGCCCTGGGCGTTTTCAGGTTTGGCTCACTGACGTAGCCCACTAATTGTAGCGAGCGATAAAGGCATTGCCGGCGATATCGAGTAGAAGGGGCGCTATAACGTTAACGTTATATAACGCTGTAACTTTTCTATTCTTATTGTGATATCAGCTCTCCACGATTGGTTAAAAACTTTTTTGGCCCACCACTACTTCGTCTGTGTCATGCGACGTCACGAAAACCGCGATAGCTCCCCATCTGATATGACATGACCCACTGATTATGCATGATTGAACCGAACAAAATAAAAATAGCTGTTTCTCATTCGACGCCTTTTCGCCATCATTTCCCGGCCATTGCTCAAAAGCTTTAAGGTTGCACCCACTTCACCTGCCTGTCACGCGACGTCACTAATCATGAAAACTCCCCGCGTCAAAGTGACGCCCCAGAAGTACGTTAAAATCTGAGGCCACAGATTTTCAACACTTTTCCTCTGTACGTAACGACAACATTACAAGTCAAGGTTGCCGTAACCTACACGAACTACTTTAGGTAATAATCTTAAGGCATAATGCGCATGTCTCATATTTCAAAACTTAAATATAGACTTTCAACGCAGTGAAAGAACTTAAAAACGTGCTTTGTGTTTCAGCGAAGTAGACTTATAAGGTCCGTTCCTGGAGTTTGTGGCGCCGTTCTCTCGTTGCTTTTACGCGCGAGTGAAACTGTCTGTAGGAAGTTTCTCAATATTATCGATGGTTCTATCCCTTGTGCGTTGTTATATAGAACCTTGTGTAATCTGATTGTATGCGCTACACGAATTGTGTAGTACTTTCTAAAAGGCGCGCGGGCACCAGTGACTACGCTGTAACCTTCGACGAGTAATGTATAAAAACCGAAGCGCTTTACGCGTTGATCAGATTTTCGACGATCGCCGACTGTGCTCGCCGCAATCGTTGTGCTTGACTGTTGCTTGTTTTTCCTGGGCACAGGTTCGCCCAATAGAGAGTTAATTTCCTGATTCACAGTTTCGCTACTGGGTTATTAACCATTACTGCAACATGACGATACGCCCAGCAACGGAAGCTTTCACGAATACCCAAAACACAAGATTAGAATATCGTGTATTACATTGGATAACGACACTGGACGCGTCACGATCCACATGTATCGGGTGTTTCTGTGGGGACCTTAAGTATAGAACTTTTAAAAATTATCTGTAGCCGATAGCATTATTCTAATCCTTCAGTTATATTGCCCAAACAGGCGGACATTACTTGGCTGAGAAATTGAAATGCATATTTGAATAATTTCCAAAAATATACAAATTAAATCTTTTTATCGATTACTATACAGCACATGTTGCAACTTACAAATCGTAGCCTGGGTGTTCGCAAGGTAGACGCACTTGGAATGAATTCTCAGAATGACGCCAATGTCAAGATGTTAATTCCCAAATTTTGCGAAGAAACGCATTGGCGGTCCAGTGAAGTCAATGCATAGAACGTTTTGGTGAAAGAGTAAGTATAACGACAATGCATTTCTATAGCCAGTTAGATGGTGCATATCTCGAAAATGGTGTCATCCACAGAATTCTCTCGAGCTAAATTTGTTTAGTTGCAATATGTGACGTAAGGTAATGGGTAAAAACCCATTTAGTAAATTGGCATTATTTCGTAGATTAAGTACTTCGATTTCTCGAGCAAGTAATGTCCGTGTTTTCGAGTATAGACCAGCTCAAGGACTAGATTTGTACTAGCTGCCACAGGCTATCTTTAAAGATGACTTAGTCTTCGCAGAGACGCCTGGTATATAAGAGTTTGGGGCGTGAGTCTCTAACGATGATAGCGGTTGCAGTGGGTGCTTGCGCTGCCCACCAAAGGACATTCGCGTATTTATTATGCCGGTAGCCGCTAACGCTACGTTGCCTTGTCGCTTGTCGGAAATGAATGCAGCTGCCTCAGGAAATACACGCCATCGTGACTTCCAAATTTATTGAGTGTTGGTAGTGTGTAGGTCTTGGTTTTTGTATTCAAGCCAGATAACGTGTTTTAAGAACGGCTTTCTCCATTACACATGGCGGCTAGAAATACTTTTGATGTTCACAGCCTGTTACGAAACCACGGGTAGGCGAAAAGTAGGAGTGCAACACTGCTCTAGGTTTTATGGCAACTCTTCGGTGGGGCAAATGTGTTCTCGGCCGGAAGATGATACCGTGAAACACTTCTAGCTGCGTCGGAGAGCAAGTGGTTGAAGACGTATTTCTTGCTTAACAGACGCCGTATCTTTTTTTTTTTGTTTTACCGAAGGGAAGGATGAATGGAAGATTGATGGACGGATGGATGAAAAAAAACGTTATTGTGATCCATTAGATCGCGCTAGTTTCCTAGCCTGGAGCGGGCCGCTACCACGCTGGGACCGAAAGGCCGCGCCTTTAGGCCACTTTGCGGGCCCGTTGGACTGCCAGCTATTCTTCGAGCGTTAGACTGCGTATAGAGCTGCGTCCCACCCGCTCTTCAGTGTTGTCCTTGTCGCTGCGTAACGCGGAGCAACGCCAGAGCATGTGACTAAGATCTTTGGTGTCGTTACATTTATCACATGTTGTAGGTGTAGATAACTCCGGATACATCTTGTTGATCAGAAGCGGGTTCGGGCAGTTTCTTGTTTGCAAGAGAATTAGCGTAATGGCCTGAGCTCTATTTAGTTTACAGTGCGGAAGAGGGAAGACCCTGCGTTCTAGGTAGAAGTGCTTGGTTAGCTCGTTCTACGTGAGGAGGTGGTCCGTGCAACCTGAAACCTCAGCATCTTCTTGCCTTGTGGCTGCACGGTTGGCAAGTCCTCGTACAGCATCGTGGGCAGATTCGTTGAGGTTCGAGGGAGCACCAGTGTATTTCTCCCATATGAGCAGGAAACCGGATGATCATGTGGAGTTCGACGACCTTCCCGTCGAGAATTGCCAAGAACATGGAGGATATAAATTAAATTTGACCACATGAGATTCTTCAACGTGTATACTGAAACGCGGCGCACGAACGTGTTTGCATTGCGCCCCTGCCAAAATGCGGCCTCCACGGCTGGGAGTCGAACATGTGACCTCGTGCTCAGTCGAACAGCGAAATACGCAGAGCCACTGCCGCGAGTCGTAAGAGAGGAAAGCAGATGTGGACGTTAAATTGCAAGGTGGTATATACACCGTGTCGAAAACGAATATACGTGGTGTCGCTTCTAATTTTCGCCAGAGTTTAAAAATATACCCATGTACCCTAAGACGAGGCAACCAAATGCATGTTGCTGACTATTGTATTAAGTCCCACTATTTGTTGTATGCTGCTTAATTCCATAATTAGTCCAGATTTAATATCCAACTTCATTAGCAACGAAGTTAGGTGCGAAATTCCAATTAGAAAGTTGTCAAGCGCTTTGCATAACGTCCGATTAAACAGTTTATAACTTCCTTTCTATTAGGCAACAGTGTTTCTCCGCTTACTGCAGATGCCCGCGAAAGACAGTATATATATATATATATATATATATATATATATATATATATATATATATATATATATATATATATATATATACCACGTGACATTGTCCGCGTGCTCGCCGTGATTGCATGCAGCGCTGCCTAACGCTACGCGTACAAACGAACGTACCATTTAGCCAGGTGTGCTTCCGCTGCGCTTGCTTATCGCTATCAAGAACGACCGCGAGGGAAGCACACTGGTGGCGTAAGTCGCCACCATCAACGCCTGCACCACTGCCTGTTTCCTTTTAAGCGGCAGCGCACCCTGCTAGATACTATGCTCGTTTGTACGAGAAACGCTTGAGCGCTGCAGTCATGATGCAAAAACGGTTATGTCACGTGGCATTTTTTTTTGTATTTTGAGAGCACCTGCAATAAGCGGGAAAACACTATTACCTAATAGATAAAGTTAGAAACTGTTTAATCGAACGTTATGGAAAGCGCTCTACAACTTTCTAATTGGAATTGTGTGCCCTAATTTCGTTGGGGCACACACAATATATATATATAAATATATATATATATATATATATATATATATATATATATATATATATATATATATATATATATATATATATATATCGAAGAAGTTAAGCACCGCGCAAAGAACGATAGAACGAAAATTGTTAGGCGCAACGTTAGGAGACAGAGAGCGGTGTGGATCATAGAGCAAATGGCGAAAGCCGATATTTTAATTGACATTAAGAGAAAAAAATGGCGTTGGGCAGGCCATGTTATGCGTAGGGCACATAACCGGTGGACCATCAGGGTTACAAATGGGTGTCAAGGGAAGGGAAATAGCTATCGAGGACGGCAGAAAATTAGGGGGATGCAATTAGGAAATCGACAACCGCAAATGTGGAGAGCCAGCGCAAGACAGGGGTAATTAGAGATCGCTGGAAGATGCTTTCGTCCGGCACTGCACTTAATTATAGGCTCGTCATTAACATTTCCTTCTGTAGAAAGGCTTCAAAAAAGGAGCTTCACGCGCTACAGTTCTTAAACGTTGTTTGAATCACCCCCGTCGTCGCAACCGATTTATCTTATAGCGTTAACCAAGAGCATCGACTGCAGCTAAAAGGTGGCGATGACCTTCCTAGAAATACTAGAAATTTAGGCGGCCCCTCAAGTGAAGCAACTTTTAAACCTTATGAAGTTAGTTTTGTTGAGTATATTTACTTAACGCATGTGATTTAGATGAAGCTGCGGCGCCCAGAAATTTAGTTAAATCAATAAACTGAGCTCCACATGCTGAGAGCGACTAGACTTTTCGAATGCTGTAATGGATTCACTGCCTCCGCTGCTGGGCTTCCGACATCCCGAGAAAGAAACGAAATGCCCTCTGACCTGTTACATTCTGAGAACACGGCACTTTTCCGGCACTGCTTGGCTGGTTGCTCTTTCTCAATGCAGTTCTGCTGGCAGCTTTCGTTCGACGAAAACCTGTTGGGGCTGCGGTTGCACACCACCATCTTGTCTGATGAAGTGGACACACAGGCATTAATGGAGCGTTTGTAGTAAAATTCCAGCCGGCGACTCGTGCAGTAAACGAACAGCGGCGTTCCGCACGCGGATTTCGCCTGCACCTGCGTATATTGATTGCATTAGTTATTACATGCGATAGCAAGTTATACTGAGTGTTTTCACTGGCCAATCAGGCCTCTTGTCCGAAGCCTCTTTATGTCATGTGTGCGTCCGAGATGTGTAATCACGCAAAATTTCACTTGCGACCGCAAGATTTATTATGGCGTTCGTACTAGTCCTTGTCATATTGTCTGAAGCTTCGAGGGCGCAATAGATACAATAACGCGAAAAATTCAGAGCCCTTCCACCCTGTGAAGAAGGAAGTCCAGCGAAGCTGGCGCTATTGTTGGTTTTGCCATGTTGAGTTTCACTATTATGAGTTTATTATTGGGCAAATAAAGAGTCATTTACTCAAAGATCCCAGTTGTCATCATCTATTTAGTGACCATTGTAATCATTGCTTTGTGATAATTGTAGTACACGACAAGTCGTTGCACTTTTACTGTGTTAATGTGCTTCCCAAAGGTTAGGCCGATGCACGATCGGTGACGAGTTTTAGTACGGTGGCATCGGCGGAACACTTGAGGCCAAAGCGCTCCAAAATGAAGGTAAGTATCCACGCCCCATCGGGTCTGCTCACATCGACACTGAAATGTCCCATGATGACATTTTTGGGGCCGCATAACGTAAAACTATTCCAATATGTTTTTATTCTAATCTCCTGACGTCAAATTTGCGCAACCGCCGATGCAAGCATCGGGCGGTCACCCGCAGGTTTGTCTGAACAAACCAATCAAATGCTCCCCTTGTTCATAGCAGGTCACCTTTGTTTGCTTAAAAAACGAATAGCATTGCCTGCACTGAGCGACTTGTCTTATCTAATTGGCTCACCAGAGGCGAGGAGCGTGTTCAAGTGCAGAAGAGGGGAGGGATTCGATGGGGCGAGCCACTGCACCACGGTGTAAGAGTCTTACACCGTGCACTGCACTAAATATCGATAACCGGATGAAGAGGGTGGTGCCGGCGTTTGCGATTGGTTCGCTTTCTCTGGACAATGTGGCTCGTGGACAATGGCGGCGGCATGCAGCGGAAGCTTAAGAATGACGCTAAAACGGATCCTCAGCAAAGAAGAGTTACCAGAACAAGGTCTTAAACGTGCCGAAAGTTCTCGAAAACGTTACACGGCCACGGAAAAAGTTTTCTTATGCGCAAATAAACCCGTGCTCTCCGGCAGGTGCGAGTAGCCGAGTCCAAAGTGCACCTGATAAAGGCAGCGGCGTGATCTCTCCGTCACAAGGCAATGATCCGCAACGATTGGTGGATGGAGACAATGCGTTTTATTATAGCGTGGCTGCGCCAATCATTGTGTGCGCTCTAGTGCACCGCACAGGTGTCCGTCGAAAAGCGCGCGCCGCGGTATTGCGTAATGCCGGGAGAGACACGGCACTCGTGGCGAGGAGTATGCACAACTTGGGAAAGACGCGTCGTCGGTGGAGAGGAGTATAAGTTGTCAGTCTTCCATGGCTCATGGAGACGAGATCCGCCAGAACCTTAGTGAGAACCATAGTGATAAACAGCTTCGCTGCAATATCGGCGGTAAAAAAGGTGAAACTGCGCACTTGAATCTCAGAGGCAATAGCTGTCAATCTCGGAGTATATGCTGTATGGCGCCTAAATACGGTGCCTTAGCAAACTCAGCTGCGTCGCGCTAACGCACATTCGTCAACATGAACCTTATGCGGCACTTGATGAGCAAGAGCACTAACGTAAGTGACACGACCACTTACCGTGATATGAGATATGATATTCAGATATTAGCTTTTTACCGCAAGCCCTTTCAGTGGCAGCAATATTATACGAAGAGGTTTGAGTATTTTTTCTTCTCCTATGTCATATTGAGTGTCTCGGGAAAGAGGCATTGAGATTACAAATCTCCAAGCGGATTTTGATGGTGTTCATCACTTTTTAAAGAGTGTTATTCGCCATAAAACGGCACCATGTAGGGCAAAAAAGAAACAATTCAAAGCAATCTGCTGGTAGCGCCTCAATGGCTATGCCGTTCTGCTGCTGAGCATAAGGTTGTGGGTTCAATTCCAGGCCATAGCGGTCGCATTCTCATGGTTGTTGAACGCAAAGAGTCGCAGTTTTCCTGTAAAGGCGAAGCACTCACAGCCATATAAACGAACCGGACAAGTTCAAAAATTAAGCTTATTTGTTTTACAGAACGGATAACTTGCAGGAAACATTCGCCTACTAACTAAACAAATATGGTGCCACGCGCGCACAGACGAACATGCACAAATCTCACTCGATGGCCGCGAGGTCTTGCTGTCACACCGCTGGCGAGATGAAGAGCGCCGGCAGCGGTGAGCGCGCGTGCGTTCGCTTGGTGCAGCTGCTCGCTTCCCTAGCCCAGCGTTCGATCGCTGCGCCGCCACGCGCCGCCCGCATCGTACCACGTTTCTAGGTACTGTTTCGCCGAAAGGCCATGGCACGCACCATAGATCCTTCTATGTATATGATTTTGCGCCACTGGCTGCGCCAGGGTGCGCGGTGAGTTCGGGCCAGCCCGCATTCGTAGAGTTTAGGTGGTGTACGTAAATTTTAATTCTGAATGCTTAAAGGGACACTAAAGTGAAACAATAAATCAGTTTAGACTAATGGAGCATTGTTAGAGAACCCAGCAGGCAGCCATTTCAAATAAAAAATAGTTTGATTATTAGATGAGAAAATGAAGGTCCAAGTATAAGTATTTGAATTTCGCGCCGAAACCGCAGAGCTGGTACGTCAGCGTGACGTCAGGGATTCCAAAGAATGTTTTCGCATTTGGGCCGCGTTGGCTGAATAAAGGTTCCCGAAACTTGCCATGTTTAATATTTGGTTCCTTTAGAACACAATGTAGTCAATCTGTACCGTTATATATATTTAGTAGGCCCTAGAAGATGCCATCAAAATCCAAGACGTCACAGCCCCCAGGTGCGGGAACTCAAGTAGGCGTCGCGACCCGTATTTCATTCTTGCGCCTTTTCTGGCTTACCAAACGTCTTATCGTTGCAAAAGTGGTGTTCTTGGTGTTGTTGAACGGTAATTTACTGATGCAGAAGAAATCATTTTTCACTGTAGTGTCCTTTTAAGCATTTGTATGCTTACTCAAAGAGAAAACCGCCCCTTCGTCCGTCCCGTAATAAGACGACTGCTTTCGAGATAGCCCCTGCAGTAGCGAAATAGTTTGCCTTTGCGCTGCCTTTCGCTTCAACGGCAACGAAGTGGCGAAAACAGTGCTGGCAGTGCTCTCAGTTAACGCCTCATTCTGCAACTTTCGCAGATCGCTTTGAAGTTAAGCGGGCGCGCGTCTCTTCAAGACGATGTAAGCGGCAAGAACCCAGCGCGCGAAGCTATGAGCTGTTGGCACTGTTTCGTGGGCATCGCAGATCGCTTTCAAGCTGCGGCCTACGCGCAATTGCCATAAGGAGTCACCGCCTGAGTACGTTAATGGCTCAATAATAGAGAATTGTTGTGCGTCCAGTATTCTGGCAAGCGCGGGCGGTTTGCCGGAAGAACGGGAGCGTAAACGTGAGCGGCCAGATTGGTGGCACCAGCTGTTGGCGCAAACCTCAACTACCCAAACATGGTGCCAATTACTATATTCTGGTTAGCTGCTAATGTAAATTTTTGACAGGGGCGTAATCGCGTGGACAATTACGCCACTGCCGAAAATTTGCACCAGTAGTGAAGCAGAATATAGTAGCTTACTGCAATTTTAGCTCTGTGTTTGTCTGGTTGAGCTCTACGCCACCAAGGCGGCTGCACAGCTCCGGCCGCTCACGTTGCCCCTGCCCATCCGGCAATCCGCCCAAACCACCCCCGTTTGCCGGAATAGCGGACACGCTAAATGTCTCCAATGGTTTCACGCGGATGAATAAGTCGCTGAAAAGCGATAACGGCTTATATAATGATAGGAACCATCAACAGCGCATCTCGGGCCTCCACCTGCAGTACTTTGCTTGCGTCATCAATTTTCTTGCGCCGGCGTCGGCACCAGTTCGTGTCGCCACTGAGTTGTCGTTAGTAATGGCCAGTCAAGTTACATAACATTGGTAATGACACCGGGCTGCGCGGAGATGAGGTAGTGGCACAATACTTACGATGCTTACGAATAGTCTATCTCCCAGAGGAGTTTCTGCGTGATTTTTTTTCTTGTTCCTGGACGTTTAATATGTGTCGTGTATGGCGCCACTACCTTGCCATTGTTCCTGCTGGAAAAGAGATAGTGATGTCAAGAAGGAAGGGAAGCTTGAGCGCAGCGATGATGTGGCTCGTGGTGCGAGAAACCCTCCATGCCCCACGATTTTCCCAGCTTTTGTAGATCGAAGCGCCTCGAACACCGCGACAAACTTCTTATCACATTCCTTTATCCCCTTATCCAAACTGAAAAATTCGTCCAGCGTTGCGTCAGCTTCCGCATGCAACTTTTATTTCGAAACAGCCTAGGCGGCTTGTTTTGAAAAACCATTTTCTCTTAGCGACAGCTGGGGGAGCAGATTGTGGCCCAGGCATAATATCTCCCTAATCCCACCAAGTACCTACAAGGATCTAGGGCGCTCGCCGTGACGCTTCGGGGAAAAAGTACCTAGAAACGTGGTAAACGCGAGCGGCGCATGATGGCGCAGCGGTCGAGCACTGGGCTTGGGCGTAAATAAAAACACGCGGCCGGGTTACAGGAGACGCGCGCTCTCCTCCGCTTGCGCGTGCTCGATTACCTGCCGTCTAACAATGGATGCGGGGCCGCTCACTATGCTCGCACTTTATTCGTCACTGACTAGCTGTGCAGTTTTGGGGCTTGAATCCCTTTATATTTAGGTGCTGATCGCTTACTTTATTGTCATCCTGGGGCTTCAATATATCGAGGAGGACATCAATCCGGTAAACGGACCAAAAGAGGTGATATACGAAAGATGACTTGCGAATGAGACTTACTAATAGCAGACTAGCCTACCGCTAGGTCCGAGTGTATCATTGAAGGCCATTGGAAAACAAGTCGAGGAAACCGTTGTGTTCACAGGGACAACGTCTCAGTGAGAAACCCGCCCGTGGTTACGAGAAGCTGAGCTTGAATAAATAAAGTCATAATTTTTTTCGTAAATGCTCTTTGACATTGGCGAACCGCATTCGCTAACAATTTGTCCAACGTCACGGTTGGCTGGCACCTGCTCTTATAAACAATACTAGTGTAAGACCGCTTATTCACAAAACATTTCGTTCGTAAGTGCTCTCTGCCATTCACACATAGCCGCATTCGTTAATGATATACCCAGCATCAGCATTGGCTGAATCTTTTTCTTGCGAGCAATTCTAGCGTAAGCCGTTTTTGTGAATGCGGGCACAAGTCAAGAAGGGCAGCTAAGTTATGATTCTTACCTGGCTTTGTAATGTCATGGCCTCGCCGTCCCCGAAATCACTCACATCTTCGGCAGCGTTTGTTCTTGTGCCTGCAGGACCCACCATCACCAGCGGCCGCGCAGGTTCTCGTCTGCTGGAATCGTCGATGCCGGTTTCTCTTTTGTCCCGCACCATTTGGTCCTCCAGAACCAGATCTCCGCCTTGTTCCTCATCCTCATCTTTCTTCTCAACGAGGGCGATGCCCTCGTCCCGGCGTGTGTTCGGCTGGGTCCCGACTTTTGACGATTTCGCGCCTTTTATTTCACTTTGGCGCTCTTCTTTTGACCACGACGCCACTATGCCTGGCACTCTTCCGTGCTGTACAGCTCTGCTGTAGGCGCCACTACCACCAACCATCGTGGGCGTCCGTTCGTCTCTGGGAAGTTAAAGAAACATTATGAAATATGGGCCCTGAACGCTGAGAGTCTGCTTTTCCTGTAACAAAAATCGCGAAAAAGATTAAACGGTGCGGACGCACGCGATGCGGATTCTGCATCGCCGCACGGCCCTGCCAAAAATTGTAGAGGTTCCCAATAAGCCGTACGAGGGGCGACTTCAAGTAAAACGCGTGCATGTTGTTATTCGTTATGCATTAATTGGGCCCTGACTATGTGATGCCGTTCTATTAAACTTTTTTATACGAACAAAGCCTATGCTCTGATTGTTTCCGCGGGCTCTTCATTATGCACATAAGGTGACATTGAAGGAGCCACGTTTCATCGGGGCTACAAAGTACGCCTGTGATAACGTAAATATGTCGTAAAAGGTGATGCATCACAGCCTGTGTGACCGGGACAGCCTGTTTGGCTGCGTATTCGTACTGCTGTAGCACTCACGGGAGTATGAAATTCGAAGTACGCATTAGTAAATCGGAACATGGCTAAAAGGCTGCTCTATTCGGCCAGTCAGTCACCTGACATGCTTGACGTGCGCGCTATACCACCAACGAAACTCGGGAAAGCCTAACATCGAGTAGGAAAATGCACAAGAGTGTTTCGGGGGACTGCGTATAAGACAGCCTGCCTTATTTACGATGCTGGGCCAGTTATCATGAACGGATTCATTTAGCCGGATTATTATACCTTCCTCAGCATCTACCATGAGCGGCCGATCCGAGTGATAACGTAAGCTGAGCATCGCTGGGACAATTCACGAATCACAAAAAAGAAATAGCATTGGAACATAATGGTGAGTCAGTTACATCCTTGCAGCCCTGATTTGGCACTCTTCGACTCTGCCCGCTTCCCTCAAAGCTGGAGATGTGCCCACGTTATTTTTATGGATGCAGTAAGCGACAAAGATGTACCCTTTGGCACCGTGCACCAGGCCGGATTGCGCTTCCGACGACACGGCCGCCAGGATGAGCACGAACGCGGTAGCAAAGCAGAGCGTGGCAAGCACGCAGAACGGATGCCTGATGAACCGCTTCAAGCACTCAGCGTTTACACCCTCGCCCTGGGGGGGACGCTCCAGGCCGATGCATTGCAGGGCTGATGCGCCGGCTCTGGCGCCCTTCTTGAGGTGCTTGACCCTTCCATCACCGCTCTCCTCTTCGTCGTTATCGTAGTTGAGCAAGTAACGGCGGATTTCCTCGGGCATCCAGTAGGGAGCCACGCTGTTCACTTTGCAGGTGCTGCTGTTCCGACGGCCGCCGGTCGGCGACGGCGAGTGACGACGCTTCAAGCCCCTGGAAGGGGAGGCACAAAGGACAGGAGTTCAAGTTAACCAGCCACGATCAGTTGCTTTAACAGGAAGCTTTAGCTCGGGAGTTCCTATCCAAGTACACGGGAAAGGAGAAGTCGTTTTTTTTTTCTCTCGGCAATCACTGCACCAAACATTTTTTTTTCGATGGAGGCGAAATGCGAAAATACCCGTGTACTTAAATTTAGGTGCACGTTAAAGAGCCTCAGGTGGTCCAAATTTCCGGCGTCCCCCACTACGGCGTGCCTCATAATCAGAAAGTGGTTTTCGCACGTAAAACCCCATAATTTACTAACATAAAAATTAATGGCGGCTATTCCACTGCACTGGAAACAATATGCACTAGAAATTCTTCGAGTAACGCAATTGCCCTTTCTTGAAGTCTTGGTGCATTGTAGTTTTGACACCCTGTATAGTTCACTCAGTAAGTGAAATGAGGCCAAGCCGGATTCATTCGTCATGCGCAATAGTCATGCGCAATAGCGTTTATACTCGGACTAAAAGAAAAAAAATAAAAGAGAGAGAAAGAGAGAGAGAGAGAGAGATGTTTCAGTTTCTCCGGAAAGGCGAAGCAATATTTGTGATGAGGTATCAAACAACTTCACGAAGGAAGCTTACACAACCGAAAGACGCCAGATTCCAGGTGCTGCGAGAGGGCTCGGGCTGTGAAACTGAACTGTCTCCTGCCATGAGGTCTTGTATATACTCATATGTACTCTAGGCGGTCACTTTAGTGACCAATTCATCGAGGTCACACGAAGTTTCTTCATAGGCAACTGTTATTAAAGGTTGTGTATATATATATATATATATATATATATATATATATATATATATATATATATATATATATATATATATATATATATATATATATATATATGTAGGCTCCGGAAAGCCATCCCCGTCGCGAATTTAGCTGTTTTTCTTAGTGTTTAGGTCGGCAAAATACATTGAACTCACACCAACTAGCTCACAGAATATATTTTTTGCTCAGGGCTCACTCGGACTCAGACTCAAGAAAATTATACTCGGCCAGGCTTAGCAGCAATCACACTCAACAAAATGCATCTCTGCTGCATGGCTCTCCCGTTCATGTGAAAGCGCCGCGTAACAATATTGAAAAGCCAACAACGAATAGCTTTCCAGCGAATAGCTTTCCAGAAATAAGTGTGTTTGCTAACAGCACGAAGCTGACCATTATTGCTTGCAATGCATGCCTTCCCTATTGCAAAAACCAGCGTCTCCCAGCGTCTTCCAGGGTGAAAACAGCGCGCTTTTTGGCGCTGGGTCGCACTGGGTGCGCTGGCACTCGCTGGGACTCACTGGGACACCAGTGAGAACACTGGATAAGAGCTGGGTCACACTGGAAGAGACGCTGGTTCCACTGCCATGACGCTGGGGCGCACTGGTTTGTGCTGTACAGGCACTGGTTCTCGCTGCTGTTCGCTGGTTCGCACTGGAAACTGCGCTGGTTGTGTTTGTGCCGCGCTGGTTCCAGTGCGCATGGACGAGCGCTGCTGAATATTAAATGTTTTATACAATTTTATCGCTTGATACTAGTCTCTTGTCCTAAGTAACGCTATATTTTGGGGTTATAAACCCTATTTCGTGTCAGAGCTTGGAATAAATGTGCGTGAGCTGCCCTGTTCATTCATGCACATTTGAAACTGAAAATCACTTTCGTTTTTTTTTTAATTTCCCTTTTGACTGGGCGGATAGCTAAATTCTTGAACGAAACCACGTAAACGCTGAGGACGTAGCGTTTTAGTAGTTCGCACGTAAGGTATGACTGGGAGTTGTCGCTGTTGTCGCAGTGTTGTGGAGTGGACATGAAATGCAGAAGTCGTTCAAACGCGCGCGAATGGACCCCGAGTTGGAAGCCTATCGCTGACTGATATTATCGCACCGATAACAAAGCTGAAGTGATTCGTTCGCTTCCACTTGCTTATTGTACTGAAAAACGTTCTGAGGCTCAAATACGCACATTTTAGCTTTCGCCAGCTACCCGCTCCGAGATTGGTCCCCACCGAAGCTTAGACGTAGCGTATCCGCCGAGTCCGTCTTCATGCTATCGGCGCGTCTAAGCTCAGGAATGAAGAAATATAACAAGGATAAATCACTCTGTTTTAAGCTTTCGCATCGGTGTTCTTAAATAAGTATTTTTTTTCATCTATACAGTACCAGCACAAGAAGCGATGACCGCTGATGTGACGCGTCATAAACACTGGTATATGTGCTTTCGCC
Source organism: Dermacentor albipictus (assembly GCF_038994185.2). NCBI lineage: Eukaryota > Metazoa > Arthropoda > Arachnida > Ixodida > Ixodidae > Dermacentor > Dermacentor albipictus. Next base: position 11,036,863 of record NC_091821.1, read on the forward strand.
GAAGGCTCCCAGCACTAGCCTGCGCTTCTCTGACGAAGATATATGACTAGACAGGCGTGTTGACTGAAAGGCATCACTGAACTAAGGAAACGTTGCATATCCTTTGCGTGAAGAACAAGAAACGGCTATCGAAATCGGCAGTAACAGCCCATACAGCGTCCCGGGTCGGTGGTTCATTTAGGGCTTTTTTTGAAGTTAAAATAGCAATCGTAAGTGAAAATCGATGTTGTGGCACTTCCAAGCATACTGCCGAATACGGACAGCAACTTTTTATTTCTGGCATGGCGTAGCGGTAAGGTGCCGATCTTGCGATCCCTAGGTAGGACGGTCGAATCCTTGTCGCAGCTGTATTATTTTTTCACATTTTTTTTCTTTTATTTTATTGCACTAAAACGCTCCTTGTTCCTTTCTGTATTCAAAAAAAAATATATTCGGCGTCCAGGCACCGCGTATTTAACACGCTAGAGCTGTTTTTCGCTCGAGTAGCCAGTGCCTCCCAGTACGCTGTGCCTTCCCAGCGCCCCAGCATCCAGCGCGCTGCACTGGGCCCATAATCCGGCGCACTGGGTCCCAGTGGCACTGGGTTTTGCAATAGGGTTTGGAAGGCGAGCTAGATAGAACATGAATGTATGCGCTGAGTGCTGTCATGTGTCTAATAAATCGCTAGCGGTGTTTTTCATGCCGAATGTTTGAGGCTGGCTACGGGGATATTAAAACAGAGATTTCGTGGGAATTCATGAATATACGTATGCCAAGCAGCTACATGTTAAGCTACTCAGCTATACTGCTGTGCTTATTTTTGAGAATGAGTGCAACAGCTCGACGTTGTAGAGGCTGAGCTAAAACTCTTAAGCTGAATGTTTAGTGTAAATAAAGCCGCTCGACTGTTGTTGCCACGCGTGAGCTTAAAGCTAAAACTCTTAAGCTGAATGTTTACTGTAAATAAAGCCGCTCGAATGTTGTTGCCATGCGTGAGCTTAAAGGGACCCTGAAGTTATTTTGACGGTATTGTAGAAGCGTACTGAGTAGCTAGGGAAGGTCCTTCCGATCATTAAGGGACACATATAGGCGCTCCGCGTAAAGCGCTCTATATATTGTGAGGTTTTAAAGATGCGCATCGCTACCAATCACAGTGGCGCCGTGCCCCTGGGTTTTAGTTATCCCAGCTGAGGACAGTTCGGCGAGCTATCCGACTAACTACCCAGGTGGCGCCATCTATAATTTTTAAGACTTTATGGTGACCAAATATTCCTAATAATTGCAATGTTCGTGAACTTGTAGGTATTAAAAATATTTAACAAAGAGAATACACAAGGACAATTTCTCACTACACTCCAGCATTTCCGGCACACAGCAAGTTTCGTCTTCTTGTGTCAGAACGTCCTCCGTGTTGACGCGAGTTGCGCGCTCAGTGCTGTTCTCGCGCTTTCTTTATTGCGAGCACCATGCATCACCCATGTTACGTTGTAGGCTGCAAATCTAGTGATCGGTGACATGTCAAGCTCCGAGATCGTGTCCCTCTGCAAGGCAACATGCGAGCGATGTGGCTGCAACACATCGGGCTGTCGGTATCCGATGGGCCCCAGCATCTACGCGTTTGCGGCCGTCACTTCAAGCCGAAGGATTACTCACACAATAGAGTGTTGGTGTGTCCGGTATTTGGGTAAATGCAAGCGCAAGCGGATTCGGCCTGGGCGTTTTACCCGATGAGCGGAGGCGCAAACGAGAACGGTCAAAATGCCCAGCTCGCCTGCGGTTACCGGAATACTACACACTAAACATTTTAACACCCTTAAGGGTGTTAATCAGTTTGTCGCCAGACGAACACCCTAAGGGTGCTGTTGTCTACACCCTACAGTTGGGGTGCCAGTATAGCACCCTAAAGGAAGGGTGTCCAGCAAAATAAATTTGGGGTGTAAGGGTGCTCGTCCAAATTAACACCCATCTGTGTGGGTGTTGGAAGGGTGTACACCCTTTTATTTCTAGCGTGTATGGAAGGCAGATTCGGCAGTACACGCCTTCAATTACTACTATGTACAGCGATCCACGCACAACTATTGCGTGTGCCAGAAGGTTCAAGTTCGGCTACCAAACGCACTGTCGAACAGCCGGCCTTGAAGCTTCGATAGGCATACACAACACCTATACGTGTGGATCACATTACATATTAGTAATTCATGGTGTATATTGGAAAAGCTGTCTTCGCTGCACAAATACAACCTAGCAAACTTGACACTTTTGAGCATGTATATCAACACCAAGGTTGTCACGATTTCCACATCCAAATAACATGCAACACAGACTGGTATGATATAGGCTGCATTTTCAAGAAAACGCAAATATATTTATTGCATGCTGCAATACAGAGTACAACATATACATAAATCACATGAAATATAAACATGCACAATCACCAAACACATCGGTAAGTACAAGAACATGTACATTCCCAACAAAGGTGCCTAAAATATATGTATTGATCAAATCTGTTATTAGAGAAGAAACTATGTATAGCGGCACTGAAAGAGCCTGGGTTGATTCGCAGTGTTTTGGGCCACATAAAGGACTAAATTTTTAAATTTTTAGTATTAGGCTCCAGTGAACGAAAATTCAAGTTTTGATGCCTTAAAAAAGGTATATTGCAAAGGTGAATTAGGGAAGCAATTGAAATGCAGAGCAAACGCACAAGAAAGACACCTGTTATTTTGTACACTAATGTAATCACAAAGCATTATGAAAAGTTTGGAAAGTCGATGTAAAGCATAACTGGCCAACATTTTTCAGACTGAAACAATACTTTCCAAGCTTTAAGTGAGGTTTATGCCAGGAGCCTTATTGCTAATTTTCTATTTCCAACACGATTACTTGAGCACAAAAAATACGCAGAATATTTTAGTGCCTACATAGTTTGTCCTCTTTTGTGAAACGAGTTCTTAGGGCTAAAGGTTCTGTGTAGCGGTTTTTCTAACTACAATACCAGTTTCTATAAATTTTTGTTTTGTAACTCTAAGGCACTGGTACATATACAATATGTAGTTTGAAAATAGGTAGTTTTCTTACTATAAATCAAAAGAGTGCATATTCCACATCTACTAGTGCCTGGGTGCAAAGTGCAGTAGGAGGCCTGATAAAAACAAACCACTGTTTTAACGATTTTGCTGAGCACAAAATGTGGACAGTGTTTTAAAATACATAGTAAATTTCTCAATTATTTGCACTTAGATGCAGTAATTCAAGATTAAGGCATGCTATAGCATGTGAGCATGCAAATTAGCAAATATGGTTTAATAAGTTAGCCATACTCTGGTTACTAAAAGAACACAGGCATAGGCAGTCATGCAAAAGTTCAAGTTAAATATCACACTGTTAACATTTGCCAGCAAATGGTCGTATCAAACATTATAATTATACTGAACAAGGGTAGTTTCTTGGGATAGTTTGCAATTAATGAGTTAAAATTACGTACAGCTTGAATGACAAGAACTGCGAGAGATGACAGACTGCGCTGACTTCCAACAATATTTAATTACGTTGCCACATCATGTGTATTTGCACAAAAGTGGGCATGCGCAGAATATGGGTCACAAGGGGTGTCTAACAGCAAGAGACTGTACTAAGAACATCGTCCTTTGAAAAAAATAAACATTAGAATTTCTATCTGTTGAGATACAAGACTTCACTAGGAGTCAGCACGATAGAGGGGTCACTAACGCACACACTAACTAGTTTTCTAGTGAAATCTGCTTCTATAGTTTCCCGGATGACCTGTGTCTCGCTAAAGCTTCCGTACCTTCAAAGAGGGGCACGCAGCCACAGTCCCAGCAATGGATGCCGAAGTGGCCTTGAACAGTGTTATGGACGTTGTTATCGTGCTCTCCTAAATGATTGTTTAGCGCCTGCCTGTCTGTCCAACAAAGTCAAATGAGATATTGTAAAGCTTTGCCTCTTTAACAGCCTCAATAAATCTTGCTCACACGAGATGCAACATAGCATTGCTGCACAGGCTGATTGCCTTTCTTGGGTTGGCTACCCTTTGGCCTTAATTTCAGCCATAGCAGAACAGCTTCTGAAGTGCACAAAACATGATGAGCGCGCTCGGTCAAGGAACCAGCCGGTTGAAAGACACAGGTTTGCAGTGCTACCGTATGTTCATGATGTCTCCCATAGGCTAAAAAAGATTAGGGAACCTGCAGAAATCAGTCCTTTTCTCAGCCCCGGAAAAGCTGGCAAGGCTCTGTAAGTGTGTAAACGCGCCTAAATCACGTCAGAGTTGTTGCTCTGCCGGGCACAGAAAACGTTTTGCGATGTGTGCAACGAATGTGGTTTCCCACATTCCCATTTTGAGGCAGTAAATATATTGGACAGACAGGCAGGCGCCTAAATGGTCGTTGAAGAGAGCACTATAACAACGTCAATAACACTGTTCAAGGCCACTTGGGCATTCATTGCCGGGACTGCGGCTGCATGCCCCTCTTTAAGATACGGAAGTTTTAGCGAGACACAGCTCACCCGGTAAATTATTGAAGCTGATTTCATCAGAAAAGTGGGTAGTGTGTGCGTTAGTGCCTCCTCTATCACGCTGACCCCTAGTGAAATTTTGTATCTAAACAGATAGAAATGGTGATGTTTTTTTTTTCAAGTGACCATGTTCTTTTTACAATGACTTGCTGTTAGAACACCCCTTGTGACTGGCTTTCATTTTCTGCGCATGACCCCTCTGTGTATACACACACGATGTGGCAACGCAATAAAATATTGGTGAAAGTCAGTGGAGTGTGTCTCTCGCAGTCCTTGTCCTTCACGCTGTACGTCATTTTTTATACTGAACAGCCAATATTGATTCAAAATTAGAAAAATATAGTACACATCTGAGCTGCAAAAATGCAAGTGATGCAGCAAATGGCCTTTAGCTTTCCAAAAGAAAAAGAAATGTTCACGGTTAACCACGAGGTGCAGGGACTCCATTCTCTGAGCATCTTGACCAATAAATGCAGCGCATGGCATTGCTGGAATCTTGCATCCTGCATTAGCAAAATAAGAAGAGAATCATGAGAATTCAGTCCGTGCAATTATACATGTACTTTGCGGAAAATTTGATAAAGCAACAAGCTCCTCAAAGTAACAAACTTAATTAATGTGACTGGGCAAAATGCACCACTCAGGCAACTGGGCAAGACACTGAAAGGTAGGAGAAGTTTCTATTTTGCAAATTAAGGAATTGCATGTTACTGTGAATGCTAAACCACTATGTCATTGTGAACACAAGGCACATACAGCGTAGCCTTTTCACCATAGAAAATAAGAGTGAATAAAGTTTAGACTACCAATGACATCTCTCAACAACAGACATTTGTCCAAGAGTGTGTATGTGACCTTAATACAAAATTGACATTATGAAATCTGCAATATATCTGCATTACACTTTATAAGTACTGCAGGTGAGAAGCTTACGGGATATGGCACATTAAGAGTGAAATGCACAAGGCATTAAAAAATGAATGTTTTTACACATTATTACACTAGGAGACAAAGAGAACTGTTTTACAGAGTGCACACAAAATGAAAATGAGGGAATCCCCACTGGCATTCTCATTTGCCCTGCAATACATGCATCCAGCCCAACAATATCCAACTCTCCAATGCAGTTTATTAGACACTTCCTGCATCCTAAAATTTATCGTGTATTTCTTATTTACTGATTTAGTAAGAATGGGCATTTTGGCATACTTTCCTCGAAAATTTAGCATGTGTTGTCAACTATTTTTCTTAGAGCACGCCCCCTTCTTTCAATGGGTTAGCTTGGCAATGCACTGACAAGTAGTATCCCCTTATTTAAACTTATGATCCTTCCTCATGCTCCCACTTCATGCTCTAAACTGTGATGCCACTCCGATGCAGTTTATGTTAATCTGTGACTATTTACATGGTCCTTCTTTCTGTAGCCTCTCAACTAGAGCCTGAAATTTCTTGTCTCCTAGAGCAATCGTCTTTCTTGCCCAAAACATATTGCACGGTTACCCCTCATGGGGGGGGGGGGTACCGTATACGAGTTTTTACGTATTCAATGAACATCAGAGACACAACCATTTCTCATCCTGTGTTGCTACTACCCGCATGAGTCACAATGGTTGTATATTGGCTACCTGCCCTCTCTCGCTTAAGAGTACATTTTGCATGTGGAAAATAACCACAAGCATCACATTTCATTGAATGAGTGCTCCTGTGCATGTTTTTTTTTTCCTTCCTGTAATGGCTAAGTTCAACATGGTCAAGTTGTTTGAAAACTGTGTAGCCTCAACCAATACTTTGTGTAGTTTCAAAATTATGATACATTCATTTTTCAAAATTTGTCCCAAATTAAGCATGAGATATTTTCATGATGCAAATGAGGTAAGGTTGTGCACAGAGACTATGATAGGCCTGCTATATCCTGCAAAACTATGTGAAATGAAATATGCTTGCAATTTTCGTGAGCAGCTAGCTCAGTACAATTAGGACATTACCTGCGGAAACGTTTGTTTAACGCTCCCGAGAGGTCCTGGTTTCTTGTAATTTCTTCAAATCCCTTACAGTCTAGATTGCAATCCGGTGCATTTTGATTTTGATACTGTATTCAAAATAAAAACAGCTGAAATTTTAAGGTTTTGATAATTATATGGGAATAAATTAAAGGTAGAAGAGTGTAATGCAATGAGCAAATAACAAGCTCATTGCAGAGAGTAAACAAATATTTCTTTCCTGTATTAATTTGTAGCAGGAAGGTCATACGAAATTAGCAGTGAATGCACAATAAAGAATATGATGCTACAATGCCCTGGCATTCTGTGAATATTCTTGCACAAAGAAAATCCTCATTATGAAAGACCATCAAGAAAATGCAAATGTATACTTTGGATCAGCAGTCATACCTGCAGTATGCACTGTACCATCGGCAATATTTACAACCACAGACAACTGCACATCATATCAAGCTTAGGCGGCCAAGGAGCCTGAGTTTTAAATTATAACTTGACTTGTTATATTACCTACACAACTATATCTACTTACAATGTTGTCTTCTCAACCGGTTTCAAGAAGACATTAACCATCTGTCTGAAGGCGAACGCAAGTGCCTTGCTCTTGATGGGGGGCGCCAAGGCTGGGCATAGTGAAATTGCTGCTACCATCTGCATGACCTGCGAGAAACGACGCTCTAAGTACAAGATAAACAAATGCTATTAGAGCAAAAGACAAGATCATTGGCAATGAGCCTCGTTTTGGTTTGCACGAGAAAAGCCAAGAATATGGACTTTGTGCTGCTTACTGAAGAAGAAGCAAGCCTCCTTCCAGATGTTGCAGTCATGCATTAAGATTGTCACACAGCTGCATGCTTGTATGCTGCTGTCGCCAGTACGCCAGTATGCTTTGAAGTTTATTATTTCACGTTAAATTGATTATTGTGTTTTCTTGCCAATTCTTGGCAAACAGACCAGCAATGAAATAGCTCACTTACACACATACTCCCTTTTGAGGAGAGAATTCATCACACGCACGCATGCATGGGCGCACACACACACACACACGCCCACACATGCTTCTACCACATGAGCAGCTTCCTGTGCTTGACACACACATTTTTTTATCCTGTGTCACTCCAACTGCTAAGGCATAAAAAATACTTTGTGTTACCAACCCCAAACTCCTCAACCTACACCTCCAGCCACTTTCTCGAGAGCCAGGACAAGCCTTCTAGCTTCCCCAGTGCTCCAAACTGTAGTCACGAATTTCAATAGGGCTATAGGCGACAGCTCTCGAAGGGCATGCAAATTACCCGGAGACCTAAAGCTTCTATATGATACCTCTAAAGCACAACACTTCAAATTTTCAAAATTCATTAAAGCTCCTGAAGACAATTGCTATATACGTAGAACGTCTCGAATAACCTGCCGCTAACAATTTCAGCGGTTGTCTTCATCAAAAGAAATGTGGGCTAATGGGAAATCCACGTCTTTAAGATCGGAATTATTGTAATGGCGAAACACACTACCAGATTTCTTAATCATTTATTGATGCTCTGGATGTAACGTTCCTTTCACAATAAAAAACAAGGATATCGATTCATCAGGGCATGGGAGGAAAAGGACGAAGCGTATACTTGGCGCCTTCCCACTGGTCCTCCCGAGAAACGGCGCCTCATACAGCAGTTGTCCAGGGTGGCTTGAAACCAAACTCGGCTTTCAGGCGGGAACACTCGCTGCACCAAATCGGAAGAGTTTTATTGCGAGTAAAACTCTACCGGCCTCATGCAATACATACGCACGCACACAAAACGCACCCACACGCACACACAAGTATACGCACTCTCAAAGCGCAGACACAAAAGCGCGCACGCGCACATTGATGAACACAAACAAGCACACATACATGCACGCAGGCAGACACGCTAACACGTGCACGCACACACAGCGACCCACAGACAACACACTCACAAAACACGTACGCACTACACACGCGCAAACACGCCGGCCCATACAAACCGGCATGTACTGAACGCACGCACGCACGCGCACACACACACACGGTGAGCCGAGCGCACGCACACACACACAAAGCGAGCTGAGCTGAGCGCACACACAAATCAAGCCGAGCGCGAGCACGCGCACACGCACAGACAAAGCGAGCCGAAAAAATGCTGAAGGCGTCCGGCAAGCAGCAACAGCAGCACGCGACCGCATCAGGGAGAACCAATACCGCGCCGGTTCCTTCGAAAGGTGGCTAAGCCAGTCCTTTTTCTACGCGACGCAAAAGTGGTCGACCACATTTAACTGAAGTGCGAACGACCGTATTACAAGCAGCCGCGCTGAACGCACAAGAGAATCACATCAATGAACGTTCAAGCGCTGAGAAACAAAGCGTAACTATGCAGGCGCACCACGCCCGATGTAGATTTGACAAACATTAGTCACACGGGACGCGATCGAGGTAGTTAACTTGCCCTAGTAGGAGTGCAGCTGCTCTTGCTCTTACATTAGCGAATTATGAATTATGCTACGAGATCACAGTGAGATATTTCTAAAGCGAACAAAACAAATACCAAATAAACGGGCACTTGCCTGAAAGTTTCCATCATGCCAGTACTACCGACCGGGCACGTTGCAACTTCTCGTTTCAGCCTTCGTGGATCCATCTTCCAGTGCGTACGAACGCTTTGCTTTGAAGTGGGGCAGGAGTAATACACAAAGCATGGGCCACATCTTTTTCTACCCCGCACACAAAACTAATCACACGTTTAAAATTACTTCGCACAGCGCGCGACGCGAACGCACGCGAAAACGAGCATGATGGCGCAGCTTCCGCCTTCCCGTCCTGCCGCGCGCCGAAGTGATGGTGCAGCGTTGGCCGTCACTTCCGGTGGCTTTTCATTGGGCATGGGGCGGCCGCGCAAATTGAACGTTTATTCTGACAGGTTTGCTTGCTCGCATGGCCGCCTGTTTGCTGCTGCTTCGTTGTGGTCTCTAACTAGAGCGGTGAGGCGGGTAGTTGCTACTACGTTTCGTGCCGGGCATTTTATTTTGGGGTGGGGGGCGCAGTCTGTGCTGCATCACTGAGGGTACAGTACACAAATCGGGACCGTGAACGAGACGATCGGCGCTCTTCTGCTGGTGCGATTAGATTATTCGCTGCGTCCGAACGAAGCAACTTTGCGAGGTCACAGCGTAGTTTCAGCGATATCATGGCTCGATAAAGACGCTCACATCTTGGTCGTGCGACAGCGACGCGTAAACTTTCATGAGGAGACTGAAGACTGCGTTTGCAAGTGCGTATGCTCTGGATAAGAAATTACAGCTTTGACGACACCAGCCCTTAATATGTAGGCTCTGCCTTACAAGCTGTATTTGAGGACTTAGAAAGCACTTAGAAAGCAGATCAGTAGCTTAGTAAACCTCTGAATGAATTAGGCATGGTACGTGGAAATTCGCGTTTGAGAACTTCCAACGTGATCTCGCCTCTATAAGTCTTCTTTATGGATTCACCATGCAAATTGTACGTTGATGCCATTGTACAGCAGAGGCTCGTCCAACAGCACGTCCCTGTTTGTTCAGCAATGTATTTAAACAGCTTCTTCCATTTCACCACTTTTTGTTGGGCTATTAAGGGCACCGAAATATTAGTGCAGAATTGCGCAAGTTGCTCTCGTGTTCTCGCTCTGCTACTGCAGTTTTTCTAGAAGTGTTTAATTGCTTGTTAATATTCCTGTGAGCACGAAAAATAATGATAATGGAATTGTAAGTGAAACGGCGTTCTTTTTCTGGATGATACATTTTCGGAGTGGCCGTCATGCCAGTAACATCAGAATCCTTGAAGAAATATCGACAGTCACTTAGGAATGGGAAAACTTAATCGCTTCACGCATCTGCACTTGCAATTGTCACGCGACCATGATACGTTAGTTCATACATTGTCACGTGTTCTTCACAATTCTACCTTAATCTCCCGTAATCCACCGTGCTATAGTTTGTACGAATCTTAATGCAATTTATTCCACCCTTATTCACATTATTTACCCATAATTGCTCATACTTAACGTTGTTGTATTTACTACCTTCTGTATCACTACTGACGTCATACAAGACGGTGATGACTTCACATTTCATTTATTTATTATATACATTCAAGGCCTAGTAGGCACAACAGAAAGAAGTGGTGAAAATATGCAATAATTGCAATGCAGCGCAAAAATAGAAAATCAAACCATAAGATAATTTGAACGGCGAGCTTGAATTAGTGGTGTCACAAATTGAGACTGTGGAGGCGGGAAGGCGGTTGCATTCAGTGGCTGTTCTTGGCAAAAAGGAAGAATGGCACATCAATTTTGTGTTGATGGTCGATGCGAGAAGAGAACTTCGTGTGGTAACAAGATTTTCTTTACGAGAAGGATTAAATTAGCATATACTATGAAAAAGACAGAGACGAAAGTATTTGCGACGTAACCAAAGGTCAGGTTCACCTAGTGTTCTTTTCATGGACGTGACGCTAGAATGAAGTGAATAATTTGAGAGAATAAAACGGGCGGCGCGCTTCTGAATGCTTTCAAGGGAAATGACATAATTGGCATGAGCAGGGTCCCGTATGGATTGTTGTTGCGGAGAACGCCACCTTTCCTACCTGAATAGCCATGAAACGCTTTCGCATTAAAAATGCCATACATACACATATTGCTCAATGCGTGGACGTGTACACGTTACTCAGATTTATGCATCAATACCTTCAACACCCTTCATTCGTCGATTTAACACCCTTCTTTGAGCAAAGTCACACCTTATGTGTGGTATCCACCCTTGTGATAGGGTGCTTTGGCCGAAAAGGGTGCTAGAAGGGTGTGAGCATGGGTGTAAATGCCGAAAGCACCCCTATTAACACCCATAAGGGTGTAAAAATGTTTAGTGTGTAGGCACACTCGATGCTGCGACAGCACGCTCGCAACGCAATCTGTTTGGATAGCTCTCGCGGGGGATGGACAGCCAGGTGACTAGCGGAGAGGTTGGAGAGGCTTCGTGTGCTGGCTCCAAGACAACTCGAAGTAGACGACACGACGGCACATCACGAAGCCGAGACAGTGAGAGCGGAGCTTAGCCCCGATCACATGGCGAATGAGTTGCGGATGAAAAGAATGGCCAGACAGGGAAATAACTTGTAGTCGTCTGTAGCTCTCTTAATACGAGACGCTTTGCTTACATTGTAGCGCTAATGTTTTACTGTAGCCGTACCCCACGCGTCTACAAAATCTCTCTACAATGTTTCAGGGACCCTTTAAGAATAAAAGTTACTTTTTTACTTTTTAGTTACTCGTTCAATGGCCGTGTTGTAGATAAGGTTTCGGAGTAGAAGTATCTTGGCGTCATTTTTACGCATAACTTGTCATGGTCTAAACACATTGATTACATATGCAGTCAAGCACTAAAAAAATAAAGTTAGTTGAGGCGAACGCTAACCCGATCTCCTAAAGACACAAAGTTACTAATGTATAAATCTCTAATCCGCCCTGTTCTTGATTATGCGTCTGTAGTTTGGAGCCCGCATAAGTAGTTAGAGATTATAAGCTAAACGCAATACAGAAAAAAGCTGTGCGATTTATATGTCATCGTTACGATCACGACTTTTCGCCCTCGTCAACACTTTCTTCCTTGAACCTATACACGCTCTCTTCTCGTCGCCGTGTCGAATCATTAAAATTCTTGCATTGCATTGTCAATTCTTTGGTTAGGCTCTCAAACGATAATTACATTAACTTCGCGCTAGGATCATCAACGAGACGACATCATGACCTAAACTTGATACCCTACTACGCACGTACTAACATGTTCAATTTCAGCTTTTTTCTCCGCTCAATCAAAGACTGGAATTCATTACCTGGGTCCATTCGCTCATGCTCATCCCTAATTTTCGCAATCGCCATCCTAGATGCATAATCGTGCTCACCCATGCCCGGTAGCATTTGTACAACTTCTTGTGTATTTTCCTTTCATCAATGCTCTTTTGTAAAAATGTCCACTTCTGTCTACCGCTGTATACTCCCATGCATTTTCTGTACCTTTTCTCAACCCACTCCGGCTATAGCTGAAATATCGCTGCAGTATAAATAAATAAATAAATAAATAAATAAATAAATAAATAAATAAATAAATAAATAAATAAATAAATAAATAAATAAATAAAGAACGCAAGGTTTGCTCGTATTGTAGACTTGCCCTAGCTAAATTACCCACATGTTTTTTTTTGCATTTTGATGTTTCCTTTGTCATATGTCAGCAAACGCTATCACTGCCTGAAAGCCCTTAAACTCAAACCTTTAGACCATTTAATTAGAGCAAGAAATGGTAATACCAGGATGTCTACTTCGGATAAATCAGTGCGCTGATCGCTGGTGATCAGTGAAAAAATATTGATCTCAGAGTGACGTGAAGAATCCGCAGTCACTCCTCCCGTTTTCGTTGCCGCTTTCAATGGCTACAGCTTTCAATAGCTTTAGCTACGATTAACATCAACAGCCATTTATGACTTTACTCAGGTAAAAGTGGTCTTCGACGTATATCAGTGCTAGATATCTGTGTATATGTGCCAGCCGACTTCAAAACTTGGGACTTTAAACCCACTACGCATATGATCTGAGTGGCTTTTCTGCACATCAACAATATGAATCGCCTTTTCCTCATTTAGCTTCACATCGTCACCGCACCCTCCTCGCGCTCACCTCACAACATCCATAGTCCTCCACCTCATCCTCACAAATGTTCCGGAAGGCGATCCTCCTTCACCCTCATCTCACCACGTGATGGTGACGGCAGAGGAGGGTGAAGAAGGCCCCCGTGGGGGTGCCTAGGTGTGGGTGTGATACATTGGACATTACAGGGTTAATCAACAGTACCTTGGATGCGGCTTGTCTTCAGAACTGCTCTCAGTTAACGTTGTCGAAGGTGGTGCCCCCTTCTCGAATTTCGGCGTGGTTCCGGGACTTACGATGACCGAACTACCAGTCAACGCCAGGTCCTGTGCCATCGTGTAAGAATGCTGGATGACGTCGAACGCCGGTTTACCGGCCCTTTCGTCCACCTGGAACCGCAAAGTCTTTGCGGAGTGTCTTCTGGGCAGGCTGAAGAAGCCCGGTGAAGTCTTGAGGATGCCAGGAGGTGGCCGCCGCCACACTGGAAGGCTGGACAAGAACGCCGAGACTTGCGGCATCGATTCCGGCTGCGGTGATCGGTGAAGGAACGAAGCCATTGCTCGCCGAACGGGCTATGGCTGATCTTTGTCATCCTTCTCTTCCCATTTGCCAGTTACGGCAGGAGCGGCGCGTGATGATGATTTATGCATGAATCGGCAGCAGCGGCGCGCACTCGCAAAGCTGCCTTCCCCATAGGACTACCCCTTGTTCTCGCGAAGAATCGCAAAAGAACCCAGCTTTAGGGTCTAGGCCGACGTAACCTGAACACGAAAGCATAGCCAGATCGATAAGAACACATGCGAAGTGCTGTTAAAGGAAGTACTCCCTTTCGGGTGGTGACTTGGGGCCAGTTGGTCTAAGTTCGTGACGTAAGACCAGCGCCAAGCGGCGAAATTCGGGATGAGAAACATGAAAGGGGGGGGGGGGGGGGGCTTGACGAAAGCATTTCTGCACTTCACATCTGTTAGAACGGAGTGAACGGCGCACGGTTTCTTCTCAATGCTATGTTGCTAAAGTGAGTAGTCTAAAGCGACATTTTTCAGAATAATGGGTTGAATTCACAAATATTTTTATTTGTAATTGCTCTTTCGTCATTGGCCGGCCAGCGTCGTTAATAATACATCGAGCACCACAACTGGCTTGAATGTGCTCTTGTGAACAGAGTTTGCATAAGAACTCCTTTTTGCGTGGGTGAATATGAGCCAAGGTCTTTCAACTCGACTGAACCATTTTAGGGGTAGCGATCTCACTGCGGAGCGTAACTATAAGTGAGAACGCAGAAATCTCAGGCTCGCCGCTCAGTGCACGCGCATTTTATTGATGATAGGTTTTCGCGATGACTTCTTAATAATAGGCGCTGTGGGCCGCATTAGTTGGTGCCTACGGACTCGTGTACAACATACCTTTACTTGCGAGTTTGGAACCTTGACGTGTTCATGCCTTTTAAAACGAAGCTTGCTTTGCCTCTTCCTTCGAGAGACTTGGAGACTTACAAAGAAGCTTGAGAATAAGTTAAGGACAACGCAAAGAGCGATGGAACGAAGATTGCTAGGCATAACGTCAAGAGATAGAAAGAGAGCGTTTTGTATCAGAGAGAAAACGGGTATCGACGATATTCTAACTGACATGAAGAGGAAAAAATGGAGCTGGGCAGGTCGTGTAATGTACTGGTTAGATAAGCGTTGGACAATTAGGGTTACAAAATGGGTACCAAGAGAAGGGAAACGCAGTCGAGGACGCCAGAAGGCTAGGTGAAGCCATGAAATTAAGAAATTCGCGGGCGCTAGTTACAATTCGTTGGCGCAAGACAGGGGTAGTGTGAGTGAGTGAAAAACTTTATCAGCTCTAGATTCGCTGGTCTTCTGCGGTCTTCAGATGGAATCGTCCATCTTCTAACACAACGGTCGGTTGCCCTTAGTCCAGGGCTCCGCTGGATGCTGCTGCCAGTTGTGCTCGCCGAATCAGACCTTCTTCGTCGACCTGGCGATCGCTGGAGAGCACTCCCTCCCATTGTTCCGCACTCGGGTTTGGTATAACGGGTGCCACGTCTATCTTCTGGCAAGCCCACGTTATGTGATACAGCGTGGGTGTTTCGTGGCACCAGGGGCATTTGTCATTGTACTGTGTCGGATAAATTTTGCTGAGTACGTGTAGGTTCGGGTAAGAGCCCGTTTGTAGCTGCCTCCACGCGACAGAGTCCTCTCTGCTAAGGGAGCTGTGCGGTGGTGGATACCGCTTTCTGCAGCCCTTGTAGTAATTTAGTATCGCCGAATAGTTTTGGGGTACAGTTCGGTCTCCTCGAGGTCGCCTACGTGGGATGCTCGGTAATAAGTGTGCCCTCGAGCTATCCTGTCCGCCTCTTGGTTCCCTGCGACTCCCGTGTGTCCCGGCGTCCATACTATTGTATGCCTAATTGGTTCTTCTTTTGTTTGTCGTTGTGTTATGTGGTCTCCGGAGCGGAGTATGCGGAGCGCTCCGTGCCCTATTCTGCCGCGTAGGTAGTTGATGCACGCTGTTTGTGAGTCTGTAAGGATTGTTAAAGACCGTTTAGAACGATATCCCTCCGCTGCCGCTAGAGCGACGGCCGCTTCTTCAGCCTCGATTATCGTACAGCCTTGTAGTGATGCGCTGGTGATCTCGCGTAGGTTCGAATCAATCACCGTTGCTACCGCGTTGCTGTTGCTCTGCCCCGCTGCTCTGGCGTATGTGGCTGCGTCCACATATACCGTCGTTTCTTGGGGTGCTAGTGTTTTTTGTAGGTATTCAGCCCTCGCTTCTCTGCGTGCTTTGTGGAGGTTGGGATCCATGTTCCGGGGTATGGGTGCTACTTTTAGAGGGGTAATTGGAGATCGCAGGGAGAGGCCTTCGTCCTGCAGTGGACATAAAACAGGCTGCTGCAGCTGATGATGATGATGTTGTGGGCTGCTGTGGTTGCTGCTGGCGCGCACATCGCGTCGGTGGGGATGGTTCAGAGCGTGCATGACAGGTGCGACTCAGAGAGGAACGGCGACAGGAGAAACTAGTTTTCACCCCACCGCGTCGAATGCGCACAATGCCATCTGGAGCTCCCTGGCCGTCGCCAATTAACCGATTGACAGCTGTAATTATCCGTGACTCCCCTCAGAAGCATTGCAAAAACTCCGGCGCTTCTCTTTCTACTAACGTGTGAGGCCAGAGGGGACGCAGGTACAACTGTAGAAAGAAGAAGAGGCGAAGAAGGAGAAGAGAAGTAGGAGAGTTAAGAGAAGAGGCAGTTTTCGTACAAGAGAGGGGGGGGGAGGTGATGTGAAAAGGCAAGGAAACCCCACTACTATACGACAGCGGTTTCGGGGAAACGGGATAAGCTTAAGTTCAAGGTACGGTACAGAACGTTGCGGCTATTTCTGAAAAAATAAACGCCACGCAAATATGTCAAGCGGGCAACTTACGCAGTGCGTGCAGCATCAGCGCCGCATTAATTAAAGCACCCCGCAGTGTCCAGGAGACACTACGGAAGCGATCGACCGTCAAATCAACACTTCCATGCCCGCCGCGTTACCTTTGCGGCTATGGCATTGCTAGAGGTCGCGGATTGGATCCCAATCGCGACCGCCGCATTTCGACGGGGGTGAAACAGAAAACGCACGTACACTTAGATTTTGGGACACGTTAAAGAACATCGCGGTGTCAAAATTAATCCGGAGTCCACCACTACGGCGTGCCTCATAATCCGAGTGTGGTTTTGGCACGTACAGCCCCATAATCCAATTTAAGTGTAATACGGCTGCCGCGAACAGACAGGCCGGACAGGCCGCCATTGGAATCTGAACCTGGCAACGTTTAACGTTAGAACGTTATCTAGTGAGGCGAATCTAGCAGTGTTATTGGAGGAATTAGAGGGTAGTAAATGGGATATAATAGGGCTCAGTGAGGTTAGGAGGACAAAAGAAGCATATACAGTGCTAAAAAGCGGGCACGTACTGTGCTACCGGGGCTTAGCGGAGAGACGAGAACGAGGAGTTCGGATTCCTGATTAATAAGGAAATAGCTGGTAACATACAGGAATTCTATAGCATTAACGAGAGGGTGGCAGGTCTTGTCGTGAAACTTAATAAGAGGTACAAATTGAAGGTGGTACAAGTCTATGCCCCTACATGCAGTCATGATGACCAGGAAGTCGAAAGCTTTTATGAAGACCTGGAATCGGCGATGGGTAAATTCAAAACAAAATACACTATACTGATGGGCGACTTCAATGCCAGGGTAGGCAAGAAACAGGCTGGAGACAAGTCAGTGGGGGAATATGGCATAGGTTCTAGGAATAGCAGAGGAGAGTTATTAGTAGAGTTTGCAGACAGAATAATATGCGGATAATGAATACCTTTTTCCGCAAGCGGGTTAGTCGAAAGTGGGAGTGGAGGAGCCCGAATGGTGAGACTAGAAATGAAATCGACTTCATACTCTGCGCGAACCCTGGCATCATACAAGATGTAGACGTGCTCGGCAAGGTACGCTGCAGTGACCATAGGATGGTAAGAACTCGAATTAGCCTAGACTTGAGGAGGGAACGGAAGAAACTGGTACACAAGAAGCCAATCAATGAGTTAGCGGTAAGAGGGAAACTAGAGGGATTCCCGATCAAGCTACAGAACAGGTATTCGGCTTTAACTCAGGAAGAGGACCTTAGTGTTGAAGCAATGAACGACAATCTCATGGGCATCACTAAGGAGTGCGGAATAGAAGTCGGTGGTAACGCGATTAGACAGGAAACCAGTAAGCTATCGCAGGAGACGAAAGATCTGATCAAGAAACGCCAATGTATGAAAGCCTCTAACCCTACAGCTAGAATAGAACTGGCAGAACTTTCTAAGTTATTCAACAAGCGTAAGAAAGCGGACATCAGGAACTATAATATGGATAGAATTGAACAGGTTCTCAGGAACGGAGGAAGCCTAAAAACAGTGAAGAAGAAACTAGGAATAGGCAAGAATCAGATGTGTGCGTTAAGGGACAAAGCCGGCAATATCGTTACTAAGATGGATGAGATAGTTCAAGTGGCTGAGGAGTTCTATGGAGATTTATACAGTACCAGTGGCACCCACGACGATAGTGGAAGAGAGAATAGCCTAGAGGAATTCGAAATCCCACAGGTAACGCCAGAAGAAGTAAAGAAAGCCTTAGGAGCTATGCAAAGGGGGAAGGCAGCTGGGGAGGATCAAGTAACAGCAGATTTGTTGAAGGATGGTGGTCAGATTGTTCTAGAGAAACTGGCCACCCTGTATACGCAATGCCTCAAAACCTCGAGTGTACCGGAATCTTGGAAGAACGCTAACATAATCCTAATCCATAAGAAAGGGGACACCAAAGACTTGAAAAATTATAGACCGATCAGCGTACTGTCCGTTGCCTACAAAGTATTTACTAAGGCAATCGCAAATAGAATCAAGAACACGTTAGACTTTTGTCAACCAAAGGACCAGGCAGGATTCCGTAAAGGCTACTCAACAATAGACCATATTCACACTATCAATCAAGTGATAGAGAAATTTGCAGAATATAACCAACCCTTATATATAGCTTTCATTGATTACGAGAAAGCGTTTGATTCAGTCGAAACCTCAGCAGTCATGGCGGCATTACGGAATCAGGGTGTAGATGAGCCATATGTAAAAATACTGGAAGATATCTATAGCGGCTCTACAGCCACCGTAGTCCTCCACAAAGAAAGCAACAAAATCCCAATGAAGAAAGGCGTCAGACAGGGAGATACGATCTCTCCAATGCTATTCACAGCATGTTTACAGGAGGTATTCAGAGACCTGGAGTGGGAAGAATTGGGGATAAAAGTTGATGGAGAATACCTTAGCAACTTGCGATTCGCTGATGATATTGCCTTGCTTAGTAACTCAGGAGGCCAATTGCTATGCATGCTCACTGACCTGGAGAGGCAAAGCAGAAGGGTGGGTCTGAAAATTAATCTGCAGAAAACTAAAGTAATGTTTAACAGTCTCGGAAGAGAACAGCAGTTTACGATAGGTAGCCAGGCACTGGAAGTGGTAAGGGAATACATCTACTTAGGGCAGGTAGTGACTAGGGATCTGGATCATGAGACTGAAATAACCAGAAGAATAAGAATGGGCTGGGGTGCGTTTGGCAGGCATTCTCAAATCATGAACAGTAGGTTGCCACTATCCCTCAAAAGGAAAGTGTATAACAGCTGCGTGTTACCAGTACTCACATATGGGGCAGAAACCTGGAGGCTTATGAAAAGGGTTCTGCTGAAATTGAGGACGACGCAACGAGCTATGGAAAGAAGAATGATGGGTGTAACGTTAAGGGATAAGAAAAGAGCAGATTGGGTGAGGCAGCAAACGCGGGTAAGTGACATCTTAGTAAATAATAAATTATGGGGTTTTACGTGCCAAAACCACTTTCTGATTATGAGGCACGCCGTAGTGGAGGACTCCGGAAATTTTGACCACCTGGGGTTCTTTAACGTGCACCTAAATCTAAGTACACGGGTGTTTTCGCATTTCGCCCCCATCGAAATGCGGCCGCCGTGGCCGGGATTCGATCCCGCGACCTCGTGCTCAGCAGCCCAACACCATAGCCACTGAGCAACCACGGCGGGTCGACATCTTAGTAGAAATCAAGAAAAAGAAATGGGCATGGGCCGGACATGTAATGAGGAGGGAAGATAACCGATGGTCATGAAGGGTTACGGACTGGATTCCAAGGGAAGGGAAGCGTAGCAGGGGGCGGCAGAAAGTTAGGTGGGCGGATGACATTAAGACGTTTGCAGGGACAACATGGCCACAATTAGTACATGACCGGGGTAGTTGGAGAAGTATCGGAGAGGCCTTTGCCCTGCAGTGGGCGTAACTAGGCTGATGATGATGATGGTGATGACTGCTGCCGCAATGCGATGTGCCATGTGAGGCAAGGACACCGCTCAAGAGGTTACAAAATATGATGCACAACAACGCCTCAAGCAAACACCTCTCCCTGTGTGTTCTGTGTACTACGCAGACAAACAGCAGTGGTGCACGCAAGGTAACGTTTAGGACCAACTCACCGCTCTCGTGTTAGCCTAAACTTTGAAAAAATTAAGTTTAACCATCAACATCAGCGCTAATTATCGTCAATCAAAGCATCTAGCACGGAAAGCTTCGCTTACATCGATTCCTACAGTGCGTGGGACCTGCATATATTTTTAATGCTGATGCGTAAAAATATAGATAGAAGAAAGGACATGTCGGAAGGGGTGCCTAGATTACTTTGTAGAGAGGTAGTTTACGAGAGCAGACTGGGCGCATTAGTACGTGACGAGAGAGCAATAGCGCAAAACGAAGAAGAGGAGGGAGGAGGCAAGACACACAAACGCTGACGGAGAGAGAGTCAAGGGGTTCACAAGACGTAAACGTTTAAGCTGTTGAAGCTTTCTATAGTGTATGCAGGTGCACCAGATTATACCAAAAGAAACTTTGATGAACCTCTTTCTTTCGCCTTGCGGCGTACAGTTCGGTTGCATCCTTACGTACCTTTCGCGGTGCCCTTGCTTGATCACCAACACAAGGTAGGCAAACTTCCATGCCGATCTATCATCGTCGAGCAACCTTTCGTTTCGCAAGCTTCTGAAAAATGCAATCGCCTTCGCGAATCTCTTCCATCCATAATCGTAACCGTATTTACTTGAATATAGTTCGAACATGATTAAAAGGTCGACCCCTATAAACCGAACTCGCCGAGAAATAAATAATAATAATTCGGATATAAATGGACTTGTACCATTTTTTTTTAGAAAAATGAAAAAGAAAAACGAAATTCAATGATGACACACCTTCTTTTACCGTAAGTTCGGCTGCTGAATCTGGCTGGTCGATGCCGCAAGCTGGATCCTTGTCGAAACTACCAGGGCCGTCGTCCTCATCGCATGCTTCTCAGGGGTCCTTGGCACCCCAACGACGTCGGCCTCCGTGCCACCGAGCGCGTTGGAGGTGCAGCATTTCTTAAAGCTAGCCTGGATAATCTTGAGGATAACTTTTACGGCCGCGTGACGAAGGAACTCCGTTAGCTCGGTACTTTAGCGCAAGCTCTTGGGCCAGTTGGTGCACGATGAACTTGAAAAAGGCCAGACAGGTAGTATATATAGGTCAGACAGGTAGGTGTGTTAACAAGCGCTTGTAAGAACATAACCTATCCTTAAGCGGGGACCAGGCAAGGAATTTGACGGTTCATTACTGCGGGTGCAATAAGTGCAAAAAAAGTGCGCCATTGTTCGGCGGTGTGACCATTTTAGGGAAGGGCAAGACCAGATACGAACGCGAAATCTTCGAAGTTTTTCACATCGGAAATGAGAAAGAAATTTTTGTCAGTGATACGTCTTTGTGTTTAACAAACAAGGGACGTGCTTACCTATCGAGTAGGTAAACTATGATTAATAAAAACTGACATTCATGCACAGGTCTTGGGAGGAGTAGAAGTTGCGCATGCGTCGGCTGTTTTTCACATGGTAATGCATCTTCGAGCTGTTATCTGTGCCCATGTCTTGGGAGGAGTTGAAGATGTGCATGCGTTGGAGGTTATGTGCGGCAATGTAAATTTCAATCAAGTACAATTGAAAGTCCAGCGTCCGTCCGTGTCTAACACCTTTTCCTTGTGTGCGCGTCCTTTGTGTTTCGCTGGTACCCCCCTTTTTCAAGCTCGGTACTCCTGCTAGCTTTGTTCGCGAACATAGGTAGAAGTTCTTTGGTTATGAATATAGGTCGAGGGCTCACTTTTGGTAAAAAATTCAAAAAACAAGAAAGGTCGACCGGTATTTGGATAAATACGGTAACCATTTCAAACAAACTTTACGCAACCTTTTATTATAGTGGTTTTCATGGATTCTTGCCTTTTTCTCATGTGAAGTTTACCTAAATTTATTGTGCTCATAACTGACTATGTATTACATATCTACCGTATACCCCAGCTAACGTTAGCCAAGGTTTTTGAAAGAAGAAAAAAGATAAAAAAAATCACGGTGAAGACACGATTATAAAAACTACGATGTTCGGTTGTCAGAGGTCTGATGACCGCACACCGTAGGTTTTGATATCGCATCTTGCACAGTGTTTTTTAAATACTCTTTTTTTTGCTCGATAGTTTGGCTAACCTTAACTGGGGCACCCTATATAGGGAGTGTTTTAGCTAACTCAGGCCAGAATTTAACGAAAGAAGAATAACTCATATGCGCAACGCGTCTCGAACTCATGCAGTATTATGCAGAGCGATACGCAGCAGGTGACAATATTTGTTTCAATGCGCCAAGGTTGGTAATTAACAAAGATTATTTACTAATTTTTCAAAGATTAGCTCTAATGAGAAACCTCCAATACAAAAGTTGCAGCGCGTGTTCAGAAACATCGTATTGTTTCATCTGTGCAAAGATAAATGCTCTGTCGAAATTTTTCCGTTCTTTGTTTAGACGCGCAATATTTTAAAAAATACCACGTGACTAGCCGCTAACGTATCACGCTTTTAGTGTCCTCAAATGTGCATTGAACGAATTAGGGATGGCTGTTCCGTGCACAGAGATCTAATGAACAGGCTATGAATAACTGCGATGGACGTTATGGAACAGTTGGGGCATTACCGCTTTAAAAAATAACACATTTTTGAAGAAAAAGTGGTCGCCACGTGCTAATTGACACGGGAACGGAAGAAGCCTTTGAAGCTTCGTAGGCGCTCTTTTTTCTTTCTACCAATACAAAAAATACATATCGTGATAGGGGCTAGGGCGACCATGATGACGAAGGATGGAGATAAAGTACGATCCAAATTTCTGATGTACAGTTTTGTTAACTGTTCTTTCGATCGACGTGGCTAACGGACACGGTTCTCGCAGGCAAAGTCAAGAAGATTTGCAACGATGTCCTTTACAAATGAAGAACGTGCGGATATGGTTGCCGCCCTCGGCACAGCGAATGGAAATAGGCGAAAAGCAACAAGGATATTCCACAGTCGGCACCTTGGTACTCGGGCAAGTGGTTCAACCATGGTAAGAAATTGTGAAACTCTCAAGGAAGCAGGCATGTTCGAAAAGTTGCATCAGCGCACAGAGAGTGTCAATTAAGCTCTCAGAACAGACATTCTGGCTTTCATGACAGCCCATCCTCACGAATTTATAACGTGAATGCTGCGACTGGCGTTTCTGAACAAGTGTTTGGCGAGTACTCAAGAGCGGAGAACTCTGCCGTTACCATGATCCCTTGCATCAGCTGTTGGAAGACATGAGTTTGCAAAGCCGTCTTAACTTTCGTAACGGGATTATGATTATGATTCAATGAAGGCCATGTTTCCCGCAGTGCTTAACTTAATATTCATAAACGACCATTGCTGAAACGCTACAAATCTTTAGTGGCTGCTGCATTCACAACACCAAGTGCAGAGACCCTTCGGCACTACGTGTGATATTTCCGACAGCTAGAATATGGGCCCCATCTTTTTTGACAAAACACTGACCGGGAAAAGATACGTTAGGAAAATATTAAATGCCCCACTTAGTGACTTCACCTGTGACCTTGCACTAGCACTGCTCGGTTACATCTGGTTCCAACAAGACGGGGCTCCGCCGCATAGCAGCCGCTAGGCTCGAGTTTGGCTTGACAGAGAATTTCGAGGAAAATGGATCGACTTCCTCAGACTTGTCGCTCGGCCCGCTAAATCACCAGATCTCATTCCGCTAGATTTTATTTTTTTATGGGAGTACATTAAACAGCACGTCTGCATCGAAGCAACGACAACATCACAATCTCGTAAAGTCCAAACTAGCAAATGTATGGCGCTCCATTCCTCGAAGCATGCTGGGAAACTGGACAGAAAAAGTGCTGATCAGTGTAAGTTATGCATATATAGGGAGTGACGGAGGGCTGTTTCAGGACATGTAAATGCCCATGACGTATCAAGAAAAACACTTTCGACGCTGCATATTTGCTGCTGTCTTTCTAATACTTTACTTTCCTGTTCTTTGAGACTTCGTTACCAAAGCAGTGAACTATTTGTGTTCGTACTATTTATTTCAAGTTCTATCACTCATGAAAAATGCATTAATTAATGTAAAGGCATGTGAAGTGCGAGCGATTATCTTTTAGATCTCGTACAATCGTACAATAGCCGTAGACAGTCACGACATTGTTCTTGCTAATATCAGGATATGCAAGCTCTCGTACTACAAAGACAAAAAAAAAAACAACTGCACACCGTAAATTCGCATACTACTTTTATCTCCATCCTTTTTCGCACTGCCACCCTCTCCTCCTTCTATTATACTATTATATGTATATTTTTTCATTGATCGATGGAAAAAAGGAACACCTACGCTGCTTCAAATGCTGCCTCTGTTCCCATATCGCTTTAGCATGTGGCAGCCACTTTTTCGTCAAAGAATTTAATATTTTGTCGAAACGGTCTACCTCAACTGCCGCTTAATGCCCATCGCAGTTACCCATAGCCTGTTCATTCGGTCTTTGTGCGCGGAACAGCCTTGGCTCCTTTCTTCAACGCACACTTGAGGGCAATAAAAGCACGGCGTGTTAGCGGGATGTCATGTGGTATTTTTTAAATCTCGTGCGCTTTAAACAAAGGCCGGGAAAAAAAGCTAGAAGCAGGGCATTTATCTTTGCACACATGAAACAATACAATGTTTTTGAAGACGCTAAAACGTTTGTATTGAAGGTTTCCGCTGGAGTTAATGTTGGAAGAGTTTGTTAAATATTATTTGTTAATTAACCAGATGGGGCATTGAAAAAAATATTCTGACCTAATTCATGAGACTCTGCACAATATTGCGCCAGTTCGAGAAGCATAGCGCCTATGAGGAGTTTCTTTTAATTCCTGGGCCGTGATAGCTGAAACACCCTGTAAAATGATAAGTGTTTTGCTGCGATGGCATAACAATGCTGTTTTCATGCTCTTGGGCTATAGATATTTCCATTTAACTTTATTTCCCACGTCCCTCTGCAGTGCCCGTCACCCTGCCTAGTATGAATGGATGAAAGAATGACTGAATGAATACGGTCGAACAGCGGAATGCCCTGTAAACGAAAGAAGTAATACGCCCTGACCGAATTCCTATCTTTTATATGTAGTGCACACGAATCCACAACGAAGACCGTACCACGAGTTTGCACGTACAATGAAGGAATTTAGTTGTCCATGACGGCTAATTTGTTGCTTTATAACGAATACCACGCTTTGTTTGCCGCCACTAGTTGCCCTCCGCAGGCGACACATAAATGGCTGCCGAATACGCGGCAGTTGATGACTACGTGATGATGTAAACGACCGACGAAGTCTTCAAAACCATCCAAGGAGGAATGGACGTGAACGTCAGTGAGGACACCAGTGATATAGCTCCTGTAAGCGAGCCAAGGATTTCGACCGCAAGCGAAGCTATAGTGCAATTTGATCATCTGCCCCTCTAATTGCTCAGCTCGTGCGTTTCGCTTGTGAGCATGCGGTGAACCTCATCGTAATAAATATTTTGCTCGAGTTGCACATTCCATCAGACAAAGTGCGCACACAAAAAAATTTGATTTATCTCACCGAGTTTGTCTCGAATTTATGTTAAATAATTGTTTTCTTTTGTTGAACGCACTTAGTCTGCTTCAATGTGAGCGGTACGGTGCGCGCCCTTTATAGCGAAGTGACTTCTTTAACGAACAACTTTGGAAGTCCCGAGCACTTCGTTTTAAAGGTGTTTGACTGTAAACAAATTTTTACTTTTTCTAAAGAGAAAACAAACTACAATGCTGCCATTCCACAGCCGTAACAACTGGCAAACAACGACTGTGGCAGCGTATGAACTAAACAAGTTTTGTTCATTAATGGACGGCACAATTAAGAGCACCGAAATAGTAGCGCGCAAACGCGTAGTCATATGGTAACTTTCATGCATCGTGGGCTTCCTTTACGACGCGGAAGAAATGAGTACGTAAATTAAATACTGCTGAATCGGAGGTTGTCTAGAACACTCTACAATTTCTTCATTAAAAGTTTTTCTTTATATTTACGACTCGCGGAGTTGATTAAATAATCTTTACCAGCTATGCAAATAAAGATAATGCAAAAACTGTGTGATTTGCTCCAAAAAGTGACCCACAGCATTCTTTTTGTCGCATCCTTCAACAGCGCACATTTCGCTGAATTTAGCGAAGGGTGCACCCATCACTCTTAAAAAAGTTTACACCCTTTGGGTCGTATCTTGTCCCGCAACAATAAACTTCATCCGTCTTGCCCACATTTCCTTTGTTTAGCGCTGCGAGTCCGGTACTCATAAGTCACGAATGCTTTGCGTGTTATTAGCGTGACATAGCATTCTCGACAGGAAAGAAGAAGGCAAACGTAAGCAAAGCAGATGACGATTGTTGTTGTGGGACAAGATAAGCCCCAAAGGGTGTAAACTTTTATGCGAAGCATATTACGAGAGCTCAACCCAGCTCCTCAGGCGCGGCGGTGTCGCCTTCAATACCACGTGACACCGTGACGTCACGACAGAGGAGAAACGGGGCTCCAACTCGCGCCGTCGCGGTGGTATATAAGCAGCTGCGCTTGCCTCTGCTAGACACTCACGAGGTGAGATGCCTCCTGGAGACAGAGCTGCTCGTTGGAATGAGAAGCGAAGGTTGCGGCGTGCTACAGAGACTGATTTTCTAGGTGGCTTTGGCTCAACTCTTGCAAGATGGGCTGGGTGGGAATCGAACCAGGGTCTCCGGAGTGTGAGACGGAGACGCTACCACTGAGCCACGAGTACGATGCTTCAAAGCGGTACAAAACGCCTCTAGTGAATGCGGTGTTGCCTTAGAAACGAGCTGTTTCTAAGGCTCAGGCGTGCGTCGCTTGCTCAGGCGCACATTTCGTTGCCGCGCCGAACGCTGCGTTTCTCGA
This sequence comes from Dermacentor albipictus, assembly GCF_038994185.2. Taxonomy (NCBI): domain Eukaryota; kingdom Metazoa; phylum Arthropoda; class Arachnida; order Ixodida; family Ixodidae; genus Dermacentor; species Dermacentor albipictus. The sequence goes on from NC_091821.1 coordinate 11,063,969, forward strand.
CGCTCACCGCGTCCAATGCGGGGCGCGTAGTCGCTGCGCCATAGCCCATTGTCTTACACCCCTTGGCGGGTCGACGGGAACGCTGTCGCGTTCCACTCTTGAAGGCGAAGCAGAGTAACGCATGAGTTGTTTCTTCGTCTAGCCGAACCAAATATAGCCAAGCAACAGCAGTTCACCAGGCTAAACAGTGGTTCAACAACTAAAATAAAGGCTAGTATTCTTCGCATCCTGGGCTTAACCTTAGCTAAGCCACAGCCATTTTTTTAAAAGCGATGGGTCTGTCACTTCATAAGTCTCTACTGCGGCCTTCCTTAACTATTTATTGGTGATCGCTATAGGCGTTTAAAACAAGACCATAGGCCAACGTCAACTGCCGCTAAACTTGTTCCAACCTGGATGGCAATTTCTTTTCTCTCCGATGAATCGCCTCGCACATGAATGCTGTACTGCGACCCTGATCCTTCCGTCTGTTGATTGCTATCATGACGGGACGCCCGTATTATACTTTAGGTCTAGAAATTACACAGCTTATGGAAGGTTTGCGACACGACCAAAACCTTTCAAGGGATACCTGCGCGTTGCGGCGTGGCTGGGAATAAGCAAACCAGCGCTGAAGAAAAGATGGCGTTTAGCAGTGCCTCTTAAACGAGTAATGCGTGTTTTCGCCACCAGATATGAAGGCCCTATTTCGTTGCATCTTTCCAAACTCTATGTTTGACGCCTCTAACCAAACACTGCAGATCGAGGTCACGGGCGTTGCACAAGTGAGACCCAAAAATGAAATTCCGTATTCCTCACAAGTTCAAGCGCAATCAAACAAGCATGGCGCATCAGATTGACCCTGGTGTTGTGTTCAGCAGACGCTATGCGCAGCTTTACGGTTTCATTGACATGAGGCTTAATCGCGAACACTATCAGGTGCCTTAAACAATTGCGCACGTGCTTTGTGTTTGTCCTGCGTGCGTGCGAGAACGGCAGAGGATGGTGTCTTCAATTCCACACGCTCTCGGCATACGACTGTCTGATGACCTTGTTTTATGTTGCTGGCATGACGCAAAACGCACAACCTTGATTATACGAGCAACCTTAGCATTTTTACAAGTCACTTGACTGGACACACGGCTTTAGGGATGCCGCAACGTAGCGGAGTTCTACATTCGCACATCCTTCTTATTGATCATCATCACTCATTACACATTTCGTTACCCGATACTATAGACACAGTTGACATTAGGAAACCCACTGCTATTGCTAAGGATGCACAGTGTCCACTGACAGTCCACAAACTTCCACAGACAACTAGGAATACTAGCAACGAGGTTCCTAAGCATAAAGTCTCCAATATCATTGCCTCATGCGAGGAGTGGCCGCCGTTGCCACGGCTAGACCAACAGCGGAGCAGCAAGATGTAGCATGCTCGCCGAATTATGCCTCACCGTCGTTGACTGGGCAGCAGCCCACACGACAACAAACAAGTCGTCACCATGATACGGTTCCTTATGAACACGCTACGAGTACTACTGACTGCCATACACACTCCGGTGGTTCGAGAAGCACTTCAAATACTGAATGCTCTGAATCCGGTACTGTTCGGTCTTGAGAAGCACCATTGCTGCCCCTCAGCACTCGTTCCTTAAAGAAGTCAAGGAAGCGTTCGTCTTCCAGTGAAATGCCAGAGGCCTTAAATCCCGCATTTCGGACTTTCTTTCGTTTGTTTTCAAGCACAAATTTCCAATCATTCTCATTTGGTAGCCAAACATTGAGAGCGCCATCCGCCCATCAGGATATGAAGCTTTCATGTCTGCCACCTCTAGCGACCGCAGCAAAGTCATCGTTTACGTCAGATGCGATTTCACTCATCTTTTACACCCAGTGGCACCTGATGACGACAATCAGTACGTATGTTTGGCAATAAAATGTAAGAACGTTTCACTCACGCTGGTAGGTGCCTACATTTCACCTTCGAGTCGATTTGACAACGCAAGACGTAAGTACAATTTTAACAGCGACACCTCGACCATGGATTCTCACCGGAGATTTCAATGCGCATCACCCGCTATGGGGTAGCTTGAAGATGGATTGTCGAGGAATCCATGTACCATCCTTCGCGTCGGACCATGAACTTTGCTGCCTAAATGATGGCAGTCCCACTTTTCAACGGGGATTGACATACAGCAGCTGCCTGGGCTTAACTTTTGTTTCAAGATGCCTCAGTGCCAGTGCATGTGAAATGGTTTGGGGACAACGAAACACGTGGTAGTGACCACGTTCCAACATATGTTAAAATTGATGGCATACGCAAATCACGCTCTACCACAGTTCTTCAACGCATCGACTGGCCTAAATACACGTTGTTGATGGAGGAGAATTGCCAGAAAATCCAACACTGTCCACCTAGCAACATCGACGAGCTCATTAACGACGCTGCTTGAGAAGCCACAAGAGCCTTTGGAACTATTCCTAAATTTTCTGAAATCGAAGAATTGGAGCGGCTTCGAGCAATTCGCCGTCGCGCGGAACGAAGGGACAGACAGACAGACAGACAGACAGACAGACAGACAGACAGACAGACAGACAGACAGACAGACAGACAGACAGACAGACAGACAGACAGACAGACAGACAGACAGACAGACAGACAGACAGACAGACAGACAGACAGACAGACAGACAGACAGACAGACAGACAGACAGACAGACAGACAGACAGACAGACAGACAGACAGACAGACAGACAGACAGACAGACAGACAGACAGACAGACAGACAGACAGACAGACAGACAGACAGACAGACAGACAGACAGACAGACAGACAGACAGACAGACAGACAGACAGACAGACAGACAGACAGACAGACAGACAGACAGACAGACAGACAGACAGACAGACAGACAGACAGACAGACAGACAGACAGACAGACAGACAGACAGACAGACAGACAGACAGACAGACAGACAGACAGACAGACAGACAGACAGACAGACAGACAGACAGACAGACAGACAGACAGACAGACAGACAGACAGACAGACAGACAGACAGACAGACAGACAGACAGACAGACAGACAGACAGACAGACAGACAGACAGACAGACAGACAGACAGACAGACAGACAGACAGACAGACAGACAGACAGACAGACAGACAGACAGACAGACAGACAGACAGACAGACAGACAGACAGACAGACAGACAGACAGACAGACAGACAGACAGACAGACAGACAGACAGACAGACAGACAGACAGACAGACAGACAGACAGACAGACAGACAGACAGACAGACAGACAGACAGACAGACAGACAGACAGACAGACAGACAGACAGACAGACAGACAGACAGACAGACAGACAGACAGACAGACAGACAGACAGACAGACAGACAGACAGACAGACAGACAGACAGACAGACAGACAGACAGACAGACAGACAGACAGACAGACAGACAGACAGACAGACAGACAGACAGACAGACAGACAGACAGACAGACAGACAGACAGACAGACAGACAGACAGACAGACAGACAGACAGACAGACAGACAGACAGACAGACAGACAGACAGACAGACAGACAGACAGACAGACAGACAGACAGACAGACAGACAGACAGACAGACAGACAGACAGACAGACAGACAGACAGACAGACAGACAGACAGACAGACAGACAGACAGACAGACAGACAGACAGACAGACAGACAGACAGACAGACAGACAGACAGACAGACAGACAGACAGACAGACAGACAGACAGACAGACAGACAGACAGACAGACAGACAGACAGACAGACAGACAGACAGACAGACAGACAGACAGACAGACAGACAGACAGACAGACAGACAGACAGACAGACAGACAGACAGACAGACAGACAGACAGACAGACAGACAGACAGACAGACAGACAGACAGACAGACAGACAGACAGACAGACAGACAGACAGACAGACAGACAGACAGACAGACAGACAGACAGACAGACAGACAGACAGACAGACAGACAGACAGACAGACAGACAGACAGAGAACTTTATTCTGCTCTTGAGAAAACGATGAGTGTCCCCGTTAGGGGGCAGCGTCTGCGGGCCGTACCCACGACGGAGCCGGGAGGTTGAGACTCTCGGCGATATCGCGGGCTCTCTGGACAGCCCTGAGTTGCTGTTCCTTGGCGGAGCTGGTGACGAGCCAGAGCCAGTCTTCCTCCGAAGAGGGAGAGCCTGAGCGCCCGCACAAGTCGAGGCACTGCCAGAGCATGTGCTTAGGAGTGCATCTGGGATGTCCACAGCGCGGACAGCCCGGGTTGATGCCGCCTAGGAACTTTGAGCAAATAAATGGAGACGGATACGTCTCCGTCTGCAGCATTCGCAGGGTGATTGCCTGTGGTCTGTTTAGGTGTGGGTGTGGAAGTGGAAACTTCCAATGCCCTAGTTAATAGTGCTTGCAGACCTCGTTAAAATTAAGCAGAGGGTCCCTGTGCCATTGCCATCCCCCGGCCTCCGATTGCCCACTTTCGGCGCGGCGGGTGAGATCTCGCGCCGGGGAGTGAGCAAGTTTATTGGCGTTGGGGACGGCTTCATGAGCATTGCTGCCCATGTGACCGGGGAACCAGATTAGGTGCGTTTTGCCTGTCCAAGATGCTGCAGAGAGAACGCGAGCGGCTTCCTTGCATACCGAGCCTTTCATGAATGCTCTAACGGCAGCTCGCGAGTCTGTGAATATAGTGGAATGGTTCGTGGTGGCCATGGCGATGGCTACAGCCACCTGTTCGGCTTTGTCGGCTTTCACATTTTGATGCGTAAGCGACGTCAGCAGCTCCCCCCGCAGCGATGTAGCCACCGAAACAAAATGATTGCAAGCAGCGTACTGCGCAGCGTCGATGAAGGCGACGTTGTCCTCAATCTTAGTCGCCAGGCTAAGGAGGTCCCTGGCCCTCGCTTTACGTCTGCCGTAATTGTGCTGAGGGTGCATATTTCTAGGTATCTGGGATACTGAATACATTTCTCTGACTTTGACGCGGAGTGCGCACTCCCTCTGTTTGGTGATGCACGAACCTTGACCGATATGCGAAGGTACAGGTGCACCAAGTCCATCTACGACCTAAGGGAGGCGAGACGCATACAGAAGAAGATCCAGCGTCGGATCAACTCCCTGCGGTCTCTAAGATGAAAGACTTCTTGTGATTTCTTTGATCCACATAAAGCCCTATCACATATATGGAGAACGGTGCGCGGTCTTCGAACAACACCACAACAACGCCACCCTTTCAAATGCCTGGCTCTCTGTCAAGGTCACCGAGAGATCAACGTAACGGAGGATTTCTGTTTAAGGGTTGCTGGTCTACCGTCCTCGTTCCCCGTACATGACCACCTTGACGTTCCAATCTCGCGGGATTCTCGTATGGACAATCTGTCTTCCATCGAGGAGTTATAAGCAGCGTTGGCAGCGTGTAGACGTTCCTCATCGCCTGGGCCTGAGGGGGTGACATACACAGCTCTTGGCAACCTCGGCCAAACAGCCTGGCAAGCTCTTCTAGAGGTGTACAACAATTTATGGCGTCAAGGAGTGGTTCCAGCTGCATGGAAGTCCAGCCACCTTGTGCCTCTGCTCAAACCAGGCAAATCACCCCTAGACGTGGTGTCTTATCGTCCCATTGCTCTGGCTAGTTGTCTAGGAAAGGTGGCAGCTTATTGGACAGCCTATTGCCTACGAGAAGACACACTGTTTTATGGGAGTGATAATAGATCGAGACCTCTCCTGGTGTCCTCACGTCTCTTACCTAAAAAGGAAACTAGTGATGATAGTAGACGTGCTCAGATTTCTTGCAGGAAATCATGGGGTGCGTCTGTGAGTGCAATGCTCCAACTCTATAACGCATTGTTCCTGGGTCTCCTACGCAACAGCTGACCTGTACTAGATGAGATCGGTAAGACCAACCTCCGGGCGCTCCAGTCTGTACAAGCTCAAGCACTGCGAATTTGTCTAGGCCTTCCCAGGTGTGCATCAACGGCAGCAGCAATAGCCATCGTGCATGGCCACCCCATGAATATGTATATTCATATCGACTCTTTAAGGATGCACATCAGGCACTTCGCCAGACTTCTATCGCATCATCTCGCCTCCCTTCCTGCCGCTCGACCTCGTTCAGCGTTTAGCAGGGTTATTGCCACCAACAATGGAACTTTACCGTCAAACTTCTCACCTGCAGCACGACCATCTCTACCGCTGTGGTGCCTGCATCTACTCCAGGCCCTTCTTGTCATTCCCGGCATCAAAAAGAAAACGGAGATGTCATCTTTCGCCCTCAAAGAAGCCGTGCTTTCATTCCTACCTGACAAACACAACAAACGCACCCACGTTTACATGGACGATTCTGTCTCCTCTAAAAGTTCAGCTGGAGCAGTGGTACTTCCCGATCAATCTGTCACCACCAAATTCAAGACGTCTCACGTTCCCTCATCGACGGCTGCAGAACTTGCAGCTATCCGTGCTGCTCTGAAGTTTATTGACCCCAAATCACAACATGCATGGTCCATCGTTTGTGATTCAAAGGCAGCTCTCCAGTGCCTGCTGTACCCTCTCAGCCACGGACCTAATATGCAATTAGTTGCAGACATCCGGCTACTCTACCATTACGCAATTGACAAGGGACACAACATCGTCTACCAGTGGATACCGGGTCACTGCAGAATTTGGGGAAATCACAGTGCGGATGACGCTGCCCGGTCGGCCCACGATGGTGCCCAGATTATACCCATACCGCTGTCAAGAACAGATGCAACCACAAGTCTAAGCTCTCTCGTACGCGAGCTTATGCGAACTCTGTGGAACACCACTGAATTCACGAATGCACGTCTTCACAGATTAGATCCAAGTTTGCAACTCCGTCTTCCACCAGAGTTGTCATGAGCGGAAGCAACACTTCTGTGCCGCCTATGGCTCGGCGTGGCATTCACGACCTCCTATTCCTTCCACATTGGAATGGCCGACAGCCCTGCTTGCGACACCTGCGGCTGCGAAGAGACGATCGCGCACCTCCTCTGGGACTGTCCATGTTACGTGCCAAGAAAAGTGCTCGTGACCGCGCTCGAAAAACCGGACAATCGCCCCTTCACAGAAGAGCAAGCTCTAGGAGACTTGTCCAGACGGGTTTCAGCACTCAAGGCTTCAAGGGATTTGATGAAGTTTTTAAGGGCCTGTCAATTGTGCGACCGCCTTTGACTATTGTTGCGCGTAACATCGCGTTACTGCGTAAATTTTTCTTGCTTTTTTCTATCTTCTTTCTCCTTTTATTTACTTTACACCTTTCCCCAGCACAAGCTAGCCAGCCGGTATTTACACTGGCTAACCCCCCTGTCTCTCCTTCCATTTTCTCTGTCTCTCTCTCTCTCTCTCTCTCCCTCTCTCTCTGCCTATGTAGAAATACTATTTCTCGGCGTTTTTGGCATGTCTATACGGTATCTATAGTGCTTTCACCCATCTATTTCCACACTAGATTGTGCAAGGTAAAAGCGAATCGGCCAAAACACCAGCCTTCACGTAGCTCAGTGTACGTGTGTATCTGTATATGCATGTATGCGTAGGAGTGGGTTTGCGGCAATTGGATGGGCGCCTGAGTTGCGTTTTGCATAAATATAGTCACTCGTACGCATGCGCACTGAGCGCTGCTATACTCTGGTAGCGAAGTTTACAGAAAAGCGTATAAGTTCAAAACATGGTAGTTCACCGGCGGTTCGTGGGACATAGCGCCATCTTTGTGACGAGGGAACACTTCCTGCCGAAGAAAAAAGATACTGTGATGCCATATCCGTTAAAAACAGAAGTTGTAAACAGAAGCTGCATTTTGAAATGCCCCGCCATTTGACTTGATTGATGTTTCGAGCTTTGCGCGTGGAAAGCGATGCAGAAAAAAGTCAGCCATACGGGTGTCGAATCGCAGCCCTGCACAGAACATACTTTCTTTAGAGGCCAACGAAAGCTTTGGGTGCAGAATGCTGGTCTCATTTTAAGACGCCAAACCTGTCGGCCAGCGCAGCCGCACGAAAACAGCTAAAGTAAACAATTATCTGATCAGCAGACTTAGATGGGCTGGTTCGTTGCTGGCTTGATGGAACATGGTTATAATGGCGCGTTTTGAGGACAGGACACATAAAGGATGCACGCTGTTGGCGACTGTCCTGTGTGCATTCTTTCCGTGTCCTGTCCTCAAAATGCGCAATTATAAGCAAAATTATCTGGTCGTTGTAGCTCACTGCTTTTGACTGAACAGGTTAATGCACGATGAAACTACCCGGGCTACTACATTCAGACAAACGTCGATAAACAAAGCAGCATAACGTATGAGGAGGGGAGGGGGGGCGTACTGTAGCAGGTGAACTTTACGAGCGCGCCTTTCTGCGCTTCAAGAGCTTCATCGAATTGCAAGTGATAGTGGCGTCAACGCCCCACGCCCTCTTATAGTGGGCACTGAAAAAAGGTGTTTATTAGTAATGATAAAGTAAATTTGGCTTGTCTTTTCTTTTCTCACCCCGCGTATGTAATCTGGATTAGGAATATTATTTTCGTTGAATGAATCAAATGGTGTATCGTTTTCTTTAAAAAACGTTCTTTTTTTTTTCTAATGTTTGTTCCCTCCTCATATAGCCGCGCTTCAATCTCTCCTTCTATTACTCCCTTGTACGTAACAATTTGTTCTGAACCGCTTTGCGGCCGAAGCTTCGCGACCTATTTGGGTCAACCTTGGCTATGCCGCCTCACACCTACTTCAAACCAAGCTCCGTGAGGCCCTCTGTTGGCTTCCTAGAAGTTTGCCCTGATTTATCTTCAATACTGCTCATGCAGATGGCGCTCCAAGACTTGTGACGGTTCCTATTTGGTGCAGAGAAACAAGCAAATTCTTGGTGAACGTAAAAAAAAAAAATATTCGGAGGTTTACGTGCCAGAAAAGGACGATCTGGTTATGAGGCACGCCCGAGTGGTGGGAGGACTCCGGATTAATTTTAACCACCTAGGATTCTTTAAAGTGCACATAAGTACACGAGTGTTTTTGCATTTAGGCCCTCATTGAAATGCGGCCGCCGCCGCCGGGATCGAAGCCACAACCTCGAACTTTGCAGCGCGACGCCATAGCCACTAAACTACAGTGGCAGATATTGGTGCACGTAGAGAGAGAGAGAGAGAGAAATGTTTTCATCGCCACGGTTCATTACGCTTTCGGAAACTTTAGTTCAACGCGAGCATATCACGGGCTCTGCAATTTTCGTAGCAATGATTTGAAGCAACACTGAGCGTGTTTGTGTATTGTCTTTTTGAAGCTCCAGGATTCCACCTTAAAACTACGTGGCGTTGGGCAAGTTGGTGACCTTCAGAAAGCATGTTGTGCACAGGCTGGACACCACAGCTTGCTACGTGGTTGTCCGTCTTCCTATTTCTGACATCTATTCCGCACACATGTTTGTTTCTGAACCTGCTTCCCTTCGAAACGCTTTAATTTCGACTAGGCAGTGCGTGAGAAATAATGCTCCATGGGTACTATAACGCCATGTTATTCCAAACTTTTCTATTACAATTCTGCAATCAGCCCTCTACGATTGGTGAAAAACTTTATTGGGCCATCCCCACTTGGCCTGTCTGTCACGCTACGTCACGAAAACAGCGACAGCTACCATTCTGATATGGCGTGTACGCACTGATTATGCACGCTTGGACCGAACAAAACAAAAATAGTTATTTCTCATTCTTCGCCTTTTCGCCATTAGCCTTCTGCTATTGGTCAGTAATTTTCGGGCTGCACCCGGCCGCTTCACCTGCCTGTGACGCGACGTCACAAAATCGTGAAAACTCACTGCGTCAAAGTAACGTGTAGGTGTTAAAGACGCATTAATACGCCGAACAAAACTGATTGTTCTTCTGAATAGCCGCAGGCTGCCCCGTTCCGAAAGGAATAAAAGATGGCTGCCACCCAATGTTCAGGCACTGGCTACTCACACCTGCCGGAGAGCTTGGGTTTATAAGCGTATAATAAAACTTTTTGCGTGACCGTGTAATGTTTTCGAGCACTTTTGGCACGTGAGGATCCATGCTGACGATCCGTTTTAGCAGCATTCTTAATCTTCCGTTGCATGCCGTAGCGATTTTTGACCAGCCACCACAAGCTAAGTAAGGGAAAGCGGACCAATCGCAGACGCCGACACCACCCTCTTGATCTGTTATCTATTGTCACTGCGCTGGCTCGGCCCCATCGAAACCCTCTGCACTTGAGCATGCTCCTTGCCTCCTGGCAGCCAAGTACAAGCAAAAAACCGCGCAATGTGGGCAACATTATTCATTTTGAAAGCAAAGAAAAGTCACCTCATATAAACTAGCACAGCATTTGATTGGGCTGTTCAGGCAATGCTCCTGGTCACCGCCCTATGCTTGCGTCGGCGGTTACGCAAATGTGGCGTCAAGAGAGTGGAATAAAGACATATTGGAATAGTTCTACATTATAGGGCCTCATTACTAGTACTAGAGTTACTAAATAATAATAATAATAATAATAATAATAATAATAATAATAATAATAATAATAATAATAATAATAATAATAATAATAATAATAATAATAATAATAATAATAATAATAATAATAAATTTAAGCCTAGCGTTATTAGTGAACCTAATAATAACGGGAAAAAGTACAGACAGGAAGAAAAACAGCCAACAAAACTAGTTCTGGATCTCTGATTTCCCTATTTATTTTTTGTTACTTTATTCATTTTATTTTACTATTTTGCATTATAGTCGGTCACTATGAATTTGTACTTCGTTTAATGCGCCAGATTTGTCTTTCTGTTCTTGGTAAATTTTCTGTCTGATTGCTCAGCCCTAGCCTTGAGAAAAATGCCGCCCGAGCTGTTTTGAAACCAAAAAATGAATTAATCATGGGTGGACGTGTATTAGTATCTGATTATTGCGCGCAGCGAGGAAATGAAAAGCAGCCCAGCTTAAATGACCAACATGCCACAATGGTAATAAAACTACTGATTAAGTAAAAGTAGAAGGGCAATTCAAGTGATGGCCCTTTCGCGGCGCGCGGATGCTATTAATGACGGGCGGCAAGTGTCTACAAATGCAGGACAGCTTTCGACAGAGGCTGCAAGCACCATAATATGAAAGCAGTGATTGCCTCCAGAATCCTGATTAATCGTATCTCATTTCTTTACGGCAATACCTGGAAACAGCACGAAAAGAGGGGGAAAGATTAGGCAACACCTTTTTTTTTGTTATCTAGGAAATGTGTCACATTTGTGGTCGCACCAACTTTGAGAGGATACTCCATGTTTGCTACATTTCAGTCAGAGAACGCTGGTTTCACAAAGCAACTGATGAGATAAAACTTGGGAACTTAACATTTTTCTTTTAGCTGAATGATATCAACTCATCAGAGATTTTTCTCTATTAGATGTATTTTACTACTGGATGTATTAAGCTTAAAATTATCTTAGAAAGCATAGTGGTGAGCAAGTGCTTCCCCTATTTGTGCTTGTGTGGTTACCATGCGCGTTTCTAGTTATCGCGCATTAGAATATGAAAGGCGTATTTTCTACTTCGAGTATTTATATTGATTTCTCTGTTTTTTTTAAAGGAGACACTAAACGGAAACGTTATTTGAGATGAATTGGTGAAAAACCCTTCTACAATACTGAAGAAGTCACTCTCACCGTGCGAAGAGGCCCGGTGAGCCCGATGAAAGCACAGAAAGGAGGGACAGGTGGCGACGCTGCCTTGAACTGTCCGCACCAGCTCACGGTGACGTCACGGATTTTCGACGATGTGTCCTCGTGCCCGTTAATGTTTTGTGAATAAAGATGGACTACATTGTGTTCTGAGAGAGCCAGACTCAACTGAAAAGGTTGAACTTCCTTTTGTCTTCTAGTAATCCACATACTACCGCGAAACTAACAATTACATACAGTTTTCAAAGATGACCTTGTGAATGTCAACTGATTTGGTGTTTCTCATTTCTAAACCTACGCACTTAGGCGCCCTTATTGGGAAACAATTAAGTGCAACACCAGCAAAACAGTGCAACACCGTAGTATACATAGAAAGGTGCTTACCTTATAACTCCGTTGCGTTGCGTTCAAACTGTCCTAGAAACCCAGACCTGATTGATGAAAGGCCGCGATGGACGCAAGGCACATATCACCCGTGCTTTTTGTTACATTGGTTATGTTATAGGGAGAAGGAGATTTAACCGTGACACAGAAGGACAGCAGTTCCAATGGATGAACCTGCTGACACGTAGTTTTCGTTTGTTCTCTGACCACACTTTATTTTCTGCAGTGCTATTGTGACGGACGGTCGCGTTCCCTGGCTTGACCTCTTCGAAAACAGTTTTAAAGCGATAGCCTCACTCAGATTCAAACAGGGCCATTGGCGCTGCATTTGGATTTGTAGGCAGAGCCCATTTTACGATGACTGGCGACGGTAATGCGTTTAGAATGGTATCAATATAGCGATACAACGTATTGCCACCGTCGAAACGGGTTATGTATGAGGCGTGTACTGGTGAATATCGCAGTAACATTCTGCGGCGCGAAGCCCCCACCACGCCTGAGAAATAAAGAAAAGGGCACACGAGGGCAGATTTTACGCATGAACTAGGAAACACTGATTCCACATGTGAAGACACATACGTTTCTGTCTTGCACATATGAAGACAGAGACACTAAGCGAAGAGAATCTCACAAGAACGGACCAGGTACATGCACATTTGTCGCCTGGTAGCTTGGGACTCAAATTCATTGCACCACTGCATTTTTACTGCGCAGTCATCTGCGTCTGCAAAAGTGCCAACAGTGGATGATCGGGACAAGAAAGACGCCCATCTCGATGTGATTGTGCCTGCATTAGAAAAAAATATATTAAGGTATTTTACGTGTCAAAACCACGATATGATTATGAGGCATGCCGTAGCTGCCGTGGCCGGGCCCGGATTCGATCCCGCCCCCTCGGGTTTAGCAGCGCAACGCCAAAGCATTGCGCAATCACCGCGGGGTGTGCTTCCATTTGCTGATAAGGCTCTCAACACCCTCCGGAAACAGCACAGCGGCCAGGGTTCACAAAGCAGCCCGTGTACGCTGCAGTGTCCCGTAAGTATCGCTGCCAGCCAGTTACGATATCAAACAGAATATCTACTAAGCGCCCGAGTTCCTAGGAATAAAAACAGTTTGTCAGCTGAGCCTCGGGGGCCCCATCCACAAATGATCTGGCTCGTAGGAACTATTTGTCATTAGCCGCCAGCAATATGTTCACAAGAACTATTGATCGGCGCCTTTCTCACGAACTTTCTTACGGTCGAAAGTCAGTGAAATGCTTAGTGAACGTGGGCCCTGGGCCGTACCTTCTACCGATCCATTGTATTTTTCATTTCTGTTGCTGATTGTAAATGTCTTGGTCGTGGATCCGATGTCACTGCGCCGTCGTTATCGCACCGATCGGCCACTCGGCATAACGGGTGGTAAGAAAAGAAGAATGAAAAATGTGATGGAAGTTAACAACGCACGGACCCCGAGGTCATACTTTGTAACGATCCATTTCATTTTTCGTTATTTACGCCTTTTGTAATTAGCTCGGAAGCCGCCACGCTGCCGTCATACGGAGATCAGTGAGGCGGTGCGACGGGTGATAAAAATGATAACAATGAAAAAATGAAATGCACTGCTACAAAATCCAGATGAATGTTTCGTTGCTCCACCTCACCTTTAGTCATTCGAAGCACGCAAAATCGGGCCACGGTAGAGCATGTGAAACGGCCGCCATGCTCGGCCATCCGTACGCAGCCGTGGGGTGATTTATTTATTTATTTATTTATTTATTTATTTATTTATTTATTTATTTATTTATTAGTTGTCACCAATACGCCTGTCAAGAGCTAGGCGGCCACTCCCGCCCTCAAGAAAACCTATCAAGGGCGGCTGTCATCATCAGTGACGCCAATTTTACGTAAGGCCCTGATGAAAATTTATCAAGAAGCAATAAAAGAACACTAAAAGTTAGTGAGAGGTGAGCGGTGGGGGTCTGCTTAACATCTCCTGGGTGGCATCTACGGCTAGACATTTCAAGCTAGACCTTTCACTACGGCTAAAAAGGGCCAACTAGCCTTCCCCGCTGAGAAGCAACGTTACTGTACCGCTTGCAGCTGGGAGTGGCGTTTACTTGTATTGGAATGGCCGACAGTCAGACGTGCTACTCCTACAGATTTGGGTAAACCATCCGGAATCTGTGGTGTTGTACACTTGCTTTCGGTACGACATCCAATGCCTCTCTCTCCGGACTGAGGCGGGACGGGACAGCGTAAATACTGGGACCGCGAAATAAAAAAGCTGTTCGCGTACTAGTGCAGCTTTTTTTAAAGGTGTCGCAGCCTGAAGGACTGCCTATAGCCCTCCTGCGCACCCCTCCACCCCCCCACCCCCCCAAGATGCGCACACTGCTTATTCTATTTCTCCTCCTTCCTATTTACCCCCTCTCTTTTGTTTTCTTACTTAAATCAAACCAGACACCCATCTGGCTGACCTCCCTGCGTTCCCTGTTTTTGCTTTGTCTCTTTTCTAGGTAATGAGAGGCACGTAAGCTCGGAGCCATGGCATCATGCTGTCGCTCGAGAGCAGGAAGTGTGCAGGCTGTCGCCGTAGCTCTATGGAAAGACTTGTAGTTGGAAGCGTATCTGCCACTACTGCGTATTTATGCTGGCCTGCCAACAATGACTTCACGTTCAGCACTTGCCTTCCTAAAATTGAACCATATGCGGCTCACTAGAACTGGCTACGAAATTACGCTTTGGTTGCTCTTAAAAATAATACAAGGCCCTACCAACAACAACAACAAATTATTCGATAAGCTTTATTTTTACTCGACTACAATGACTCTGTAGTCATTAATTCACTCCAGCAGACAAAAAAAAAAGAAAGCAAAAAGCTCTACCATCGAAAATGACGGGAGCAGGAACATAGGGAACAGGCTAAACAATCTCGTCATTGCAGAACGTTTGCTTTCAGGAAAGAGACGTTGTTGTCGATTCTGATAATCACGATAACCTTGAAAGGCAGTGGCACCTACCCAATCAAAGGGATTGGTCAAGAGTCTGGTGGATAACAAATATTTATTACGGAAATAAATTAAAAACAAAATAGTAATGATGATATATGAATAAAACGCAAATAAAAGAGAGACAACTTTTCCTTTTCTGAAAATTCATTATGAATAAATATAATTAAAAGCATTTAAAAGAAAGCAGGAGCAAAACTATGAACTACAAGTGACGTCAGCAATGAGCTTCGTGTTTTTATCCAAAGAAAAAAAAAGCTTCATAGCGAAGCATGTAAAAGACATCGGAAAGCAAGTTTCTGAGATCTCTTCTACAAATTTGACTGCTATTTTCACTGCCATTCTTTCATAGACAGACGTGAGGAAAGCAAGGAAAGGTTGACTCACCATAAGATGGCACCGATCTTTCCATTGGCCGGCAACGTAATTTCTGGAACTGAAGCCAAGTAAGGTCTATTTCGCGGGGCTATACCAGGTGTTGTGCTCTAAACTCTTGACTCGCCCCACACTCGCCGGCCCTGACGACTTACCCTCTTCTTCTATTTTGTTTTTTTGTTTTTGTTTTTTTCAAGCAGGGTTCTTGAAGCCGGGGATCATCGGCAGACGCAGCTTTTCGAGCACTGTGTGGTGTGTAAGAGCAAACTCTAGAAGGTTGAATCATAGAGCTGGCTGGTAGTTGTCCTCGTGTCGGTGCGATACGCTCTGCAGGTGCCGAGCGCCCCTCACACAAGAGACACTGATGCTTCAGCGATACACTGTTTTTATTGGCCCTCATGCAGTCACATATTCCAGGCGTAAAGCAAACAGAAGGACGTGCTTCGCTGTTCCTGCGCACGCCATGCTCGCAATACAGCTGAAGAAAGTCGTTCGCGAGTTGACGAGCGTGTACAGTGAGGTAATGAGGAAAGCGGCGGAAAATACCGGCGAGGAGGTGACCATTCCGTGAGATTTAAATTCTCAATTCCACAGACGACAGCCCATTATCTTCCATCAGGCAACTATGTGTAGAGGTTGGTCGGTACTTGAACGGGCCATACAATCTGAAAGCGATCACGGCGACGGTGAATCACGACTTAAACTGGAGCGAGACATGTTTTGTCTTGACAAGTTCTGCTTTAATTATTGAGTAAGAAAAAGTACATTCTGCGCAACTCTTATTTTATTTTTTTTGATCCGCCAGTCCAACCGTACGTGTTCGCTCTTCTAGAAACCATGTTCCATCTTAACATGATCTTACTTAACTAAACACCGTCCGTGATTGCGGCTCTCCGAGGAGATCACCTAATTATGCATTATGCCGATGGCTCTTATGATTTGGTGGACGCTCTGTCACTGTCCAATAGAGAAATGCTCTTACGTAAGAGAGAGGTGAATAAAGGCTCTGCGCTGTTAAAGTTAGTGTTCTGAATCATGTTGCCGTGATCACTCCGCCGCTTTTCGGGCTTGGTCCTCACGTCGTTCACCTCATTGTAGCCCGCCTGACACAGATGAACGTGGATACATAACCTCAGACAGTGTACGCTCTACGGGCAGTGCAAAGTTGCTAAACGCTGGACGTGATATTCGAGTGGGCATGTGTATCGGCTCGCTACATGCTATATGGTATTGAGCGTCTGAAATAAAGCAAAGGCACGGCATTCGGTCCCCCAAAATTTTGGTTTCAACCTAGTTAGCCATGTTCAAGTTCAAGGGAATTGCAGATGTGTAACGCCGTATGGGGTCTAGAGAAAAAGGACGCGACACAGATTAGCAACGCACAACCGAAATACTTCAACAAGGCAAACAAATCAAAATCAGTTACAAAGGCAGAATAAAGGCTGCTGAATTCATTGAACATAATTATTTTGCATAAACCGTACACTGTCATCACAAGCACTGTGCAACATGATTTTGAATCCAAATAAGGTGTTAGTGTTTTTTTCTTCTTCTAAATGAATAAAAGACAGGACGTGTAGTTCGGCGCGTCATTTCTCACGCAACCACAGTCCCGTTCTTATTCAAGTCCACAGATAAATGTGGGAGGCGTGAGTAGGCTCCCACGCAGCTTTGGGATGCAAAACCCGATCCTTCAACTAGGAGGCGATAATGGCCGACTCAAAGACACACACACTAGCTTACGCCTAATAATCGTTTGACTAAGTTCTCACAGCGCATGTCCAATTAGCACTTTTATGTTTCACGAATAAATTTTCTTTGTGTTTTGCGGCGACAGAATTGCCTCGAATGCAAACCTGCAGCTCAGAAGGGCACATACTTCAAAACAATTTTCTTTGCTCCTGCAAAGAAAATTGCGACAGGAGCAATGGAATGGAATGGAAAGTTTTCGCGACGAAAGCCTTCTGTGACTGCGGCAGGAGCAATGGAATGGAATGGAAAGTTTTTCCATTCCATTCCATTGCTCCTGCTGCAGTCACAGAAAGCTTTCGTCACTCTGTTGCTGAGGAAGATGCCAAAGGATCGAATTTTGGTGGAGGTGGTCACATTCCCATGGGTGCGCAATTCAGAAACAATCGCGCACTTCGATTTCAGCACATGTCAAAGTAACACAAGTAGTCTAACGCCACTAGTACCATTGGCTTCACAGTGCAGCGCTTATTCACTTAAAACCACCATTACTTGAATGATTGCATCGTCTTAAACGCGCAATCAGGAACCCTCCATAAAAAAAAATAGAGCTGAGCAGAAGGTGAGTTAGATGACGCAGCGAGACAGGCGCGCGTGTTTGTCGAGCTGAAAACCAATTGTTGCGACGTACACCGGGACCGAGATTACGCTGAATGTGGCTTACAAAAGAAGATCGCATTGTGGAATGTGTAACGATTGATGTCCCTCTTCTTTAGGACTACATGTAATCAGTAGAAAGTTTGCCACCACAGGCTTGCGACGTCAGCGAAAGGTTGAAAATCTAAATTACATGAACAATTTTGACAATTAGGTGCTGGATTCGGCCATTGGTGTATATATATATATATATATATATATATATATATATATATATATGTATATATATATATATATATATATATATATATATATATATATATATATATATATATATATATATATATATATATATCAAAAGAACAGGAACGCAACAAAAATTGCGAGAGCTGAAAATACGAGTTTAGTGCCACTTTAAGCTCTTCCGAAAGCCGTAGCCGCAGTCGCGTGTGTAGGAACAGCGTTACACGCCGGTTTCCCAACCCCGTAATGCGGCTCCGCGAGCACAGCGTGTGTATTCGAATTGTTTAGGGCTCTCCACACAATACATGATGCAGTCACTGCACACGGGGAGGTGAAAGGGAAAAGATGTTCGGAGGAGGAAAAAACGGTGTGCGCTCCCAGTCGGCGAATCGGAACCGGGCATTGTTGTCGGAGGCGGGCCCACGAAATGGCATGCCTGCAAGTTTGCGCACTTCTTTTTTTCTTCTGTTTCCTTTGGCGCAACTAAATTGTGCCGAACGTGCGATGGAAAGAAAAATTTCGCCGATAAGTTTTGATCAGATGGGTGCCTCAGGACCTGCTTCCTGCTTATTGTGATTTCTTTTTCTTTTTTTTTTTGCGCCACCTATGACGATATTGAATGGTCGTTTTGTTAAATTATAGCCACGACCAAACAGACGGAAAGCGCTGGCTTTCGACACTAGTGCGCGTAAAGCATGTTACGTGGCGCAGCAATTATTTTTCAGAACAACGTTTGTCGCTACGTCGTAGGAGCAGAAGCTGGAATCAAGTGCCATCACCGCAATAACAACGGTGGGAGGTAGACAAAAGAGACGGAGCGAACGATCGAAGTATTCTTTATTTGTTAAACTTTCTCCGCCGAGTTCCTTAAGGCAAACGGGATCCTGATATTAGAGACAGGCTTTTCTTTTCCTTGATGGGCTAGCGCTTACCAGAAAATTTCTCACTATGGGAAAAAGAATACCTAACCTTCGCAAATACCTTGAACGCGTCGCGCCGAATGTTTCGTGGCTAGGCAGCCTCGGGTTTTCTTTCATTTCCTCCGACTTAGCACACGCGATGGCGTGGAGAAGCAGCGTGATGCAGAAATTGATTTCTTTTTCGATTACGCGCTCGGCGATGCCATTTCCTTTTCTTTTGCCACTCCGACAGAACTGCCCACATTCTGATCGCGTGAGTGGAGACGCAAGCACTCAGTCATCACACAAGCACGCGAAGCGCTCAACAGCAAATCGAATGAATCGAGCACGTTTACCACGTCGCTCACCAACCACCATTCGGGTAAAGCATATTGGCCACAGCATTGCCATAACAGAAGGTGATTTTCTTTTTTTTTCACAATTTCAGCGACAGGGCTACACATGGCCTAGAAATATACGTTCTTGTCGACATTTTCTTACAGGTTTTGTATGAAATTGGAGCGGTGAATTGTTATGTTGGCAAAGTCGGGAGATAATGGTATTCTGTATGTATATATATATATATACTTTTTTTTCTTTTGTAACTACAATGTGCTTCTTTAGGCACTGAAGACTGTCACGATCCGACATTTATGGTTAGACGTGCTCCCGTACAGGAACGCGTCTTGGGTGTTTTTAGCGCGAGGCAGTGGCTGTCGATGAGATTAAACACGCTACTATCCATCTACGGTCTTGCCCTTGGAGGGCCTTGACGAACTGTCGTCTAAACTATCGTCACACGCATCAAACACTGATAGCCGCGAAGAAGGTGGCAGGCGTAAAACACTCTGACGCACTTTCTAAAAAAAAGAAGAAAAAAATAAAGAAAAGAACAGTTCGCCCTCCATTCGTTTTAAAGATAGATGCCTAATGATCAATCCTGAATAAATGCAATACAAACGCAGTCAAAATTGCAAAACGGTAGCAACTGGGGCCACTATTTTGATCGAAGCATTGACAAAGATAAAATACCAGTACAGCTTCCGCAATACTTGTCTGTACTGAGCGGGATCGGAGCGCTCCGAAGTGCGTTTGCACCCATTCGCAGCGCATGCACCTGAGCATGCGCCGTCTGGCAGGCAAGCTAGGCACAGCACCACCACTTGTTATTGGTGCCGTTCCATTATAACACAGCTGCCGGTTGCTACTGACGCGTCCTAGGCTGAAATATGCCGAACGGTCGCCAAAATGTCCCGCCCCCCTCACCCCTAACCCCCATCCTCGCTTTCCCGGAGAAAGGAAAATTACAAGTTGACCACGTCCTACTCCATTTGCCTGTGATTCAAAGCGGCAGCCGCCTTCGTTACAGAACATGCGTGAAGAACAGCCGGCTGTCTGATCCAGCAGCGCAAGCTCGGATGCACGACGCCTAGAACCACCGGTCTCCAGGAGACGAAGCGAGCTTGGTGACCGTCCCATGCGGTCTTTAGACAAGTGCAACGAGGGCGATATCCTAAAAACTAGCGAGTTCGCAAAACAAGAACAAGCAAAAATTGTAATTTTTTTTTCGCTTCAAACTGTGTACAAATCAAACGACGAGAGCGATCTTCGGGGAAATGAAGCACAGAATACGCTGTCACACAACAGTGCAAGCAATCGCGCGAGAAAGTGAATAAACGCTCGGACGTGTAGACGCTACAGGACAGCTCCAGCTGAGAACAATTCAAAGGACGCAAGGCGCCCTCGAGCACTCACACCGCGGCAATCAATTCGCTATACCTCCTGTAGCGTCACACGCGCGGCTACAACCAGGCATTTTGTCAACTCGTGAAAAATACTTCTCGCACTATGTCGTTTTACTCTACAGGCATTTCGTCCGGCGTAGTATATATATATATATATATATATATATGTGTATATAACGTATTTTTATATTTCTTTATGTATAGTGATGAAAACACCTCAACAGTGGTAACACACGTGCCCTGCAGGTGTGCTAATAACACTGGCGAAAATAAGTTTCCCACTTCCGCAGAACCTCACACTGTTTCACACCTCCCAGCTCACGAAAACAAGAAACTTGTGCTTCAATTTAACTGACGTATCCGCACAGCGTCGGGAGTTTGGCGGCTTCGCCCGCCGAAGGCGCCTGTAAAAGTGCGGAAACAACAGAGCCAGGATTCGCAAACCACGGACGGGCTTTCACACTGGGTGCGTCGACCAAAGCCAGTTTGCTGAGACAAGTGGTGCACATCTCTTAGCGAGATCATTTACAATGAGCTAGCTCTGCAGCAACAACTTCCGCGAAAACTGCACGTTTTCAAAACTCGCTCTAACGGATGAAATTTCAGCCACACGCCCGTGGAAATGTAACAATCGGATAAGTCGATATTGGATACCGCGGTGTTGTATTTTGACCGTAGCTCACGGTAACAGTAGCCACTGGTCGCAATGGCCCTCACTGCGGTTTCTACACGGATTCGCCTGTGCTGCTGTGAGCGCGAACGCCTCCATTACAGGTTTAGAATGAAGCGACCGACGTTACGTCCCTCTCCGGTAGAAGCATGTAGACACAGAGCAAACACCGCGTTCCAAGACAGGCGCTTTGGCCGAGATGTGGAGCGTTAAGGTGTCACGAGTAGGTACGTATATGTTATATATTACTCACATTTCAATGTACGTCTCATAGTCACACGATGTACATTCGGAAAGAGGAAGAGAGAAAGAGACAGAGACAAAGGCCAGCGGTATTCAAGTTTATGTACAGATTGTTCGTAGAGGGCGCCGCCCTTAAGGAATAAGTGCTTAGTCATGCCTCACATGTCCACGCTATCGTGGATTTGAGTGGGCCTAAAATCACGGTAATAAATCATGCCACGTCACTCCGCAGCCTTATCCGCGCACTCTGCCTGAGTAGTTATGACCTGAAGTTGAGGGGAAAATAATAATTCTGGCATAGCCGCAAAAAAGCTTCTCCTGGTTATAAGCCCAGAATTCTGAGGTCGATCACCTCACGTGGAAAATCGAAGCTCACGAGCCCGCGGTTGTGACCGAACCCCCCGTGTTGAGTTGAAGGCAGTTACATTGACACCGGCGACAATATTCTCTCTGGTTACCATTCCCGATAGCGTTCATTACTTGTTGAATATCCATCCTGAAGGAAAACACCATATTTAACTCGGACATCTTACTAGATAGGCGAGTTAGATATGCTATTCTCGCTCACGCTTGACGTGATATAAAGGCCTCAACAAGGATTGATTTCGCTGAGGTAACGAATGACAGCGCTCAGTTATTGAGCGGTGCCAAGCGCATTACCGCGTCTTGCTGCAACGTGAACGGCGGTTACAACTTTTCCCCCTAGTTTACGTTAAGTAAGAACACGCTGACTATACGCTCTCTTTGACGACTGTCAAACTCACGAGAGGTATCACAGCACCTCCACAGCAAGGAATTCATAAAATAAATGAGCAGTTCTGAAATCTAGCTTATATTCATGCCAGACTTTCCGTTCTCGGATGAATACTAAATAAGGTACATGTTCTTCGGCAAAGTGCTGATAACTCGTGACAGGCTCGATAGGAGAAAACAAAGTATGCGGATCTGACGCACATGTTTTAATCCGTGCGAAGAGCAGCTTTCGTAAAGTGGTTACCAAGCTGGTACGAAACTAAATGCGATGCTTATACAATTGCCTTTGCGATCACCGACGCGATGTGTGATGTCACGCCATGTCTACGTTTTACGCACACGTGCCGTTCGCAACTGTAGTGCGATGCAATGCTTACATATAACAGCTACATTGTTGATAACCTAAGACACAAATGCAAACCGCAGTTGATGCGAGTGCACATTGTGAAACGTCGACGCATGATGCCACGAGGACGAAGGTTGACGTTTTTCGGGGGTCTATAGGAGGACATACACGCTAAGAGAAGTACCGACGCAGAAAGACAGGACTGGTTGACAACTGTTCTTGTTTTCCCTTTCATTCCGGCATACATGGCCTATAACGGAAACTGGTGCTCGCGCACATGCTCTCGCACGGACGCGGTCTCGCGCGCGCGTTCTACACGACGTGAGGCACCTCACCTATTCATCAACACAAGCAGCAGCCACGGTCAGGAAAGTGCGGGAGGGTTGGCTAAGGAAGCTGCGCCGCTGTAGCAAAACAGAGGTAACGTCCACAGATGCACCGAGCTGCACGTATGACAACACACGGATATACGTTCGGTCGCGATATGTGATATCGAACCGCATGTACCTCAGCCACCTATGACGAGTTACATGGATAAACACTGGTACTTCCTACGTCGAGGCATACAGGCATTATCGTCGGCCACATACCTGGATGTGGCACGAGTGCCCCTGGGCCTCTCTGTGAGGGTAAATCGAGAGGACACCACCTTCTCTGCAGTTCCCTTGTTGACAAACACACAGCAACAAAGTGAAGCGCGTAATTATGCTCTCAAGGCTGGGAAAACTGTTGCTTCATCTCTCTCAATGACAATCCACCGACGATGACTCACGCAAAAAATTGCCCTAGCACGTAGCGTGCGTGGGTGTTAGCAAAACGACAGAGGCTGGAGACTTCGCAGACAAAACGTTTGCGTCCGCCACGCTTAAGGCGCTTCAGCGAAGTTTGGTCGGTGTTCCGTTGCTGATGTTCATACAGCGAGAACACTTCGTGACAAGCTCAAAGCCTTTCTATTTCTGTTCGTATCACTTGACTACGCTCGCCTATATGCTTTGACGAGAACAAACGCGCAACATTAGGAAGTCACAACTACAAAGTGCGTAGATCGCATCCATTACCCGTGCGGGCTCGATAGCTACGTGGTAGTGCCGTAAAGCAGTGGTAAAACGCCAAAGCTGGTTTCTTCAAACGAATCAGAAAAAAAAAATTCGGGTTTTCTTTAAAAAAAATTAATTCGGGTTTTCTTTATTTAGTTAAATCCACCGTCTGGTTATGCGGCACGCCGTAGTGGGGAGCTTCGGAATATTTTGGACGCCCTGGGATTCTTTACCGCGCAGCTAAATCCAAGTAAACGAGCGTTATTGCACTTCGTCTCCATCGCGACCGAACACGTGACTTCGAGCTCAGCGGCGCAACGCCACATCCACTGGAGTATCGCGCCGGGTAACAAAGCAGAAAGAACGCGTGCGTTTGGCAACACGACTGCGGTCTACTAACACGCATACGTTGCCTTCCAGACGGCTACTAAATGTTAACTCGGTAACGACATGTCCCCCCCCCCCCCCCTAAAGTACGAAAAGTTGACATCCTTGCAGAAGCTTTCAGGACAGTAAAGCCTTCGAAAAAGCTACAGCACTGCACTTCGAGGTCACTGGTGTAAGCCGGAGGCCACTGTCGTCTGCAAAATGTGCAGCGCAACCTCTTTTTAAACGTTACACGACGTTAATTTTTTTTTCATTGCTTCGGCAGGATGAGATAACCGATAGCGTTCTTGTTATTATTTTTACTATCACGCGAAAAAAGGTAGGCGTCTCCATTAGTGGTGACTAAATCTCTTTATTTTATTTCAATTTCGAATAAATAAAAGTTCTGCACAATAATGTCACTATTTTACTATCTTCCGGAACGTGGATTGTCTCACCTCCAGAAGCACTAGCAGCCAAGAAATATTTTTTGTCTAGTTCTTGCTGCGTTGGCCTTCCTACGTCAATTAGGTCGCGCTGAGTACCAATAAAAAACTATATCAATAAAAGAAAATAGGCACAACGAAAAAAAAAACGTATTATGCTTCAATTTCGAAAACCAGCTATTTTAAATATTATTAAGTTTGAAGTGCCGGATCACGTAGTTTTGGGGGGAAACGAGCATAATGCTCGACAAAGAATCTGGTATTCTAACTCAGTAACGCTTCTTCTGTTTCGTTAAGGAAAGCGTGGTGGTCATATTTCGTCCATTCTGTCCTTTTTTTTTTTCGATGACCAGGCTTTGCTTACATGATAAGGAGGATCCCCCGCCTAGAGCCTGACATAAAACAACACCATACCCCCAAAGTTGTCTACGCGTAACTCAATTTCCTACAGCGTTGGCTCGTGTACCAGACGTTTTTCACGCGGAAAGTTTTGTGACCCGCTCGGGAAAATAAATGAATGGGATGAGAATACACTTGCGGGGAAAAAAATGAAAAAGAAAGAAAAGCCGGGGAGAACATGTCAAACTTTAAAACGGTATCAGAAAGGCTAACCTATCTTAATGACATTTGTAATATCGGGCGCACACTTTTTGCATACTAAGCTGTCCACGCGCGCATCATATTTGCCTATATGCAGTTAAGAAAACTAAAACAAGACAAGGAAAAGATACATATTCACTGACCTCGCATCACTTCTAGAGAAAGTGAAGCTCACAGGGCGGAAAGGAGGCTATGAGCCACTTTAAACTTTAAAAGCTATCAAGTCGGAGAGTGACAACGTCCGCCTCGCTTTTGCAGAAGTCCCCATCGCAGCCGCAGCCTAAATTTGTGTGATTTAGTGTTATGGGCACAAAGGGCATCTGATTCTCTTAAGGTACTCCACGACCGCGGTGTGATTTCACGTGTTAGTTCGCTTCCGTGCCAGCAAAGTTTGCGCGGCGACCAAACACTTCTCAAAGGTGGCTTTTGCTATTCGAAAACCAAGCACGATGCATGTACCAGAGGAGGAAATGCAGAAGCCTTCGGGACTTGGCCTCATGAGTGTGCAAGCAAAAAAAGAAAAAAAGAAAAGATCTACAAATGGACCATTCAAAGGCCTATAGTATGGCGAACGAACCGTTCGGGTAAATGTCCGTGTGCCACCGGGTCTCTAATTAGCTGCATCAGTAGCCGACTTCCTATCAATAGTTATCTAGCTTTCTTATTCTCTTATGCAAGCTCTGACAAACTTTCTTTGGCCTAATTCCTTCTTCATGCGGAACGCAACTTCAAGGTAGCTCTGCCACTCTACTAGCTCCTCTCATCCGATACTATCCTGCAAATATAGAACCTTAACGTGAACTATCGTGACGCACTACAACTTCTCTGGAAGTTGAAGAAGAAAGAAAGAAACAAACAAAAGACCACCGCAGTTAATCAAATTCGCATAGGAAAGCAATTAATCAAATAAGGCGAGCAGGAAGAGAACACGTGTGTAAGCAGGAAAGCAACACATCATTACCTTTGAATTTTCGCAAGCTTAGTGTGTGCGTGCCTGGCGCCCTTTTGTAGTGGAAGCCAAAGCTTAGAACGCGCGTTCAAAGACAAATCAATCCAATGGTAACGGGAATAAAAAAAAAGACAAGAGAAAGTAACGGTACAAGAATCGGGGTGTGCTATAGCAGGGTGAAAACGGAAGATCACGAGGCCCAACCCAGCCAAGGGCCTGCGCGCAGTGTTTATCGTGCAGCGCATGCCTTCCCCCACATCGCCTCGTCGAGGACGTGGGTCCGCCACTAATCTAATTTTCTAGCGACCGGCGCCTCTTTATCACGAGCGGCCCTGCGGATCTCACCCCGACGCCTGTTCCACTTGCGTTTACAGCTTCGCTTGGACGAGAAGACATCGGGCACGATGAGGCAGGTGTGTCTTTTAATACTCGCCCCTTGTTCTCCAGCTTCAATCTGTTTTCCCCCGCACATATCGGGGGACAAACGTTCCAAGTGAAATCCCGCTATTTACTCTGCCCACCTCACTGGATGCAGAGAGGAAACAAAAAAGCGAAAATTGAAAAGTAAAGCTCGCACTAGAGCAAAAAATGCTTCTCCCGTTTCTCCCTCTTTTTTTTTTGTTCGTTTCCTCGGCACTCAACCTCGTTACCGTGGCCTGTGAACAGCCGGGAAACTGTCATTGCTGAAGGCTTCTAGCTTTTGTGCTGTTTAAATTTTTATTGTCTGGCTCGTAAGTGAGAAGTATGCTGCGCTTGTTCGCTTGACAACTCTTTTCCTGATATTCGAGCTTTTCGAAGGCTGGCGCTCGAAAGGACGCCGTTCTTTTAAACGTTTTTGTTCGCTGACCTCTTTTTTTCATACGTACTATATAAGGGCCAGCCATCTGTAGAAATTAATGAAACAGCTATCGCTTAAAAGCCACTGAATACCTGCGAACTCTACTGGAAAACTTTGGCTTCCTGGGAGCGGTCTGCCTGTTTGCTATCCGCCACAGCGGTGGTACGAATGAGCGCACTTGGGGCGCACTTAGTCGGGACTAGGAGCGTAACCCGCCACGGTAGCCCACTAGCTATGGCGTTGTGCTGTTGAGCTCCGAGGTCGCGGGTTTCACCCCGGCCGCGGCGGCCACGTGTCGATAGTGGGCGAAATGCAAAAACGCTTGTGTACTTAGCTTTAGAATAATTTGACCCAAGGTGGTCAAAATTATTTCGGCGTCTTTCCACTTCGCCGTACCTCATATTCAAAACGTGGTTTGGTACGTAAAACCCAAGAATATATATATATCTTTAATAGACGCCTGAGTGCTTCAAAAAAAAAAGTCCAATAAGCGACTTGATGATGCGTTAGAATTATTTATTTTCCGGAGCCAAGAGTGGCTAAATTTTTAAATACCTCGTGAAATGAGGTGGGATTTGGAAAGCGCACTAGATGCAAGAATTTATGGCAACACATTGCTTTCGCTTGACTAAAGGGAGCGGGATTCATTCCGTATAACGTAGCTGGACATTAGTTTTAGTGAAATATGCCCATCTTCTATGTCTTCTGGAACCAACGTAACGAACGAACAACCAATCCACCGTGGAAATTTTTCACTCTAGTGTTGGCTGGTGTCATTGGTGCATCCTTCTTTTAGATGTGTTGTTTGAGTTGAGCAACTGCCAATAATTTAAACGCTGCTACATTCAGTAAGGCAATAATCAATATCACGGCGTTCACAAACATCCACAGCATCCCGATAGCTGACCAAGACAGCTTGGTGAAAATGACTGACCATCTACGTAAACTATTTCGAGTGACCAGATGTGAGCGCTGCAGCCCTTAAAGGGAATGCCGTCGCAACTACCACTGACGAGAATGACCCACACGAGAGAAAGGCTAATACGACGAAAGTTTCTGCCTCTCAAGGCCCTGAGCTTCCTGAGGCATTCTAATCGGTAGCACACCAACACTAACGCTGACAATACCGTTGAACTCGCACACTTGGAGGCCATTAAAATTATTTGTTAGTCGACATTTTCTAATGTGTTCCGCAGCGAGGGAAGCGAGTCGGGATCCCCGCAATGGAGCAGCGGCAGACGCGGCATGCAGGACAGAGTCCATTGCTTGCCATTCAGGCTTTACGAAGCACGACGCCAAAGATAAAACGGCAAGATATAGTTTTTGCGGCACACCATCGACAGGCTTACAATGAGTGCGGAACACTGCGATGGCTTGAATGCGCTGACTACAGTAGCACATTTTTACGTTCTTTCGGGGTCTGGATGTGTGAGCCGCTAGGGGAGAAAAACAAAAAAAGAAAGAAAAGAGACGCACCGCCCGCTTTCAAGTTATCGTGGACGATGGACGGACTCCCTTTTTTCTTTTACTTCCCTCTGGCCCAGTCAATTGGCGATTCATCGACGTAGAAGGCGGGATTCTGGGAACATTACGAGGCAGGCTGAATCGTTTGCAACACTCAGGCAGTTTAGCGCGTTGTTAACATTTCAAGTGGAGCGCAAGGCGGTTTCGCTCGAGCACTGTGCGACGGTATTGTCTGGGGCCTGTTCCTACGTGCCACCCATAAACAAACAAGGCCAGTAGCTGACCCTCTTAGCTAGTCGCCTATGAACAAGTGTCATATAGTACCAAGAGCTGCACTTGAAGCGCTGTGCATCACCTACGCACAGACGTTGGAGAAACAAGGCAG
The DNA here is from genome assembly GCF_038994185.2 of Dermacentor albipictus. Taxonomy (NCBI): domain Eukaryota; kingdom Metazoa; phylum Arthropoda; class Arachnida; order Ixodida; family Ixodidae; genus Dermacentor; species Dermacentor albipictus. Next base: position 11,092,778 of record NC_091821.1, read on the forward strand.
ACCGGTGTTAGTGAGCCACACCTGTGGTGGTTTGCGAAAGGAGAGGTTGGAGAAGAGGTGCCCACTCAGTGGCTCATAAACAGAGTCATGCATGTAGCTACACAGCAGCACACAGTGTTTCAGCAGTCCGTGAGCAAAACCTCTCCGGGCAGAGACTACTGCGCGCATATCTCGAGAACGAATTCGCGCATTAACGCAGCATGCCTGAAGGGTCGGCACATGCCAAACACGTAGCTCGGGGCTACAAGACGCAAGGTTGTTGATCGTCGTACTTGTTTGTGGAAACGGAACAACATAGACATACGTTAGAGAGAGAGAGAAAGACACGTGACCCCTCCTTCGACCGTGTAAGGAGGAGGAGTAACGGGCAAAAATGTTGCGCGGATATCGGAGGCCACATCACTTCTGATGTCGTGAAGAGGGGCAGTAGCAGTCGTCGTCGTGGCCTCTGGCGAGGAGACCGCGCATAAGTTCCAGCGGCAGCGGGAAAACAATGGTGGAGTTCTTTTCCGCCGCAATGGAGGTAAGAGTCTGCAGATAGCGTAGCTGCAGTGCCGAAGGTGACTCGGCGATCACCTCAGCGGCTTCCTTGAGGGAGCGCGACGCCCGCTGCTCACCTTCGGCGGCGATCACCTGCGTTGCGAATGAGGAGGCCGTTACGCTTAGCCTCTTTTAGCACGCGGGAACGGGCAAGAGACAGAAATGCGAAATATTACCATTGGCCGACATGTGTTTCTCGAAAACAGATGTAGCGCAAGAGTTCCTTTGCGTATGGGGGCTCTGTTTATTTAACAATTGTTTCAATATTGACAAAGACATTTCTCACCATAACGACAGACTAAACATCGACCTAACGAACACTTTACAATCTGTAATATAAATGAGAAACCTTCCATAAAATGCAAACGAGAGGGGAAAGAAAGAAATAGAGAAAGAAACCTGTGTGTCTACCTAAAAACACCCACTAACGCAGATGCGTAAACTATTGTCGTCACCGTTAGAAGAAGGTACTAATTACAAATACTCCGCGAAGAACATTCCTAACAGTCCATCCTGAGTCATGCGTGTCAATGACAGCTCAATGACAATTTTTTGTGTGTTTTACTAGGGACACGAACTGCTAAACGTCCCTATGGTTTCAAAATTCATAGGCACACATGATTTATTCAGCTTAAAACTTGAATATCGGCCTGCAGTTTGGGATCCCCCATAAAGAACTAAATATAGAAAATGCATTAAAGATACATAGAAAAGCCAGTTATATTATTTACTAAGAACGTTCGCCACTCGATATATCGTTCCAACTGATGATATATTGTAGACTAGAATTTTCGGCGCTATAGTGGGCGACTATCTTTTGCTGCAGACTGCGGGAACAAGCGAATGAACGGCCACAATTTGGCTCAGCTTGTTTTTATCGCACGTCTGTCGCTAGTGCTGGCTCGCTATCAGCGTTCACGTCATCAAACCAGCTGTCTCTGCGCAGTCAGCACCGACAGGTGTTGGCTGCGGTCGTGGCTATGTACACTTGGGTTGCTCCAAACGCAGGTAGGAGAGCACGAAAAAAAAAATCTAATGTATACAGTTGCTCACTTTACGTACAAATAGTTTCCCCGTGATGGTGGTGGTGATGTTGGTATACGGGCTGAGTTAGCCTAGCAGATTTGAGTGTTTCTTTCTTTGTGAAATGTGTCACCATGAGACCATAAATGTAGTCTCTAGCCGAGATGTCAGCAGAATGCGTGACACTTCCTTGTGCATTATACGTGGTCCTTCCAGGAGCTTCCTCATTTGACAACAGAAGCACTTGAAGGACCAGCTAAAGTGCCCTACATCGCCCACTTCCTTGCTCTCGGTGCAAGGTGAGGGAGCAGCATTGTTGACCTTAAACGTCCCTACTGAAGTGTAGGCCACACCTATTACTCCGCATATATAGGAAGGGGTCCTCCATGCGGCTAGCTCCCTTTACAGCACGAAGATGATGCGACTGTTTCTAAAGCGACCGAAAGTGGTGACGAATTGTTTCTTTAGAAAGTCGGTGATTCACCGGAGCTCTCACGTTAGCCTTTAGTTTCTTTACAACTAATCATAATTATTCAGTGACGCTTCAGAATCCCTCACACATTTAGCATCTAGAGGCGCATGATACGAAGAACTACATGATATAATATTATATTTTGCAAGCACTGATGTGTGTAACTATTCTTCTTTTTCCCGCGTACTGTTAATACCGACCACCACAAATTAAGCTAAAGAAAGGGATATTATGGGTTTGTCGAGAAACGACATATGCTAACCTGGCTAAGAGCACGGCGTGTTACTACAAGATGTTGCAAGAGACAAGATGTCACATTCCCTGACAACAACACATATACCAACGTACACGCTCGTAGCCCACGGGAAGTACAATGCCGATTAAGTAAAAGCATTGCATCCCACGCAGTGACGATCGTTCGCCTTACCTTCGCCCGGGCTTCACGGGCGGCTTCAGCTTCGGCGGCCATAGCTCTCTGCAACTGGACAGGCAGCCGGACGTCCTTGCTGCGAGGCGAATGTTCAACAACTTGTGTCAACCAGTGCCCAGGGTAGCGAAATATGTCACTATAAGGTCATTGTTGACCAGCTACCGTCACTACTAGCTAATCAGGGGCTGAATAGGCAAAGTTGCTCATTCGGGAGTACACGGTTGGTGACTGACCAGATTGGCCGCCGAGCCGGCGAGCGGCCGCTTATAAACCACGAGCCATTGTTACATACGTGTGCATTGCCTTGCAAAACAACCCCCGGACTGGCTGACCACCACACCGACATGTGCAAGCTGCGCGGCCGGCAGACTGAGAAACGTGACGCTAAGATCAATTGAGGCTGCTATCAATTTCGGTGCAGCGCATTGATAGAGCACTGCATGCACGTGCCCGGGAAGTCCGAAGCGTTTTCGGTGGGCCCAGGCCGGGCTCGGGCTTGAAGCCACTGGCCCGGGCCGGAGTTGGGCCCACTCATTAAAGAGTATAAGTCGTGTCTTCGAGCACACGCGAACATTATGCACTGCATGGTCCAAGGCATTCTGAGCAAAGGTGAAGTGACATGTCGAAAAAGCTGACTCTTAGTATACCTTAGCAAAGAAAATAGAGAAAACAGACGAAGTTCTAAGTGTTTTCTTTTCCGCAAAATAAACATTGTTTCCGCGTAAGGAAACATAATTTATATAAAAAAGCGCTCTTGAGACCATTTCCATGTTACCACTTTGCGATTGCACTATTACAACTATCTATGCTATCATATTATTATAGCGCTGCATTTATTTTATGCGGCATGCTCGTAAATTCGCCAGGTATATATATATATATATATATATATATATATATATATATATATATATATATACTACCTACAGGCCGGACCTGGGGCGCCTATAACGGAAAGCAATTGCAAAGTTTTCTATCCCAATTCTGCAATCAGCCCTCCGCAATTGGTTAAAAACGTTTTTGGACCATCCCCATTTCGCCTGTCTGTCACGCGACGTCACGAAAACCATGCTAGCTTCCCATATGATCTGACGCGTGCAAACTGATTACGCATGATTGGAAAGAACAAAAGAAAAATAGTCATCTTTGATTCAACGCCTTTTCGTCATTAGCCCTCGGCTATTGGTCAAAAGTTCTCGGGCGACACCCACTTCACCTGCCTGTCACGCGACGTCGCAAAACCGTGACAGCTCCCCATCTTATATGACGTGTACACACTGATTATGCATGATTTGACTGAACAAAAGATTTAGCTTTAGATTTAGAACAAAAGATTTTTATAGCTATTTCTGATTCGACGCCTTTTAGCCATTAGCCCCCAGCTATTGGTGAAAACTTTTCGAGCTGCATACACTTCTCCTGCCTGTCACGCGACGTCAAAAGACCGCAAAACCTCACCGCGTCAAAGTGACGTGTACGTGTTAAAGATGCATTAATACGCCGAGCGAAACTGAATTTTCTTCTGAATAGCCGCAGGCTGCCCTGTTCCGAAAGGAACAAAATATAGTTGCCGCCATTCGCTCAGGCAGTGGCTACTCGCACCTGCCGGAAAGCATGGGTTTATTTGCGTATAATAAAACTTCCTACGTGGCCGCGTAACGTTTTCGAGCACTTTCGGCACGTTTATAACCTCTTTCTGCCAACTCTTCTTTGCTGAGAAGCTGTTTTAGCATCTTTCTTAAGCTTCCGTTGCATGCCGCCGCGATTTTCGACCAGCCACCGCAAGCTAAGTAAAGGAAAGAGGACCAATCGCAGATGCCGGCACCACCCTCTTCCCCCGGTTATCAATTTTCAGTGCAGTGGCTCTGCCCCATCGAATTCCTCTCCACTTCAGCGTGCTCCTCGCCTCTTGTCAGACAATTAGATAAGAGAAGCCGCTCACTGCAGGCAATGTTATTCGTTTTTCAAGTAAACGAAAGTGACCCCCTATGAACCAGGATGGCGTTTTATTGGTCTGTTCAGACAACCCTGAGGGTGAGCGCCCGATGCTTGCGTCGGTGGTTACGCGAATTCGACATGAGGAGATTGGAATAAAACTATATTGGAATAGTTTTACGTTATAGGGCCCCTGGTCACGCACACGCTGGTCATAGCTACGCTTAGTAATGAATGTCCGGGCCCGGGCCGGACCCGAGCTTAGTAACAAGGGCCCAGGGTGGGCCCGGGCTTGGTATGACGGTCCCGGGCTGGGCTGCGGCTTCATAAAGCGGGCCCGTGCAATGCACTACAGGACAATATGGCTACGTGACCACTGCGTCAACTGAGCGACGACCTACATTATGGGCGTATTTAGAGCAGTACAACAAACTACACCAGCATTAGTTTCATACAACGGGGCTATGGATGCTACTATATTCAGTAGCTTGTGTTACCGCTTGTAGCGTGAATGGCAAATAACAGTCGTAGGTTCAGTGCCATCTGACAGACTCTGCTTCCCTGCACTTTCGAGCATGTTACATTCAGTAGGAAGTTGAATCTTTTGTCGATAAACACGAGCGACAATAAAAAATGCCTAGACTGTTCTGTGACCGGTAGCTGCCCTGATCAAATATGATGAAATCAACCGTAATGTGCCTGAACAGGGCTGCGTGTCATTTCTTATATTATGCTTAAATCATGGAGGTTCATAATCGTTCAATTTAGCAAGGAAATCTGGAGAGTATACGAAGTCGGCCCCTTTAAACATAATGAATACTCATACGTGGTCGGCTGATGGGGTTTCACGCCCCATCGTAACGCAGGGGCTCAGAAACGTTTTAGCAGAGCATTTGAAATTAAGTTTGGCCACGTTGAGTCTTTCTTAAACAGTCCCCAAAGCACGAACGTTTTTGGATTCCTCTGCACTTCCGTGAGAACTGGGCCAACGTTGCCGAGATCCAAAACCCCAGACCCAGTGAGTCAGCAGAACGCCACAGCTACGGAGCTAACGTGGAGAGTGTTGGGAATAAACAATTTCATCATTACCACCTCTCTTCGATGCTAAAGTAAAAAAAGATAGAAATAAAAATAGGATATTTATTTCTATCAATAGGTTACATGTCACCATGAGCGTTATAACGTAAAGCTATTCTAATATGTTTCTATTACATTTCTGCCACTAGCCCTCCAGGATTAGTCAAACATCGTTCGGGTCTACCCTACTTGACCTGTATGTCACGCGACGCCACGAAAACAGTGAAAACTGCCCATTTGATACGACGTGTGCACACTGATTATACATGATTAGGTCTAACAATAGAATTTTTTTGTTCTGATTGTACGAATTATTTCGCCATTAGCCATTGGTCAAAATTTTTAGGGGCTTCGCCCACATCGTCCTGTCTATCACGTGAAGTCACAAAACCGTGAGAACTCGCCACGTCAAAGTGGCGAGTTATTACGCTTTAAAGATGCATTAGCATGCCGAAAAAAAACTTTTTTTTTCTTCTGTATTTGAATAGCCAGAGACCGCCCCGTTCCAAAAGAAAGAAAATATGGCTACCCACTCGGAGTTGTCCGGGAGAATAAATTTCTCTTTGCATAATAAAAACGTTTGCGTGGAGTATAACGTAGTCGAGGTCTTTACCCGCCGTGGTTGCTCAGTGGCTATGGTGTTAGGCTGCTGAGCACGAGGTCGCGGGATCAAATCTCGGCCACGGCGGCCGCATTTCGATGGGGGCGAAATGCGAAAACACTCGTGTACTTAGATTTAGGTGCACGTTAAAGAACCCCAGGTGGTCAAAATTTCCGGAGTCCCCCACTACGGCGTGCCTCATAATCAGAAAGTGGTTTTGGCACGTAAAACCCCATATATTATTATTATTATTAGTCGAGGTCTTTCGGAACGTATACGACTCGCTCTAGCAACTGTTTTTCACTGACGATCAGTTTTAGCGGTGTTTTTAACTCCTGGTGCACGCGGCCGCAATTTTCGGCCGGCCACTGCAAGCCAAGCAAGGGGAAGCGGGCCAATCGCAGACGCCAATACCACTTTCTTCATCCAGTTATTTGCTTTCCCTTCACTGGCTCGGAACCACCGAAACCCTCTTCCCTTTTCTGCGCTCCTCGCCTCTTGAGAGCGAATTAGATTCAAAAACAAAAATGTCAAGGAAGGCAGTGTTAACTGCTTTCAAAACAAACAAAAGTGACCTTTTTATGAACGAAGAGAGCGTTTCATCGGCCTCTTCAAACAACGATGCAGGCCATCACCGGATTCTTGTGTCGGCGGTTACGTAAATTTAACGTCAGCAGATTGGAATAAAGTCAAAATTACTTTAAGCTATAATAAGGCCTCGTGTATAGTTCTTCATACACATTCATTTGTAGAATTCCTTGCGTGTATATTCAAATCATGTTGCAGATCACGCAGTAATATTTTCTACACTCACGAGCAACTTTCAGTGGCTGCGTACAAGAAAAACTACGAGGACAGGGCTCCTGCTCGTGTATAGGAACTCCCAACCATCCGAGATAGGTTTAATAGCGCTTTCACTTTAGGCTTTGCCATCCACGGCACCACCATAGCTGAGAATCAAGGTGAGAAGAGCTCCATATTATTCCTTTTATCTTGCTTGTTGGAGACAGAAATAGACAGGGACTTGAACGGGTTACAATTTCTGACACGTGGTTTAATACAGCTACAAATACTATTAGGTTTCGGGGAGTTTGAAATCAAGTTGCTTTATTTAAATAAATAAATAAATAAATAAATAAATAAATAAATAAATAAATAGTTTTGCCTTTCCCAGATTGACGATCGACACTACGTGGGAGAATGAGAAATCTTTTGGCGTCACTCATTTCTCGTGACAGTAGTGCATAGTCAGAGAACGACGATGAATTCATTGTTAGGCGGGTGTAGGTTAGTAATGGATGCCGTCATATCTACTGAGACGCTTGATTTCGAGCGCGCGCTTTACTTGGGCACGCTCTAGTTTCGGCCAGCATACAATCGCAAACACTAGCATAATTTCTACTGCAAACACTCAAAGCAAATATAAGAAATTGCAATTTGTAGTCACTACGTTAAGAGCAGCAATCATCAACCTTGGTACTATTTTCAGCAGGGCTCTCACACATACGCGTACCTGCCAATCCGTCAAGTTTAAAATTCGTAAAATCCCACGCACATGGCTCTGAGAGGAGAGCAGGAAGGGGTAGCAAACATTTCTGTAAAGCTTGTCATGAGTACTCGCTTTTTTTTTTTAGTAATACATAGGCACTTTATTACCCATGATTCACCTGTAGACGAAGCTTTTAGATCATAGTGACTTCATTAACAACTTTTCTGTCGCGGATTTCGCTTTCTGCAATAACTTTGATAAACTTTCTTGGAGCAACTACCCCTCTTGCGTCTTTTTAGTCAAGGAAGACTAACAGAATGCTCGTAGACCGACGATCGAAATTTTTTCCGAAGCCAAATTTATTTTTTCGTAATAGTTCATGCAACATTCGTAAAACCGTAAAAGCACCCCAATTTCGTAAACTTTAGGAAGCATTCTGGAGAGTTGGCAGGTGTGCATACGCTTTGGTTTTGTGGATTTTTCCTGGGTAGCCACAAAACGTTGTCTGCGAGTACAGTATACTCCCTGTAGCAATATAATTTCTCTAACGCACTTTCTCTTGATAAAATGGTTTGGACATCTACTATTGAATGTCTTACCATAACAATGCACACGAGCGGCGACAACAACTGTTGTTTTGAGCTAATTATTGATGATTAGGACATTTGCTGAAAAAAAAAAGAAAGATGCCAGCCACTTTGTTTCAATTGCGATTTAAAAGTATTACTCACATTTCGACTCGTTCGACTTTCACGCCCCACGAGTCGGTGGCTTCATCCAGGCTCGCCTGTTCAACAAAAACAAGAAGGAAAAACGAGCAATTAAGAGCTCGGCAGTAAAAACTATGCGACCTACTGCATTCTTCTTTCCACACTGCCGGGTTCTTGAGATAACAGCAGTCACCCAGATCGGCATAGAGCTATTGATACTATCGCTGCGTTAATGAATACCTGCTTTCTGCACAAGATTTTGTTAATTTGCAAAGCCCTTCCTTCAACTGACAATTTTTAGGCTAAGAACGCGTTTTTAACTTCTCTCTTTTGCAAACGTTCTCAAGGGACTGCCCCATGCGTGATTTTTCACCCTGGTTCAGACAAAACAGGAATTAGGGCTCCTTCAGAGGAAATAAAACTCTTCACGTACATATTTTGTTTAATGAATCAGTTTTACATAAATTACTGATTAGCTGGGACTAGAACGCATCAACAATGAGGTGCATTTGCAGGTCAGGTTCATTTTCTTTTGTGCAGCCGCCGAATCATACGTATCACTGCACTAGTGTTTTCAACCAATGTTTACAGGTAATCAATAATAATTTCTTCAGAGTTGTTAACTGTACACTTATACTTTCTTTTACTCCTCTGTGTATTTATGCTCTTTTACATATGTGGTGCAAGCACTATTAACGTACACCCATGAGCAAAAGTGTACGGACCACAGTGTTGCCGAAAAAACGGAATTTCTTCGTAATTGCCGGGCATAAACGGAAACCGACGAGTGCATTAGAAAATCCGCAACGCCGAGTTTGTACTACAGTTTCTAAGTTTAGGTTGTGCTCACTGGCAAAGGAGAAAATCAGTTTTATCGCGCAATCCCTGGTCCGTATACTTTTGCTGACGGGTGTACTTCGTCGTTTTCATTTGTGCATAGCCATCATCATTTTCCCTGTTCTTCTGCTTCTTCACGCATAAGCTTGGGCGTTTCCTTTTTTTTTTGGAATAAAAAGCGCTTATACAACCTTTTTTCTTCCAATCTGGAACCATGAGAGCAATGTTTCTTTCGGAGACCGTGGCAATTGTTCGGCTTCGGCCATTGATTAAAAAGAACCCCCTAACAAAAATTTCTTAGCGTAACTATATATATATTTTTTTTGATACGATAGAAGCAGTTCAGTGCGTTCTGTACAGCCAAATTTGAGACAAAATGCCGTCTGCAGGCGCAACAAACGGTGTCAGCTTTGTCACAAAGAGCAACCGGGCACTTCAAATCCCCACGTTCTACTCATTAACATTATCATTGACATTATCAGTAGTATAACCGTCTCACGATATTAACGGCGTACATAAATAGATTGTCAAATGTTTGTTGGAATCACTGCCTGGTTGCAAGGGGAGATTATTTCTAACATGAAGACACAGCCGGGCATGTCAGAAATGCTTGCGTCATGCACTTTTCTGTAAAGAGCAAATTTAACAAGTCAGCATAGATGGCGGGAAGGCAAACCACATGTGTCCACACGTCATGTCGCGTCGTCTTGACACGTGACTTATTACTCCCGTAAAAACGCATTGCATCTTCATGCCGCGAACGTACGAGACTCCGCCTACTGTGGTATTTTTATTTGTAAGGGAAGCGTGATTGTGGTACAGACGAACTCTTATTTCCCGCACCATCGTTACGACACCATCAAAGGCGGACATGCAGAAGCAGACGTTCCAAGTGCTACCAGTTTTCTGCAGAGCAAGCAATTATGTAAATGATGATTATTTGCATCCCACATAATTACATAATTAGCCCTAATTATTTATTAAACTTCTGAAATATTAAAATTAGATGACAAGTGCCAATAAGAAAATTGTAGAGCAACATGAAAAACTCCCGATACAGCTTTCTGTTGCTCAACACATGCTACATAAAAGTGCTTTTCCGGGCGTGAAAGAAGCCCGCGAATACACGCAAAATTGCCGCGCGACTGGCCGCTCGAGGCACTTTGCGTGTATTCGCGAGGGCTTATTTCGTGCTCGGAAAAACAATTTTAAGTAGCACGTATTGAGCAACAGAAAGCTGTATCGGGAGTTTTTCATGTTGCTCTACAATTTTCTTATTGGCACTTGTCATCTAATTATCTTTTTCAGAAGTCCAATCAACAATTAGGGCTAATTATATGATTATGCGGGATGCAAAATATAATCTGAGCATCTCCAGGCGACGGCAAAAAAGATTACCTTGGTTCTGTCCAGCTACGTGGCATCTGCATATTTTTAAATCTTGGCGCATGATAGCGGGCACGCCCTGTAGTTTATTTAACTTTCCCGTTAAGGTGACCGTTATTATTTTCTTTCCCGCATGCTTGTACTGCAAAGAAAACAAATGCAAGGAAAAGAATGGCCTGCACCATGTCATCCTTCGCTGGACTACACTTTCCGACTGCCGGCATAGTCTATAATCACCGAAGAATTAAACAAAATAACTCTCGTTTAGACAACAAGTATTTTCTTACTGCTTTCTGCAATTTGTAAGTGCTGGAGCAAATACAATCATGGCGCAGTGGTTTGACATTGAAAACATGAAGTTATGTCCCCCACTCGCGCCAGTGTGTTTGCAAAGATTTGATTTTACACGTTTGCTCATCAGACGATTCAGCAAAGCCTACCTGCGTGACTCGCAAAATGAGCTACTGCACGGAGAGCGGCGCTCTCAACCTGCGCGTTAGTGTCAAAAAAAAAAAAAAACTGAAACGTCCATTTTCATGCCCTTCTTGTGGATGAGGCGATCGAAATATGAGCTTTTTTTTTTAGTAGAAGACGCACATACACGAAAACATAAAGTAAGGGACCCCACAAGTAGAATACAGAGAGAGGTGACTTCCAAGCGATGTGTCCACCTTGCCCTTACTCACAATTCTGTAGCACTCAAGCCCCCAATACTTGACACTAAATACAACAAACTTGGGAGCATATGAAAGTTCCATCACAATGCAAGTGCGTGTTTAGTTGGTTATGAACTGCCGTACGCATGCGTGTATACTGTCGACCAAGAATCGAATCATGGTTGCAGTACTACACTGCTCCGAGACGAGGGATGAACAGTTGAGCCACATAATTCAGTCGCAGTTTTTCAGAGCACGTCGATTAGCTTACGGATGCTCTCAAGATGTTCGAGCACGACCGAGTACCTCCCAGTATACGGTCGAGCCTTTCATTTAGCAGATAGTATACCCTGCGTTCCGCTAGGTGGCACCAGTACAGAGGTAACCGCAAAGCGGCGGCACACCTGCATGACGTGCGAGATGGACTCCCGCTCAGACAGAATCTCCGACAGGTTCTTGGTACCGAGCACGTTCCGGAGCGTGGTGGCGGCCAACAGCCTGGTGGAGTGGCCGTAGTCCTCTACGTTGGTGATGGCGATGGTCGCGTTACTTATGCGGTAGTACACCACCGCGTCCACGGCCACTGTCACTGAGTCCTTGGACAGGATCTGCATTGAGGCCAGAGAAACGTGCACGTACGAGACAACATAAAGAATAAGCGTTAAGTTTCGTGCTTCACACACGTGGAACTTATCCTATTCATAGCCTTCGTGAGGCAGCAGATACTATGCATATTGGAAAAAAAAACTACTTTCAGTTCAGTGTCACCAACATGAAACCATTTGATTGTGAGCAAAATAAAAGTATGAAAAAGGATATCAGAAAGATGGAGACGTTAGCCGAAGCTACGTCCGGCTGACTACGCTAAGGCTGGAAGCATAGAAATATAGAGTGAGCAAGAAGGACAAGAAGGAAGGTAGAATTCAGCGATATAATTTGGTGGGTCCTTCATGTGCGCGCTACTGAGGTATAGTTGATCAGGCACCGCATACGAGATAGACTCACAGAGAGATAACTAGAGGATTTGTATCGGAATGTTTACGTGTATACTACGTTCTTATGAAAAATAAATGTCACGTCCTTATAAAGGGAACGGGGTAACGTACTACATTTCCTTCTCGTCCTGGCACATCTAGTTTATCAAATGGACATCAACATAGAATACCCCTGTAGCACCTTCAAGAAATAAAAAGCCCGGTTTCTTTCAAAAAGCATTGTTTCACACAAGCAAGGAAACACACAAGTAACGAACCGACTGTGTGGTGTAGTGACAGTACACGCCACCTACGAGCGGTACGGTTTTCGGGTCAGAAAACCTTTTTCACGTCACACGGACGTTTCCAAGTATTGGGAGTGCATGGAAATAGCCCAAATTTGAAGGCAAATGTGCTAAAAAAAAACGTACGCCGGGTAGTGGTGCATATGCCAAACTATAATATCGTAAGCGCCTCAGAAAGTGAACTGCGAGCGTGGCCATGGTTCCAGAATTTTGTCTTTTATCGACACAGTTTGATGCGCAATTCCGCACAACTGCTGCACATGCACAGTGAAATTCGTGGAGTCTAATGAAAACGGCGCTTATTTAATCTCACGGCCAAACGCCGCACGGCACCATCGCAACTCTCGCCTCACATCGGAATCATGAGCCCCGATCGCAGAGCTGAAAGCGCGCGAGTAGCATTGCTTTCAAGTGATTGTCGCAACATAAAACACGACAAGCAGTGCGATCAAGCCGACACCGGCCCGTTCTGCCGCTTTCGACCCCTGCGGCACGCGTTTTTTTCCGCTGCTTAAGCGCAGCTTTAAGATGCAGCAAGCGGAATGATGCTACCGGTCAAATGAGAGAATACCGAATAAATGACGTATTGCAGCCATCGGCTAATCAGTTCAAATATGCAAGGTGTAGGAAGATAGCTTCGTGCTAAGGTTGATATTCGGTTGGGGCGCCATGAGTACATATTACCTAGCACTTTACAGACAAGGACCACAGAAAGAAAGAAATAATACAAACGCGGCCGTTAACAACTCAAAACAATTTTATTGCGAAAGCTCATGACCGCTATTGCAAATGTCAAAACAATTATACTGAACAAGATTAAAGACGTGCGTGTGAATATTTTGTTTCATTTTGTTCTTCTTGTCCGTAAAGCACTACGTTGTCTTCACTAACCTGTCATGTGTAATTTGCTTTTCTCAAAGTAAAACTCTCTCTCCCTCTCTGTTCTAATAGAGGTTCGTGCTACTTTCGGGCGCATGACAATTTTCGCTTTCATTGTAACTATGTCACAGACTACTTATACATTCTTGTTATCCCGACAATTTCTTTTCCCTCGGGTGACTGAACATTCCTGAAATTGCTGCATATAGAAGCTGCAGACTTGACTAAAACGGCTGTGATTAGCGCTAATGTGGGTCGTTGTTCTCTCATTTTGTGTCGCGCTCTAGTTGTACCGGAGTTTTCACATGAGAAACGATACTGAAGTGTTCTGTCGCAGCGAGAAGTGCGACAAAAGGTGCGAGCACTAATGGATCGTTCTTTCGTAATAGAACAGAGTTCGACAGTGGAGAGATTTAGCCTGTCGCATGCGTGATAACATTCGTTACCCAAAACCAAATACACAGACGGAAACAGCGGGGCCCATGACGATAACCTACAACACATGTTCCACAATAACACGTCCAAAAGATACATCCCTGCATTTTGTGACACATTTAAAAGAAAAAAATTATGACGATCCCACGCACTGTGGGAATCGATGTAAGCGAAGCTTTCCGTGTTAGATGCTTTGATTGACGATAATTAGCGGGGATCTTGACGGCTAAAGCTTAATTTCTTCAATGTTTAGTCTAACATGACGGTGGTGAGTAGATGTTAAACGTTACCTCACGTGCACCACTGCTGTTTGTCTGTGTAGTACACAGAACACACACACTGTAAAATAATTTACACCCCAGAAAGTGAAAAAGCGTGTAAATGTATCTATAACTCACACCCTTAGGGTGTTATCTATATAATGGACACCCTAACGGTGTGAGTTATAGACGCATTTACACCCTTTTTCACTTTTTGGTGTGTAAATTATTTTACAGTGCAGGGAGAGGTGTTTGCTGGAGGCATTGTTGTGCGCCATATTTTAAAACCTAAGAGAGGGTTGAACTTTGTCATTGCCTCACATGGCACATCCCACCGTGGCAGAAGTATTAAACTTGAATTGAATAATGGGGTTGTACGTGCCAAAACCACAATCGGATTATGCGGCACGACGTAGTGGCGGACTCCGGATTAGTTTTGACACCGCGATGTTCTTTAACGTCTCCCAAAATCTAAGCACAAGTGCGTTTTCCATTTCGCCCACGTCGAAATGCGGCTGCCGCGATTGGGATCAAATGCACGACCTCTAGCAACGCCATAGCCGCAAAGCTAACACGGCGAGCATAGAAGCGTTGATTTGACGGTCGATCGCTTCCGTAGTGTCTCCTGGACCCCACGGTGAGCTTTAATTAATGCGGCTCTGCTTCTGCACGCCCTGCGTAAGTTGCCCGCTTGACAAATTGCATGGCGTTTATTTTTCAGAAATAGCAGCAACGTACTCTACTGTACCTTGAACTTAAGCTTATCCAGTTTCCCCGCAACCGCTGCCGTATAGTAGTAGGGTTTCCTTGCCTTCTCACGTCACCTCCGACCCCCCCCCCCTCCCCTTGCTTGGGAACTGCCTCTTCTCCTCCCTCTTCCATACAATTCTATATACGTCCTCTCTGGACTCGCACTTTAGTAGAAAGGGAAGCGCCGCAGTTTCTGCAATGCTTCTGAGGGGAGTCACGGATAATTACAGCTGTCAAGAGATTAATGTGGCGACGCCCAGGGAGCTCCAGACGGCACTGTGCACCTTGGACATGGTGGGGTGAAAACGAGTTTCTAGCGTCACCTTTCATCTCTGACTCGCCCCTGTCATGTACACACACGCTCTGAACCACCCTCCGACGCGGTGTGCCGGACAGCAGCAACCGTAGCAGCCCACAGCAGCAGCAGCAGCAGTGGGAAAGTCGAAGGAAGAGGCAAATATAGCTTCGCTTTAAATAAAGCAAAGCAAGGAACATCGTCATTATCATGTTCCTTCTACCGACTTGACACGAGCAGGTAAGAAGAATGTCCTCGATGACTGCAAGTTTTCATCTGCCTCTCCAGCACCGTGTAAATACGTTGAAGGTAATACCCATCCATCCCACACCGATTCTTTCTATTTATATGAGACGATATAATATGAGAAAACTGAAAATAAGAACCAATTACGGAAAAAACTTAGTCAGTTGCCAGGCACCTTCACTGCTAAATCTTCTGCGTGATTATGGTGACAATATTACGGATGGTTCGAATAAATCATATAAATCTGTTCTTATTGCGAACAACATTGAGTTTGTCCGATTGAAACCGCAGTATAAATTCTCAGTCATTTTCAATTTCTCGCATTTTCTCTCTTTCTTTTGTGCCTTTTTTTTTCTCTTTTCAAGCTACAGTTGTAATTTGAAACAAAATGTACCTCGAGTGTATTGCGTGGTATTTTTGTATCTTTCTAGTGACTTTCTTTTTTATCTCACGAAAATAATATTCTGTATCGCGACACTCGTGTTGATTTCAGCATGACTGTTTGAATTTGTGTGCTGTGTACGGCCTGCGTGCTACGAATTGTAGGAGCAGATGCCTACGTCAGGCGATACGGCCTTTAGCTTGTGCTTCTTTTCTGTTGTAAACAGAAGAAATTAAAAATAAAAGGCACTACGTCGCACTGACGCTGGGACACACGAAAAACAGAACCTCAGAAAGCCGGTGGCTTGGGACTACGGGGCATATGCCGGATTCATCGGGAACCAGTTTGCAGCTGCGGCGCCGAATGTTTGCCTTAAGAACCCGGCACCACGATCCCGGCCGTGTGGAGGTCTTGTTTCACTACGGCAGGCAACGATGGCGAGACGGAATGGTATACGTGTGATGAGAGCACAAGCAAGAGACTTGTACACTTACAGATACTTCTGGGCACGGAGCAAATAGCCATTTCTGAAACTGTCATCCCGATCTGAACAAGGTAAAATGACGATTCGCAACCTGACATGCGATGATTGCACTGTTGGCATAAAAAGAAAGAAAAACAGTTTTGAGTCACGGAGACCTGAGCTAAGTCCAACGAAGGAAAAAAATCAAAAGAAAAAAAGAACAAAGTATTGGGGAACGCTATAGCAGCCCGCTCATGATTGATCGTTTTTCGACTCGCTGTCGGTTGAGGGTTCTTAACTCCTCAAACATAGGAAGGTAAAAACATTGAGTAAGGAGAATCAGGAAAAGTTAACGAACCAAATCTGAAAGTACCTGCGTGCATCACGGGCCAAAGTCAGACCGTGGCACCACGAAATTTTGTTTTTCCGCAGACGTCTGACACGGAGATTGGTAGCAAAACGGGGCACTTAGGAGGCACGATAAGAAGGGAAGACAGATGACGTTTCTTTTCTCTTTCTTTTTTTACTGCAGCGAAGCTTCACAGCTGTAAAAGAAGGTTGCGCTGCAAGAAACAACGGTTGTCTTCTGAAAAAACGCTTTCAGTGGAGTACCGTTTTATAAAGGGTAATAACGAAAACTTCTAACGTACAGAGGGTATACGATGTGCCCCCAGCATTTTGACAGGAAAGTGAATGGTGCGGGATCCTTCTTCATGCTGTTCACATTTGAAGAAAGACGAGTGTCGGGCAAGTGGACGCCTGTGCCCATTTTTGTTTTTTATTGGTGCAGTATAACTCCTGATATGCGTCGTTAACTTCGTGCTGGCGACTTACAGCGATGACAAAAAGAAAAAAGAAGAAAAAAAAGATGTAGTCTTGATGAGTACAGAGATGCCGTGAGAGAAATCGTAACATAGAAAATATTGAGGTTAATTTAACTGTGTTCTAGTAGGCTACTCATCGGGCGGGAGTTAAGAAGGCGTCGAAAATGAGAACGAAAGAGGTAGAAATTGAAAGAACGTAAACTAAGCATAGAAATGAGATGTAATGCACCACTGTCAACGCCAGCATAAAAGCGGGAAGACGTCACATAGCTCAATAATGCCTGCGCAACTTGCTGCATGAACTAGTTTTGGCCCATATTCTGTACTGAAAATATTACGTTTACAGTAAAAAGCACCGCTACTTCTTAGCAAGCCGCTACGCGGCACCATTGTAGTTTGTTATCGTGATGGCGCATGATATCGCATTCATCATGAATTTAACGTAACTCAAGTTAGACCCTTTTATCCGCTCTGTGCCAGCATGCAATGTATTCGTTATTCAAGAAAACGTGACCCTAGGCACCCAAGATTGCTAAGGGGAATAAATATTTTGTTTCCAGTATAGTTGACTATATATACATGCTTTTAGTGCGTTCAAATAACAGAAACATGAACCGTGCGACAAGCTTATGTGTGTAGTTTGTCCGTGCATATATAAACGTATAATTAGTTTCAATTATATATAAGCCACTCCAGGTGCATTTCTGCCGTCGTCGTCGCCGTTACCGTGATGTTCCGTATAAAGGGCGATAATATCGTCCGCGCGCGACGTATGCTGTTTGCGCAGGTGAAAGCGTGCGAGGGTGAGCCGATGATGGTGGCTCAATCTGGCGCGGGCAAGGTAAGAA
The DNA here is from genome assembly GCF_038994185.2 of Dermacentor albipictus. Lineage (NCBI taxonomy): Eukaryota > Metazoa > Arthropoda > Arachnida > Ixodida > Ixodidae > Dermacentor > Dermacentor albipictus. Next base: position 11,110,595 of record NC_091821.1, read on the forward strand.
AGCGGGGAAGAAAAGCGCCATCTTCTGTTGGGCGCAAGATACCGGAGGAGGGGGGAGGGGGGTTCTACTCTGCTAGCTGCTGCGTATGGCGCGGTCATGCGGTGCCTGTCTTGAAAGCGATCTGCGATGGGAACTGAGTGCTAATAGCTTCGTGCGCGCTGTGTTTTCGCCACTTACTTCGCGTTGAAGCGAGAGGCAGCACGAAAGCTCATTCGCTCGCTGCTGCTGCCGCGTTTCCTAGCTACAGTGTTTTGACAGCGAATTTTCGAGGTCATCGAGTTCATCTATGCTTGTGCACGCGTGACACCATGCTTGTTAATTTGGTAAGCGAATGTTAACAAGTTCATGCGGCTGATAAAACTCATATCCTTACTTCATATAGGTATCTACTTATTTGCTATCGCAATTGATGCTACGCCTTTCGGGCGCAGCATAAGTAATTTGTTAACAAAACGTCATTTCGTGCACTGAAGCACACAAGTAACTGGAACGCATTTCTCCGCAAAGTTCGGTAATTTATATCTCGAAACTGGTGTCTTCCTGAGAGTTCGTTCCAAGTGGATCCGCCTTGCGAAGTCCACTGCTAGAATTTTTAAATTGCAGTCTGGGTCATAAGATAATTAGCCAAAAAGGTGATCAGTGAATTCTTGTTAATTAGTCGGTTTTGCATTTCATTTTTGTGCAAGTAGTGTCCGCCGCTTCTAGTACGCCGGCTCATAAACTAGAGTTGAGGTACCTGCCACGGGCAAGCTTCAAACATTTTTGAAAGTGTTCGCTGAAACACCCTGTATTTAAGGTTACATACCCCTTGCGTAACCTTGGAACATCCATTCTGGAGAATTCGCCAAGAATGGCCAAGAATGGACAGAGTGAAGTTGTCAGTTGGGGACAAATACCCACTGCCGCCTATACCCAACGGAGAGTTGTCTACCAGACAAAACAGCAGCCAGCACTTACTTAGTAGACAACTTGGGTCACTTGGTATGGTGCCACTGTTTATTGTGCGAGATCGTGCAACCATCCAAAGCGGCCAAAGTAGGTAAAGAAAGCTATCATTTTATTAGAGTAACGAGCCTCGGAATGCCCTAAATAGTTTACCAAGATAGTTTTCTACGAGCCAATTTCGGTTTCTTTTTTTTTTTCCCCAGGAGGAGGAGTGCGTCGTGACAGAGAAGGTGGACACGTGAGAGCAGGACATCGCGACGCTTTTGACACTCTCTCCGGCTTGCTCGGTTGTCTACGATGTTGCTATTCATTGTGCAGCGCTACGTAGTTGCATAATCGACCATTGAGCGAGCCGGAGAAGGCGCAATGTCCTGCTCCCACGTGTCCAGCTTGAACGTCACGACACACTCAACTCCTGGGAAAATAAACCGAAACTGGTACGTAGAAAAACTATAATGTTAAACTACTCAGAGCATTCCGAGGCTTGCCACAATTTTTCTATAGTAGAGAGGTTTAAGGGCTTCACCCAACACAAGAAAAAAAAATTAGGAGTCGAAAATATCACCTCAGTACTCCTTTAAAAAGGTCTATACATAACGGGAGGAGGGCTTTGGCTTGACCTACCCGTTTAAGCATTTCCCGCAGTTTGGTGGAAAACTTCTAATTTGGCGAAGGTAGGATGCCCTCTTCTCCCTGTGACGCCTCCCTGCACTACGAGTTGGCAGCCGTCTAGATAGTCGCGCTTCTGACCAGTCGCGTTCACGGACTCAACGCCTGAAGATTCGACGACTTACGTAACGTGACAGTGATTTTGGACAGAGACTGAGATCCATGGGCTTAGAGCATTATTTTGATGGAAAAGCTTGCCAGTGCTACACTACAGCAATATAAAAGGAAAAAAAAAGAAAGAGGTAGGAAGGAGAAAGTGCAACAAAGTGGAGGAAACAGACGACCCTGACAAAGCGGATGGCTAAGATTAATCAACGTGGGGTAGGAATTTTGGCAGCGCGAGGCCTAATTGCGCGAAAAAATCCCTGCCCAGCGCAGCCACTCGAGCGTAATAAAGCTTATCGATATATCAAAGAAGAACATAAAGTTACAGCCAATAATGCCTCGAAAGGAAAGTAACAAAAAAAGAGTGAGACGGCAGGAGCGTTTAATGGTCACTTAGAGCTATATTTATGAGGGTGGCACCGTGCAAGCTATTTTGTGCATTCTTTCCAATTTCTAGCTTTTTTTACGGCACAGTTTTGTATAAAAAAACCGCGCTATAAGTGCGGCTTCCGGCGGGCAATGGGCGCTGCGATTTCATCGAACAATCTGAATACCAGGGAATGGCGGAATATACGGCCATCACAATACCTCCTCGAGTTTTGCAGATTCTATTCGTATACTATTTTGTACGCATATATCGCTCACTCTGCCAGTGGTATTTAAAGCGCTCGCGTGGAGCTATATAGCACTGTCTTACCATTAGCCGCGTCGCCCTCACCCCTGTCGTACACTTAGCCGAATGCCTTCATGTGACACTGCGTTCTTCTTTGCAGGGAAGGGGAGGATCAAGGAAAAAAGGATAAATGGGAGCTCAGTAACGGACACTAAAGGGAAACATGAAGTTAGACAGATATATCGCACTTCTCAAAATTTGGAATAGGCCGGAATGAACGGAGACTTGGTAAGTGATAAGCGATGCAAAAATATAACGAGGTTGCCGATGCCATCTTCGGAAGCTAAGTGCTGAAGGTAATAATTGTTTACCAAATAAAACACACGAATGCATTGTTCGCTAAAGTAATCAAAGAGAATTGCTGGCAGCTTTCGGGAACTTTTTCATATAGACTGGAACTTCTAACGCCTGCAGGTGACAGCCAATTTTCGTCAGGGCCTTTGGGAATTGGCAGAACACACTGGCGCAATAACCCTGAGCACCTTGCATGTTTGCCGCAGGTGTTCGCCTGTCATGGCTTTGCCATCGTCACCTGCCCCGTGATGAACTCTCACTACCTGTGCGGGGCGCACGGACAGATGGCGACTGAGGTCGAGGTTAAGCGCGTGTGCTCTAAATGGGCGCATAAGAGCAAAATGAATAAGAGCCCGTATTCACGAAAATGTCCGTGCGCTAAAAAACTGTTTCTAAAAGGTTTCGGCCAATTGTGATAACAGATACATGATTACCCTAGACGGCCGAGGAAGGACAAACAGTATTTACGAACGGAAACATTAGTGAATTCGGTCCGTGATCTCTACAATAAAAAAAAAGGGGGGGGGGGGGCTCGAATAACATGAATCACACGCGGTGCCACTCTTTGGGCGAGCAACCTATAGAAGATGAAAGTTTGGTCTGGGCATTTTCTCAGCGTACTCTTATTATGTTGCAAAGTAATGCAAGGATCTTCTAAAGACTGGATAAACTGATTTAGTACTCTCGATTAGTGTCCAATTAACCTGCTGCCAGAAAAAAAATTAGGTTACAGGGGGCCGAACTCACAAAGAGTTTTTTTCGTAAGAGCACTTCGTGTCACCAGCCGGTCACCTTTGCAATAATGTAGAAAGCTTCTGCCTAGACGAGAGTAAATATGGCGTGTATAGTGGCAAACACACACACTTTGCATTAGCGTTGCGTGTTCGGCACAGCGCATGGCGCTGTACAAGCAGGACTGGGGTCTTCTGTGCGTACGCTATATATATGGAGATTTAGCGCTCCACGCTAGGGCATGTGCGAGAGGAGCCTTGTATAGGGGAACACGGAGCCTGCTGCTTCATATACTTCGAGTCATCGTTCCTGGACTGTGCGGCACTCTCATTCCCAACAGATGCTTGCATTCGCTTTAGGTTTGTGTCTGGATATGCCGACCCCGGAGCATTGTGGCAACAACGGGACACTGCTTGCACAATCCGTGGTTCGATTCTCGGTGCTGTAGGCTTAACGAGAGAGAGTGGAAACCTTCTCTTGTAGTTCGTATACTTTGGCGTCGAGAGGATGTCACAACCTGCTTAAACGCTAGCACGGGCGCCATGCATGCGAAGTGTTTGAACGTCAGAATGATCACAGAAAAGTGAAGAGTGGTCGGTGTTGTGCCCGCTACATGAAAAGAAAGCTGAAAAGAAACTTTGGCTTATTAACGCATTCCCACAGCAATGAAGGTACAGCACTGTGTTAACTTAACAGTTATTACACATTCGGTTAGCGTATGTTTTTACATTTAGATGGCGCAGCAACAGTTCGCCCTTGCGTTAGAGTTCCACTCTTCTAAAAGGTTTATTTGCGCCACGTTCCGCAGCGTATCTCAGCGTTAGCGTTGCGTCACATGCTAACAATCACTTTACATTATCTTAAAACTCGCTAATGTATTCGCTACAACAAGCGTCGAGGACCTGTCTTAAAGAAGTTCTGCAGCGAACGGGCTTTATTATTTCCGGCTCAAAACGACAATTCCTTTATTTGTTTCGTCTCGCAGTTTACCCCGCCTAATTAATTTACAGCATCTGACTGACGACTGATTTACGCACTGTTAAACGTTGATCAATTGAGCGTTGTTCGACTGGTGAAATAAGTGATAAATGAAAAGAAAGAAAGAGCGCACCAAATGAGAATAATTGGAATCTGGTGCAGAGTGATCAATATAGTGCTTTGAACGCCGTTGTATTAAGTGTTGCTCTCCTACTTCGACTTTTGAAGTCATCTATTTGAGCTTCCTAAGAAGTATACTCATTGATTGTTCACTTGACTTGGTTATTGGTTAATCTTAGGGCTGCACAACTAGGGGTCTGCGAATATTCGAAATTTAGAATACGAACCGAGTAGTCTCTGCAATTCGATTCATATTCGATTCGATAATTCACTATTCGAAGTTGTCAAATACTCGTTTTGTTCAAATACTATAAGGCACAAAAACAACGACAGTTTTCGTAGGCGCCAGGGAGAAAGATTGAAGCAAACGGATAGTTGTCTGAATGATTCTGATGCCGCAGAATCGCGCTGTTGCGCAGACGATTCTGTTTCTGAACAAACACGTGGATGAGATCACTCATGCGTAATAGTTATCAGCCGCTGAGTACACATGTCTCGTCTGAGGCCGCCAACAAATTCCATGTTTAAAAAAAGAATGCCGGGTTCTTTTGTGTAAAAATCAAGATTTGATTATGAAGAATTCCAACCGGGGTGCCGTAGATTAATGTTGACCAGATGGGGTTCTTTAACGAGCCGCTAATGCACTGGTACATGAGGATACTTGAATTCCGTCCCTATCAGAATGCGGGCCGCCATGGCCAGCATCGAACCCACGACCACGAGCTAAGCAGTGCCACGACATAGCCACAGGGCTACCGCGGCGGTTGAGCTTCTCAGTTGACCTGCCAACGAGTTAACGGCATTTCGTATATCAAATAATGTAAGCAAGTCCTTTGCTGCCGAACAGACTCCGTGGATCTTTTTTTCTTTTTTAGTAATTGGAAATAATCGACATTTCATTTGATATACGAAGGCCGTTTATATCGACTAATCGTATTCGATTAGGTTTGAAACTCTCGATATTCGAACACCTCTACATACAACAAAGTCGATTGGAAATGTTGTGGGTGTGGAAATTTCTAGATTAATTTCGACTGCCAACGTGCATTGAAATGGAACAAGGAAGAAGGAACGAAAGGCTGAAACCTGAAGTGGCCATGCAGCACAGCCGACTGAGCGACTTTCGCGTTGCTTCAAAAAACTCCACGAAAATGAAACAGATAACGGGATAAGGGTGTACTCCTTCCTGCGCCAAATCAGCGCGTAAAGCATAAACCATTTGTACTGAGTGGTGTCAACTCAACGTAAAGCTACCATAAAGAATGAGTCTCACGCTAGCCCGTTTTTTTTTTTTTACTTCACTGCAACTGGAAAGGCGAATCCGGCCGCTTTTTCGCTGTTGTTGCTCTCATGGCTCTTACGCTCTCGTGAAGGCTTTGGCTCAGTTATTTTTCTAAAATCTCCTTCGCGAAGGACTCTAGATGCGATTGGAATGCGCTTGCGCACTCGAAGCGCTATGAACACTTGTCATGGGCGGTGCATGGTCCGGATATTACACTGCCTGAGGGCGCAGAAAACTCGTGTCCTATCTCTCGATGCCAAGCCTGCAAGAGTGTGCCGGAGCCAAGCTGCTCCCCCGCCAACCTCCACAATCCCATTTTCTTTCTCTTCCAGTTCGACCTTCAGAAACAAAGCAAAACGCGAACTGAAGTGGCGGCGAAAGAAAACGGTGCGACTTCTTCGTTGCTGAGATGAGTGTTTGCGTTTCCCCTAAAATTATACCTCGAGTCGCGAGAAACAACCACGCCGCGGCGGCTGAGAAAAATAAGCAAACGCGAAAACCGACACCCCGCTCTGCAATAGCTACCGCGGCAGGGCAGCGGGGGACCTTTAAATAAAAGCGAAGCAGCTAGAGGTCATCGCGACCACATGGTTGAAAAATAAACTCCCATTTCAGCTCCGATGTTCAAAAGGTATACATCAGACAGAAGCTGAAGCCTGCACGCCTGCGTGGAAAAAGAAAAAAAAAATCTGTTGAATTTCTCGTCTGGCGTTTTTATTGCCGCGATGTCTTTTTCTTTTTTTTTCTCTTTTTCACTTCTTTTTTGCTTGTGGATTGTTTCTGAGACATTTGAGATAACGCTCGTGGCTATGATTATCCTCACGTGCATCTTTCGGAGAAGCAGCAAATCAACGAGCGCGTTTGATACACAGGCGTTTCTGCAAACGAAGAAAACGAGAAAAAGGATCCAGTGACCATTGTGAAAAAGCACATGGTATAAATATGCAAGTCGGCAACGCACTCGCGAGCATCCACCTTATTCCTATGCTATTTAGAATATCGACTAAATATCGGCTAAATACTGCACGGTGGGGATAAAGCTCAAGAGGAGGCTTTACATCCGGCCCCAAATCTCATTCATTAGTCCTACTGGCGTCTAACACACCTGAAATCTGCAATCAAAAAATATCATAAAAAGCCAACAAACAAACACATCAAGGACACAGGGGAAATTACTTGTACTTATTAAATGAAATAAATAAATTATAAATTATTGGAATTGAAAGTGGATGAAAAAACTTGCCGCAGGTGGGGAACGATCCCACGTCTTCGCATTACGCGTGCGATGCTCTACCAATCCAGCTACCGCGGCGCCGTCTTCCCCTCCAATTTCTGGGGTATTTATGCGTTACTACTAGAACTAACCCTGGGAGTGTTAGCCAGCGCCACCACTCACAAACCTTGGCGGCGGATTTGGGATATCCTATCCGCCGCAAACGTCACGTGTACGTGATCTTTTTTGGGTGAAGGAAACAAATCCACACGTGCTACCTGAAGCCGTCAATGTCACCGGATTCGAGACCCTCATTATGTAATGAACTAGAAGAAAGGGGTTAACCGAGGGGACCGATTTTTACTAATTATATCATCAGAATCCAACAAACAAAGACACCAAAGACAACACAGGGGAAATTACTTGTAATTACTACTTGAAAGTACTAACGAAATTACTAACTAAAAACGCGCCGTGGTAGCTCAAATGGTAGAGCATCGCACGCCTAATGCGAAGACGTGGGATCGTTCCCCACCTGCGGCAAGTTGTTTTTTCATCCACTTTCAATCCCCATTAATTTATAATTTATTTGTTTTAATTAGTAAGTATAAGTAATTTCCCCTTTGTTGTCCTTGGCGTCTTCGTTTGCTCCTTATGATATGAATCATAAAAATCGGGCCCCTCAGTTAACCCCTTTCTTCTCCTTCTCGTTCAATCAAGAAATAGTGTTACGACTCGCCTCCGGGACGAACACTCATGTAACGCGGCCAAAGACAACGCCAAGTTCTTCAACTAAATTGCTCGGACAACGAAGACGTTGCGGAGAGTTGGAGACGCTGAAAGCCCCATGTTTCCCGCAGCGTACATGGACAAGCGTGCCGGCGCGCATAGGCGTCTGTGTGTTGCGTTTTGGGCTCAAGCGCGAAACCTCCCTTTCTAGCTGCGTGTGGGAGAGCAAGCGACGTTAGACGCAGGAAGGCGCCAGCGTGGTGGGTATGGGCAACCAGCGCTGGCCTGGAGGCACGACGGCAGCTTGAGTGTGCAGCTGAAGTATGCTGAAATGATCCGATAGAGAGGCCACGAAAATGGTACGGCATTTTGGGGGATTACAGACGCGCGCTTGTGTAAACGTTCACTTTAGCTCCATGCGTTCAGCCAAGCTCTGGCCATACCCATGCGCGTTGTAGAAGCGCGACGCTCATACGTTCTGGCACGCCAGTTCTGAGCTCAGCCAGAATCTGGACACATGTACCTCAAGATGAGCGGTGAAATTGACGACGCCAGATGGCAGCATGTGCTGCTGAAAACTGCTTCCGCTGCTCGCTAGGCCGTGTGTTATGGCGCTGCTGTTGGCACGCGAAGTTTCAGAGCTGGTTGCCCTGACGATCGAGCAGCAGCTGTGACAGGCAGCGCGTGCGGCAGCTGACGCTAGCCTCCTACTACAGAACGAGGGTTTTCCCGGGAGGGTACAAAAGCAAGGAGCCTTCGCCTTTCGTGCCCGAGCAGCTTGTTGAGCGGATCGCTCTTTACGTAACGATGTAAATAAAAGCCTCATCTTTCGTTCTACGTTGCCTTGTAACTGCCTTGGCCCTCTCTGCTTATTTACTCTGTCAGGTTCCAGGCAGCAGGGCCAAAGCCGCTTGCAACAACAGCTAACCTAGTAAATATTTATAGCGTGAAAAAAGGGGGTATGACCTATTGGTACATGCAAGATGAAACATTCACGTTGTCAGAGCTATGTGGCCAGCACAATTAACAATTATTAATTTAATTGAACGTGATCTTGCGGCAGAAGGATGTTCTACATCCGCCGCCAAGGTCTGTGAATGGTGGCGCTGGCTAACACTGCCAGGGTTCTACTAGGAAACATAAATACCCAAGAAAGTGAATGGGGAAACGGTGCCACGGTAGCTCAATTGGTAGAGCATCGCACGCGAAATGAGAAGGTTGTAGGATCGTTCCCCACCCACGGGAAGTTGTTTTTTCATCCACTTTCATTTCCATTAATCTATAGTTTCTTTATTTTATTTATGAATAAAGGGAAAATCAGACATCCACCCGTTCGTAGCAATTGCTACAAAGGAAACCCATTTATTTCATTTATTATGCACAAGTAATTTCCCCTATGTTGTCCTTGGTGTCAATGTTCGTTGGCTTCTTATGATATGACTAATAAAAATCGGGCCTCTTGGTTAACCCCCTTCCTTCTCGTCTAATCTCATCATGCCACCTAATTTTCTGCCGTACTCGACTGCGCGTCTCTTCCGCTGGCACCCATTCCGTAACTATAATGGCGTAATGCGTGGGGTTACCTATCGTATGCATTACATGGCCTGCCGAGCTTCACTTCTTTCTCTTAATGTCAAGTAGGATATCGGCTATCACCGTTTGCTCTCTTATCCACACCGCTCCCTTCCTGTCTCTTAAAGTTACTCCTGACAATTATCGGTCCATCGTTCTTTGCGCGGTCCTTAACTTGTTCTCGAGCTTCTTTGTTAACCTCGAAGTTTCTGCCCCATATGTTAGCACCAGTAGAATGCACTGATTGTACACTTTTCTTTTCAATAAAAGTGGTAAGCTGCCAGTCAGGATTTGGTAATGCCTACTGCATGCACTCCAACCCATCTTTAGTCTGTCAACTTTGTTCTCATGATCAGGGTCACCTGTGAGTCATTGACCTAGGTAACCTGGTTCTAGAAGCTGACTGGCGATCAGGAGTTCTTGTTGCCTTGCCAGGATATTAAGCAGTGTCTTCGGCATATTAATCTTCAACCGTACTCTTACACTTCCTTGGTTAAGGTCCACTATCATTTGTTGCAATTCGTCCCCAGTGTTGCTGGATAGGGCAATGTCATCTGCAGAGTGAAAGTCATTGAAACATTCACCGTTGATACTCACTCCTAAGCCTTTCCAGTCTCATAGCTTCAACACTTCTTCTAAGCATGTAGTCAATAGTGTTGGGGAGATTGGGTCTACTTGCTTGACCCCTTTCTTCATAGGTAACTTTCTACTTTTCTTGCGGAGGACCAACCCTATTGAAAAATCCATATACCGCATAACTCCCATATACAATAATCTGGTATGAAACATATAGGATCCCACAGAAAAACCCGTTTTTCCTATATGTCAAATGATGTTATTAGATATCGGAGTTATGGGGAATACAGGGTTTTTTTCAGTAGGTGTGGTAGCTGTCGAATCTTTGTAGGTATTTCCCGAGCTGTTCACGTATGTCCCCTGTGCTCCTTGATTACGCAATGCCTCCATGAATGCTGATAATTCTATGAAATGCATTTTTATTATCTATGAAAGTCATACGAAGAGATTGAGTGTACTCCACACATT